>NC_080077.1:69975929-70285085 GCF_949987535.1 Balaenoptera acutorostrata
CCATATTAATATCTATTGATTCACAGAAGTTTTTCATTTTAATGAAATCCAGCTCACTAGATCTCAAAGTTTGTGCTTTTGTGTCTTGTTTAGGAGATTCAACCATATTTTCCTATAAAAATGATTAATTCATGCTTTTCATCTCTTGGTCTATAATCATTCATTCAGTAAGGATTTATTGAGTACCTGTTGCTAGATGTCATTGATTTTTAAAATTTTAATTTTTTTCCTGCATTTTTTAATTTTATTTTATTCATTTTTTTATACAGCAGGTTCTTATTAGTTATCCATTTTATACATATTAGTGTATACATGTCAATCCCAATCTCCCAATTCATCACACCGCCACCACAGCCCCCTGCCACTTTCCCCCCTTGGTGTCCATACGTTTGTTCTTTACATCTATGTCTCTATTTCTGCCCTGCAAACCGGTTCATCTGTACCATTTTTCTAGGTTCCACATATATGTGTTAATATGTGATATTTGTTTTTCTCTTTCTGACTTACTTCACTCTGTATGACAGTCTCTAGATCCATCCATGTCTCAACAAATGACCCAATTTCGTTCCTTTTAATGGCTGAGTAATATTCCATTGTATATATGTACCACATCTTCTTTATCCATTTGTCTGTCGATGGGCATTTAGGTTGCTTCCATGACCTGGCTATTGTAAATAGTGCTGCAATGAACAGTGGGGTGCATGTGTCTTTTTGAATTATGGATTTCTCTGGGTATATGCCCAGTAGTGGGATTGCTGGATCATATGGTAATTTTATTTTTAGTTTTTTAAGGAACCTCCATACTGTTCTCCATAGGGGCTGTATCAATTTACATTCCCACCAATAGTGCAAGAGGGTTCTCTTTTCTCCACACCCTCCCCAGCATTTGTTGTTTGTAGATTTTCTGATGACGCCCATTCTAACTGGTGTGAGGTGATACCTCATTGTAGTTTTGATTTGCATTTCTCTAATAATTAGTGATGTTGAGCAGCTTTTCATGCGCTTCTTGGCTGTCTGTATGTCCTCTTTGGAGAAATGTCTGTTTAGGTCTTCTGCCCATTTTTGGATTGGGTTGTTTGTTTTTTTGATATTGAGCTGCATGAGCTGTTTATATATTTTGGAGATTAATCCTTTGTCCGTTGATTCGTGGGCAAATATTTTCTCCCATTCTGAGGGTTGTCTTTCATCTTGTTTATGGTTTCCTTTGCTGTGCAAAACTTTTAAGTTGCATTAGGTCCCATTTGTTTATTTTTGTTTTTATTTCCATTACTCTAGGAGGTGGATCACAAAAGATCTTGCTGTGATTTATGTCAAAGAGTGTTCTTCCTATGTTTTCCTCTAAGAGTTTTATAGTGTCCGGTCTTACATTTAGGTATCTAATCCATTTTGAGTTTATTTTTGTGTATGGTGTTAGGGAGTGTTCTAATTTCATTCTTTTACATGTAGCTGTCCAGTTTTCCCAGCACCACTTATTGACGAGACTGTCTTTTCTCCATTGTAGATCCTTGCCTCCTTTGTCATAGAGTAGTTGACCATAGGTGCGTGGGTTTATCTCTGGGCTTTCTATCCTGTTCCATTGATCTATATTTCTGTTTTTGTGCCAGTACGATACTGTCTTGATTACTGTAGCTTTGTAGTATAGTCTGAAGTCAGGGAGCCTGATTCCTCCAGCTCCGTTTTTCTTTCTCAAGACTGTTTTGGCTATTCAGGGTCTTTGTGTCTTCATACAGATTGTGAAATTGTTTGTTCTAGTTCTGTAAAAAATGCCATTGGTAATTTGATAGGGATTGCATTGAATCTGTAGATTGCTTTGGGTAGTATAGTCATTTTCACAATATTGATTCTTCCAATCCAAGAACATGTTATATCTCTCCATCTGTTTGTATCATCTTTAATTTCTTTCATCAGTGTCTTATAGTTTTCTGCATACAGGTCTTTTCTCTCCCTAGGTAGGTTTATTCCTAGGTATTTTATTCTTTTTGTTGCAGTGGTAAATGAGAGTGTTTCCTTAATTTCTCTTTCAGATTTTTCATCATTAGTGTGTAAGAATGTAAGAGATTTCTGTGCATTAATTTTGTATCCTGCTACTTTACCAAATTCATTGATTAGCTCTAGTAGTTTTCTGGTGGCATCTTTAGGATTCTCTGTGTATAGTATCATGTCGTCTGCAAACAGTGACAGTTTTACTTCTTCTTTTCCCATTTGGATTCCTTTTGTTTCTTTTTTTTCTCTGATTGCCATGTCTAAGACTTTCAAAACTATGTTGAATAATAGTGGTGAGAGCGGACATCATTGTCTTGTTCCTGATCTTAGAGGAAATGCTTTCAGTTTTTCACCATTGAGAATGATGTTTGCTGTGGGTTTGTCATATATGGCCTTTATTATGTTGAGGTAGGTTCCCTCTATGACCACTTTCTGGAGAGTTTTTATCATAAATAGGTGTTGAATTTTGTCAAAAGCTTTTTCTGCATTTATTGAGATGATCATATGGTTTTTCTTCTTCAGTTTGTTAATATGGTGTATCATATGGATTGATTTGCGTATATTGAAGAATCCTTGCATCCCTGGGATAAATCCCACTTGATCATGGTGTATGATCCTTTTAATGTGTTGTTGGATTCTGTTTGCTAGTATTTTGTTGAGGATTTTTGCATCTATATTCATCAGTGGTATTGGTCTGTAATTTTCTTTTTTTGTAGTATCTTTGTCTGGTTTTGGTATCAGGGTGATGGTGGCCTCATAGAATGAATTAGGTAGCGTTCCTCCCTCTGATATATTTTGGTAGAGTTTGAGGAAGATAGGTGTTAGCTCTTCTCTAAATGTGTGATAGAATTCACCTGTGAAGCCATCTGGTCCTGGACTTTTGTTTGTTGTAAGGTTTTTAATCACAGTTTCAATTTCATTACTTGTGATTGGTCTGTTCATATTTTCTGTTTCTTCCTGGTTCAGTCTTGGAAGGTTATACCTTTCTAAGAATTTGTCCATTTCTTCCAGGTTGTCGATTTTATTGGCATAGAGTTGCTTGTAGTAGTGTCTTAGGATGCTTTGTATTTCTGCAGTGTCTGTTGCAACTTCTCCTTTTTCATTTCTAATTTTATTGATTTGAGTCTCTCCCTCTTTTTCTTGATGAGTCTGGCTAATGGTTTATCAGTTTTGTTTATCTTCTGAAAGAACTAGCTTTTAGTTTTATTGATCTTTGCTATTGTTTTCTTTGTTTCTATTTCATTTATTTCTGCTCTGATCTTTATGATTTTTTTCCTTCTACTAACTTTGGGTTTTGTATGTTCTTCTTTCTCTAGTTCCTTTAGGTGTAAGGTTAGATTGTTTATTTGAGATTTTTCTTGTTTTTTGAGGTAGGCTTGTATAGCTATAAACTTCCCTCTTAGAACTGCTTTTGCTGCATCCTATAGGTTTTGGGTCGTCATATTTTCTTTGTCATTTGTCTCTAGGTGTTTTTTCATTTCCTCTTTGATTTCTTCAGTGATCTCTTGGTTATTTAGTAACGTATTGTTTAGCCTCCATGTGTTTGTGTTTTTTATGTTTTTTCCATGTAATTGATTTCTAATCTCATAGCGTTGTGGTCAGAAAAGTTGCTTGATATGATTTCAATTTTCTTAAATTTACTGAGGCTTGATTTGTGACCCAATATGTGATTCATCCTGGAGAATGTTCCATGTGCACTTGAGAAGAAAGTGTAATCTGTTTTTGGATGGAAGGTCCTATAAATATCAATTAAATCTATCTGGTCTATTGTGTCATTTAAAGCTTGTGTTTCCTTATTAATTTTCTGTTTGGATGATCTGTCCATTGGTGTAAGTGAGGTGTTAAAGTCTCCCACTATTATTGTGTTACTGTCAGTTTCCTCTTTTATAGCTGTTAGCAGTTGCCTTATGTATGGAGGTGCTCCTGTGCTGGGTGCATATATATTTATAATTGTTTTATCTTCTTCTTGGATTGATCCCTTGATCATTATATAGTGTCCTTCCTTGTCCTTTGTAACGTTCTTTATTTTAAAGTCTATTTTATCTGATATGAGTATTGCTAGTCCAGCTTTCTTTTGATTTCCATTTGCATGGAATATCTTTTTCCATCTCCTCACTTTCAGTCCGTATGTGTCCCTAGGTGTGAAGTGGGTCTCTTGTAGACAGCATATCTATGGTCTTGTTTTTGTATCCACTCAACAAGCCTGTGTCTTCTGGTTGGAGCATTTAATCCATTCACGTTTAAGGTAATTATTGATATGTATGTTCCTATGACCATTTTCTTAATTGTTTTGGGTTTTTTTAAAAAATTTTATTTATTTATTTATTTACTTATTTTTAGCTGTGTTGGGTCTTCGTTTCTGTGCGAGGGCTTTCTCTAGTTGTGGCGAGTGGGGGCCACTCTTCATCGCGGTGCGTGGGCCTCACTGTCGCAGCCTCTCTTGCTGCGGAGCACAAGCTCCAGGCGCACAGGCTCAGTAGTTGTGGCTCACAGGCCTAGTTGCTCCGCAGCATGTGGGATCTTCCCGGACCAGGGCTCGAACCTGTGTCCCCTGCATTGGCAGGCAGACTCTCAACCACTGCGCCGCCAGGGAAGCCCTGGGTTTGTTTTTGTAGGTCCTTTTCTTCTCTTGTGTTTCCCACTTAGAGAAGTTTCTTCAGCATTTGTTGTAGAGCTGGTTTGGTGGTGCTGAATTCTCTTAGCTTTTGCTTGTCTGTAAATCTTTTGATTTTTCTGTCTAATCTGAATGAGATCCTTGCTGGGTAGAGTAATCTTGGTTGTAGTTTCTTCCCTTTCATCACTTTAAACATATCATGCCACTCCCTTCTTCCTTGTAGAGTTTCTGCCGAGAAATCAGCTGTTAACCTTATGGGAGTTCCCTTGTATGTTATTTGTTGTTTTTCCCATGCTGCTTTCAGTATTTTTTCTTTGTCTTTAATTTCTGCGAATTTCATTGCTATGTGTCTCGGCGTGTTTCTCCTTGGGTTTATCCTGCCTGGGACTCTCTGGGCTTCCTGGACTTGGGTGGCTATTTCCTTTCCCATGTTAGTTAAGTTTTCAACTGTAATCTCTTCATGTATTTTCTCGGGTCCTTTCTCTCTCCTTCTGGGACCCCTATAACGCGAATGTTGTTGTGTTTAATGTTGTCCCAGAGGTCTCTTAGGCTGTCTTCATTTCTTTTCAGTCATTTTTCTTTATTGTGTTCCGCAGCAGTGAATTCCACCATTCTGTCTTTCAGGTCACTTATCCGTTCTTCTGCCTCAGTTACTCTGCTATTGATTCCTTCTAGTGTATTTTTCATTTCAGTTATTGTTTTGTTCATCTCTCTTTGTTCGTTTTTTAATTCTTCTAGGTGTTTGTTCTCTAATTCTTCTAGGTCTTTGTTAAACATTTTTTACATCTTCTCGATCTTTGCCTCCATTCTTATTCCGAGGTCCTGGATCATCTTCACTATCATTATTCTGAATTCTTTTTCTGGAATGTTGCCTATCTCCACTTCATTTAGTTGTTTTTCTGGCGTTTTATCTTGTTCCTTCATCTGGTACATAACCCTCTGCCTTTTCATCTTGTCTGTCTTTCTGTGAATGTGGTTTTTGTTCCACAGGCTGCAGGATTGTAGTTCTTGCTTCTGTCTGCCCTCTGGTGGATGAGGCTGTCTAAGAGGCTTGTGCAAGTTTCCTCATGGGAGGGACTGGTGGTGGGTAGAGCTGGGTGTTGCTCTGGTGGGTAGAGCTCAGTAAAACTTTTATCCACTTGACTGCTGATGGGTAGGGCTGGGTTCCCTCCCTGTTGCTTGTTTTGCCTGAGGTGACCCAACACTGGAGCCTACCCAGCTCTTTGGTGGGGCTAATGTTGGACTCTGGGAGGGCTCGCACCAAGGAGTACTTCCCTGAACTTCTGCTGCCAGTGTCCTTGTCCCCACGATGAGCCCCAGCCACCCCATGCCTCTGCAAGAGACCCTCCAATACTAGCAGGTAGGTCTGGTTCAGTCTCCTATGGGGTCACTGCTCCTTCCCCTGGGTCCCGATGCGCACACTCTTTTGTGTGTGCCCTCCAAGAGTGGAGTCTCTGTTTCTCCCATTCTTGTCGAAGTCCTGCAATCAAATCCCGCTAGCCTTCAAAGTCTGATTCTCTAGGAATTCCTCCTCCTATTGCCAGACCCCCAGGTTGGGAAGCCTGATGTGGGGCTCAGAACCTTCACCTCAGTGTGTGGACTTCGGTGGTATAAGTGTTCTCCAGTTTGTGAGTCACCCACCCAGCAGTTATGGGATTTGATTTTATTGTGATTGTGCCCCTCCTACCATCTCATTGTGGCTTCTCCTTTGTCTTTGGATGTGAGATATCTTTTTTGGTGAGTTCCAGTGTCTTCCTGTTGATGATTGTTCAGCAGTTAATTGTGATTCTGGTGCTCTCGCAAGAGGGAGTAACTATTTCATTGGTTTTTTAAGTCACAGTTTTTCACATTTCTGATAATAAGATATATTTATAATTGAAAGTGTTATATATTTAATTCTTTAATTTACTGTGGAGCTTTCATTGATGGTTAACCACTTTGTTTATTTTGAATCATCAAATCAAGGTCACTATTAGAAAAAATTTTTTTGAAATAATTGTTTAAAACTTTTCAGTTCCTTAGTTTATTATTTTGTACAGCAAGAATTTCATTGATAATTTTTTATATGTCAGGTATTAGTCTAGGTATTGAGTATGCCCAGAAGAATAGTACATAATTTCTTGCCTTCCAGGGAGTTTATAATTTAGTGCCGTAACCTCCAAAGGAGGCTACTTCCACAACAGTTCATTGGAATTTGGAAAGAAAATTGGAGAACTCCTGTTTATTCTTAATCTATTATTTAATTTTTGTCTGTTTTATAACATATTATACAGTTGTGCATGTATGCAATTTATTAAAAATTAATATGCATATATTATACACAGTTGTTCGGATATGTGTTTAGATTGGATACAAAATCAAAAGAAATTTGCAGGGACTTCCCTGGCGGTCCAGTGGTTAGGACTCCATGCTTCCACTACAGGGGGCATGGGTTTGATCCCCAGTCGGCGAACTAAGATCCCGCATGCTGTACGGTCAAAAGAAACAACAAAAAAAGAAATTTGCAGACCAGTGGTCTTATGAATGGGGATGTAAATGTAAAGAAATATTATAATAGTATCATAAGTATAATGTCAAAGATATAGAAATATATGCGAGGTACCAGAGAGGTGAGAATATTCCAGCTTACCCTGGGTATACTTGAGTTATTTGAAGTGTGGACTTGTAGACAGAGAAAGTGATACAGATTAATTTTGAAGGAGTGAGCCTTAGAAGTCAGGAGCATTAGATGGTTTTTAGTGTACTTGATGTATGGTGAGATGTGAGACATAGCAGGAAATGAGAACGGATTAGTGGGTAGGAGCCCAGATTACTTGAATAAGGCATTTTAGCTTAGTTCTTTGTTCTGTATATAATAGGACACTACTGAAGGGTTTTAGTTATGGTAATGATATGATCATATTTTTATTGTTTTGAAGGATAACTCCACTGGCAGCGTGGATAGTGTTTTGAAGTGAGAAAGAACTCAAAACAGGGAGGCCAGTTAGTCAATAGTTATTGAGCACTTCCTGTAGTCTATTCTCAACGATTCAATACCTATCTATCAGGAGCTTCCTTTATGATAGGCAACACAGATTTGAAGGTGAACTTGATTTCAATTTATTCTAGTTGTTTTGGTGAATTTTAAAGTGAAGAGTATCTAGGAGGGAATTTAGACTACTTACAATTTTTTTAAAACAATTTTTAGAGTTTTAATTTTATTTCTTAAAAAGAGGGCTTGCTTGTTTCACTTTAATTTTATAGGGGTCTCAATTCATCTAATAAATAAGCCTAACATTTTAGGTTTTTCAACCTTGTTGATGACATAGGTGACATGGAAAAGTTTGCACATGGACTGTGTGGTTATTTACTAACATTTCTTCAGTAAATACCCTTTACAAACAGTTGTATGCCTTTATGTAAAGGGAACATACTCTACCTTATACCTAGCTCTTGCTCACTTGTCTTGCTCCTGATTCTTTGCCGAGTATCAAAATTGTCATCCTTCCAAAGCTGAGAAAAAGTCATCCTTGAGGCATATTTAATGTTCACAGATTAAGCAAGTGTTGCCACCCCTTTGTAAACAGTAGATTGGGTAAAATGTTAGGTTGAGTGATATAGATTAGAGACGAGGAAGAAGGCAGAAAAGATGGGAAAAATGCATAGAAGTGTGTCCAATTGCAGAATAAAGAAGAGGGTACTTGATATACCATTGAGGTGATGCTGCTAATCTGGACCACTGCTGTCACCCAGGTGATATGTTATAGCTGTATTTGTATATACCATTAGGAGAGGACAAGCCCCTACCCTCAGCTCATACAAAAGTATACATGTGCTTTTTATTTCATGGTTCAAACCATATATATATACCATAATATATATACTGTATATATACATATGGGGGAAGAAGAAAACTTTTGTTTTTGAATATATCATATAAACCTTTTCTATATTAGTTTTCAGAGTTGAGAATGTATTTGTTTAATAAATATCTTCTACTTCTTGAAGGCTGTAAAGTGTTAGCACTTTAAAGAACAAAAAACATTATAGGTGACTTTTTTGCTTATTTTGGTGTGTTGTTTGCTTGTACTCTCCTGACTATGTGGATTTTAGTTTTTACACAGGTTTTACTAATTCATGTAAATAATAAAAATGATTAGTGAGTATATTAATACTTTAACTCAGATGTGAAAACTTTGGATCAATTTATATTTGAGGAGATTTATACCATTTTCCCATACTCTTTTATATATTTATAATTAAAATAAGTAACTGTGTATGTGTGTGCTTTTGCATGTTTAGGTATGCTTCTGTCATTAGTCAAATTAATTATCAGGGCTGGCATGTACGGTTGTTCATGCTATACACTGGGCAACTCCAAAGGCTGCTGTTTATATAGACTGCTATGTATAGTGTATCAGCCCGATAATTATGCTGATAAAATAGTTTTTAGTGTTGAAATTTAAACAATTGTCTTGTTTAATTCAGGCACAGCCAGTTGGAGATTGTGATTTTAATATTCGTCTGCAGTGTATAGAACGAGAAATAATAAATCCTCGACATGAAAAAATGAAGACGGGGCTCATTGACAAAACACAGGAACCATTTCGTGTCAGAAATAAGCCATTTTTTGACATCCATGCTTCAAGAAAGGTAAAGTTTTCTAATTAATACTTGCAGTGTAACAAAATTCAGCTTGCAAAAGGAATATGAATGACATTTTGAGGCCCACTTGTCTTGATTTTTCCAGAAATTACTTGAATTGAATATAGCACTATATTGGACAAACGTGTAATTCCGAAGTCTGCTTTTTAGCAAGATCCTTTTTTTTTTTTTTAAATTGAAGTATAGTTGATTTACAATGTTGTGTTAGTTTCTGGTGTACAGCAAAGTAGTTCATATATATATATATATTTTTTTTTTTTCTTTTTCAGATTCTTTTCCATTATAGCTTATTACATGGTATTGAGTATAGTGCCCTGTGCTATACTGTAGATCCTTGTTGTTTACCTATTTTATTTTAGTAAGATTCTTAGTGACAGAAACTTAAGTTAGGTTACTTCCTTGTTTTCCTTTCTTTTCTTTTTTCTTTTTTTTTAAAAAAAATTTATTTATTTATTTATTTGGCTGCGCCAGGTCTTAGTTGTGGAACGCAGGATCTTTGTTGCTGCGTGCAAGGTCTTCGTTGTGGTGTTCCGGATCTTTACTTGTGGCATGTGGGCTCTTAGTTGGGGCATGTGAGATCTAGTTCCCTGACTAGGGATTGAACCTGGGACCCCTGTGTTGGGAGTACAGAGTCTTATCCCCTGGACCGCCAGGCAAGTCCCCCTTGTTTCTTATAATAGTTTTTTGATTCATGGCTATTGGTTCATATTATGTTTTTTAAAAAGCCGTAAACAGGATAGAATTATATAGAGTGAAAATCACCTGTTAAGCCTTCTGGAGGTGAACAGTGTTTACTACGTAGTCTTATTTTAAAAATTAATTTACATAGATATATACATACACATGGAAGGTTTTCTTTTGTTATTTATTTTTGTTTTTTTGACAGTGAAAACCCGAGACTTATTTCACTTAACAACACAACTTGGAAATATTTCCATGTCATGTAAAGAGATTTATAACTTCCACACAGTATTTGACAGTAAAGATGCACCATGGAGTTATTATGTTTTGGAAGAGGGGTGGTTATGATAGAATAATATAGGAAATATAGCAATGTAAGCAATTAAATGTTTTAAACTTTTTTCTAATATAATCTCACAAGTTAGATGATGTAAGTTTTTGTTGTATTTTAACTTCTTCTCAAGTCCACTCAATTTGGTATTACCCCTTGGATGTAATATTAGCAGTAATCTCAGCACTGTTGAATGCCTATCTTTTCTTCTCAACAAATACAAAGTTATCATTCTACTTTCATTTATTTTGCATAATGCCTGCTTGGCATGGGACTGTTGGTTGACTTCTGGTGCCATGGCCTTCCCACAGTTCACTGCTCACCTTTTGTGTCTGTTTTGGCAGCAGGAATATTATAGGGGTGCCTAAAAGAGCCATACAATTTTGTGCCCTGCCCAGTCGGTAGGGTAAGGATAATGTTAACACTGAACATGGGTCACACCTTTCTAAATTTTTAATACAGTGTAAAAGTTGGTCAGAGGCCAAATTGTTTCAGTTTGCATTCGTTTTTTAAAAAAAGTATTTTGACAGCTTGTGCTGTCATAATTCAAAGTTCAGCATTTAAGAAAATGTGTCTTAATGTAGTTTTATTAGTCAGAATCAGTGCTGCTTAGAAATGCTTAGAAAATTGTTCTTTAGGGATCTGAGGTATATAGTTATGTCGAACAACTTTTCATGTAGTTTTTCACTAGAAAAAATGATGCTCTAATTTTTTTCCTTTCTACTTAGCTTATATAACCACCCTTTGAAATCATCATAGGAAATTCTATTTTTTAAGCAGTTCTAATATTTGGAATTTTAAATATAAGTCTCCTCTTCCCTCCTTTTCAGTTTTTACTGTTATTTTTTGTCCTCAATTTCTCTTACCGAAGTGTAAAGTTGTAGAATACAGAGGGAAAGCATATTTTGCAGCAGAGTTGGTCTAAAGGGTAAGACTGTAGTAACACCAGTTATAGAATAGTAGCTACGATTGACAGGTTATTGCTCTAGAGTTGCTTATTATTTTTATCTTTGCTAATGGGAATTGTAAAACAGTGGTGTTATGAATGATGCAGCATTTGTCAGGGAAGTACGTACCATTTTTATGAGAAAGGCTAGTTTTTTATGGTTTTTAACAAAATTTACAACTCTGAAAAATGCATCCTTTTGGGTAGAAAACAGTAGAATTTCATTTCTGTCTATAAAAACTTGAAGATAACTTTGATTTTAGGAGTTTATTAACATAGCTCTATAAACAACCTCTCCATTTTGTTGAATTTGATCTGTCAAACTAGTGAAGGGATAATGAGTTGTTTAATTTTTAACTTAATATACATACATGGGTGTTAGAATACAGCATCCTAAATAGTAATAAGAAGTAGCAGTTTCTTAAATTACAACTTTATTTTCATTTCCAGTTTGAAGGCCAATTAAAAAAGAATTATTTGAATAGATTAAATGTGGTTAACAAAATTTTAAAAGTCAGACAGACAGCAGATAGTTTCTATTTATCATCATCTCAGAAGAGTAACCATTGCTATTAGCATTTATTGTATCCATCAGAATTTCTTTATCCATGTGCAAGCAATACATTTATTTATATTCTTACCACCCTTACCCGAGAGATGATTCTTAACGCCCTTTTCTGTACTTACTTTTTTTTACTTAATTTATTTTGAGTCCCCTTGCCCCAGTTTTGGTACATGGAGATCTCCTTCAATCTTTTTTTTTAATAGATGCACAGATTTCCATCTTATCAGTGTACCATAATTTAATTAACTAATCCATAGTCATAGACATTTGGGTTGTTTTTAGCCTGTTGATAGGTTTTTGTTTGTTTGATTTGCATATGGATATCCAGTTGTTTCTGCACCAAGTATTGAAGAGATGGTCCTTTTTTCATTGAATTTCTTTTGCATCTTTATAAAAAATAAGTTGTCATGTATGTATGGGACTATTGCTAGATGTTCTGTTCTATGCCCTTGATCTGTTTTATCTGTCTTTGTGGTAGTACTGTCTTGATTACTTCTGTTTATAATAAAGATTGAAATCAGACAGACTTGATCTTCCAACTTCCTACTTCTTTTTTGAAGTTGTTTTGCCTCTTCTAGGCCTTTGTGTTTTCATTGAATTCTCTTGTTCCATCTGATTCTTGTTTATAATTATTTTTCAGTTGATCCTCTTGGATTTTCTGAGTATCCAGTCATATTAGATGTAAATTGACATAGTTTTACTCTTCCTTCCTTCCTTCCTTCCTTCCTTCCTTCCTTCCTTCCTTCTTTCCTTCCTTCCTTCCTTCCTTTTCTTTCAACATCTTTATTGGAGTATAATTGTTTTACAATGGTGTGTTAGTTTCTGCTGTATAGCAAAGCGAATCAGCTATACATAAACATATATCCCCATATCCCCTCCCTCTTGCGTCTCCCTCCCACCCTCCCTATCCCACCCCTCTAGGTGGACACAAGGCACCGAGCTGATCTCCCTGTGCTATGCGGCTGCTTCCCACTAGCTGTTTTACATTTGGTAATGTATATATGTCCATGCCACTCTCTCACTTTGTCCCAGCTTACCCTTCCCCCTCCCCATGTCCTCAAGTCCATTCTCTATGTCTGCGTCTTTATTCCTTTCCTGCCCCTAGATTCTTCAGAACCTTTTCTTTTTTTGTTTTTCGATTCCATATATATGTGTTAGTATATGATATTTATTTTTCTCTTTCTGACTTACTTCACTCTGTATGACAGACTCTAGGTCCATCCACCTCACTACAAATAACTCAATTTCGTTTCTTTTTATGGCTGAGTAATATTCCATTGTATATATGTGCCACATCTTCTTTATCCATTCATCTGTTGATGGACACTGAGGTTGCTTCCATGTCCTGGCTATTGTAAATAGTGCTATAATGAACATTGTGGTACATGACTCTTTTTGAATTATGGTTTTCTCAGAGTATATGCCCAGTAGTGGGATTGCTGGGTTGAATGGTAGTTCTATTTTTAGTTTCTTAAGGAACCTCCATACTGTTGTCCATAGTGGCTGTATCAATTTACATTCCCACTAACAGTGCAAGGGGTTCCCTTTTCTCCACACCTTCTCCAGCATTTATTGCTTGTAGATTTTTTAATGATGGCCATTCTGACTGGTGTGAGGTGATAACCTCATTGTAGTTTTGATTTGCATTTCTCTAATGATTAGTGATGTTGAGCTAATGTGTTTCATGTGTTTGTTGGCAATCTGTATATCTTCTTTGGAGTAATGTCTATTTAGATCTTCTGCCCATTTTCAGATTGGGTTGTTTGTTTTTTTGATATTGAGCTGCATGAGCTGCTTGTAAATTTTGGAGATTAATCCTTTGTCAGTCGCTTCATTTACAAATATTTTCTCCCATTCTGAGGGTTGTCTTTTTGTGTTGTTTATGGTTTCCTCTGCTGTGCAAAAGCTTTGAAGTTTCATTAGGTCCCATTTGTTTATTTCTGTTTTTATTTCCATTTCTCTAGGAGGTGGGTCAAAAGGATGTTGCTGTGATTTATGTCATAGAGTGTTCTGCTTATGTTTTCCTCTTAAGAGTTTCAGTGTCTGGCCTTACATTTAGGTCTTTAATCCATTTTGAGTTTATTTTTGTGTATGGTGTTAGGGAGTGTTCTAATTTCATTCTTTTACATGTAGCTGTCCAGTTTTCCCAGCACCACTTATTGAAGAGGCTGTCTTTTCTCCATTGTATACTCTTGTCTCCATTACCAAAGATAAGGTGACCATATGTGTGTGGGTTGATCTCTGGGCTTTCTATCCTGTTCCATTGATCTCTATTTCCGTTTTTGTGCCAGTACCATACTGTCTTGATTACTGTAGCTTTGTAGTATAGTCTGAAGTCAGGGAGCCTGATTCCTCCAGCTCTTTTTTTCTTTCTCAAGATTGCTTTGGCTATTCGGGGTCTTTTGTGTTTCCATACAAATTGTGAAATTTTTTGTTCTAGTTCTGTAAAAAATGCCATTGGTAGTTTGATAGGGATTACATGGAATCTGTAGATTGCTTTGGGTGGTATAGTCATTTTCACAATGTTGATTCTTCCAATCCAAAAACATGGTATATCTCTCCATCTGTTTGTATCCTGTTCAGTTTCTTTCATCAGTGTCTTGTAGTTTTCTGCATACAGGTCTTTTTTCTCCTTAGGTAGGTTTATTCCTAGGTATTTTCTTCTTTTTGTTGCAGTGGTAAATGGGAGTCTTTCCTTAATTTCTCTTTCAGATTTTTCATCATTAGTGTATAGGAATGCAAGAGATTTCTGTGCATTCATTTTGTATCCTGTAACTTTACCAAATTCATTGATTAGCTCTAGTCGTTTTCTGGTGGCACCTTTAGTTTTCTGGTGGCACCTCTCTATGTATAGTATCATGTCATCTGTAAACAGTGACAGTTTTACTTCTTTTCCAATTTGTATTCCTTTTATTTCTTTTGCTTCTCTGATTGCTGTGGCTAGGACTACCAAAACTATGTTGAATAATAGTGGTGAGAGTGGACATCCTTGTCTTGTTCCTGATCTTAGAGGAAATGCTTTCAGGTTTTCACCATTGAGAATGATGTTTGCTGTGGGTTTGTCATATATGGCCTTTATTATGTTGAGGTAGGTTCCCTCTATGCCCACTTTCTGGAGAGTTTTTATCATAAATAGGTGTTGAATTTTGGCAAAAGGTTTTTCTGCATCTACTGAGATGATTATATTGTTTTTCTCCTTCAGTTGGTTAATATGGTGTATCACATTGATTGATTTGTGTATATTGAAGAATCCTTGCATTCCTGGGATAAACCCCACTTGATCACAGTGTATGATCCTTTTAATGTGTTCCTGGATTCTGTTTGCTAGTATTTTGTTGAGGATTTTTGCATCTATATTCATCAGTGATATTGGTCTGTAATTTTCTTTTTTTGTAGTATCTTTGTCTGGTTTTGGTGTCAGGGTGATGGTGGCCTCATAGAATGAGTTTGGGAGTGTTCCTTCCTCTGCAATGTTTTGGAAGAGTTTGAGAAGGATGGGTGTTAGCTGTTCTCTAAATGTGTGATAGAATTCACCTGTGAAGCCATCTGGTCCTGGGCTTTTGTTTGTTGGAAGATTTTTAATCACAGTTTCAAATTCAGTGCTTGTGATTATTCTGTTTATATTTTCTATTTCTTCCTGTTTCAGTCTCGGGAGGTTGTGCATTTCTAAGAATTTGTCCATTTCTTCCAAGTTGTCCATTTTATTGGCATATAGTTGCTTGTAGTAATCTCTCATGATCATTTGTATTTCTGCAGTGTCAGTTGTTACTTCTCCTTTTTCATTTCTAATTCTATTGATTTGAGTCTTCTCCCTCTTTTTCTTGATGAGTCTGGCTAGTGGTTTATCAATTTTGTTTATCTTCTCAATGAACCAGCTTTTAGTTTTATTGATCTTATCTATTGTTTCCTTCATTTCTTTTACATTTATTTCTGATCTGATTTTTGTGATTTCTTCTGCTAGCTTTGGGGGTTTTTTGTTCTTGTTTCTTTAATTGCTTTAGGTGTAATATTAGGTTGTTTATTTGAGATGTTTCTTGTTTCTTGAGGTAGGATTATATTGCTATAAACTTCCGTCTTAGAACTGCTTTTGCTGTATCCTATAGGTTTTGGGTCGTTGTGTTTTCACTGTCATTTGTTTCGAGGTAGTTTTTGATTTCCTCTTTGATTTCTTCAGTGATCTCTTGGTTATTTAGTAGTGTAGTGTTTAGCCTCCATGTGTTAGTAGTTTTGACAGAGTTTTTCCTCTAATTGATATCTAGTTTCATAGTGTTGTGGTCGGAAAAGATACTTGTTACAATTTCAGTTTTTTAAAATTTACCAAGGCTTGATTTGTGACCCAAGATATGATGTATCCTGGAGAATGTTCCATGACCACTTGAGAAGAAAGTGTATTCTGTTGTTTTTGGATGGAATGTCCTATAAATATCATTTAAGTCCATCTTGTTTAATGTATCATTTTTTTTTAAACGGATAGGCAAAGCACACTCAGCCCAAATCAATTTAATCATTGTTCTCCCTGTAGTTTTTATTAATTAATTAATTTATTTATTTTTGGCTGTGTTGGGTCTTCGTTTCTGTGCGAGGTCTTTCTCTAGTTGCGGTGAGCGGGGGCCACTCTTCATCGCGGTGTGCGGGCCTCTCACTGTCACGGCCTCTTGCTGCAGAGCACAAGCTCCAGACACGCAGGCTCAGTAGCTGTGGCTCACGGGCCCAGTTGCTCCGCGGCATGTGGAATCTTGCCAGACCAGGGCTCGAACCTGTGTCCCCTGCATTAGCAGGTAGATTCTCAACCACTGCGCCACCAGGGAAGCCCTAATGTATCATTTAAAGCTTGTGTTTCCTTATTTATTTTCATTTTGGTTGATCTGTCCATTGGTGAAAGGGAGGTGTTAAAGTCCCCTACTATGATTGTGTTACTGTGTATTTCCTCTTTTATGGCTGTTAGCATTTGCCTTAAGTATTGAGGTGCTCCTCTGTTGGGTGCATAAATATTTACAATTGTTATATCTTCTTCTTGGGTTGATCCCTTGATCACTATGTAGTGTCCTTCTTTGTCTCTTGTAATAGTCTTTGTTTTAAAGTCTGTTATGTCTGATATGAGAATTGCTACTCCAGCTTTCTTTTGATTTCCATTTGCATGGAATATCTTTTTCCATCCCCTCACTTTCAGTCTGTATGTGTCCCTAGTTCTGAAGTGGGTCTCTTGTAGACAGCATATATATGGGTCTTGTCTATGTGTATGTCTTTGGTTGGAGCATTTAATCCATTTACATTTAAGGCATTTATCAATATGTGTGTTCCTATTACCAGTTTTTAATTGTTTTGGGTTTGTTATTGTAGGTCTTTTTCTTGTCTCATGTTTCCTGCCTAGAGAAGTTCCTTCAGGATTTGTTGTAAAGCTGGTTTGGTGGTGCGGAATTCTCTTAGCTTTATTTTGTCTGTAAAGGTTTTAATTTCTCCGTCGAATCTGAATGAGATCCTTGCCAGGTAGAGTGATCTTGGTTGTAGGTTTTTCTTTGTCATCACTTAAAATTTGTCCTGCCACTCCCTTCTGGCTTGCAGAGTTTCTGCTGAAAGATCAGCTGTTAACCTTATGGGGATTCCCTTGTATGTTATTTGTTGTTTTTCCCTTGCTGCTTATAATATTTTTTCTTCATATTTAATTTTTGATAGTTTGATTAATATTTGTCTTGGCATGTTTCTCCTTGGATTTATCCTGTCTGGCACTCTGTGTGCTTCCTGTACATGATTGACTATTTCCTTTCTCATATTAGGGTAGTTTTCAAGTATAATCTCTTCAAATATTTTCTCAGTCCCTTTCTTTTTCTCTTCTTCTTCTGGGACCACTGTAATTCGAATGTTGGTGCGTTTAATGTTTTGCCAGAGGTCTCTGAGACTGTCCTCAATTCTTTATTTTTTTTATTTGTGTGTGTCTGTGCACACGCATCTCAGTGTCATTTTTTTTCACACACACACACTGTATTTTATTTTTACAAGAGATAAATAGACTGACACCAAGCATTGTACATGGATGACCACAACAAAAGCAACAATGATTGCAATTACCAAACATGAAACACACTCATACTATGTCATAATATTGACATTCAGTCCAGTAATCCTCCACTGTAACAGCTCCTTTACTTTGCAGTGAAAATTGATTTGTATATTCTTTGCCTCTGAGTCCTTGTGGGATTTTTTTTTTTTAATTCAGACAGAAAGTCACAAAAATTATACTCATCCTCATCAGTTCACTCAGTCCCATGTAATTAATTTTTTCTTTTCATCTTGATCTTTTGTTAGCACTTTTATGAGTTCATCAGTTTTTCATTAGAGTTCTGAAAATGCTTATTCATTCAGTTCAGCATTACAGTCAGTTACCAGAAACCTGTACTTGTCAGAGTCTTTTCCATGAATTTCTTAAAGATGAAACCCTTTTATAGGAACATATTTGCAAAAGCATCAGAGTACACCCAGAACTATCTGTAAATGACAAAAGACTTGAAAATGACCACAGTTAAAGATTTGATGAAAGTTCATAATAATGCAGTTGACAAGAAAATTAGTTATTTCTGAGATATACATTTTAAGGTAATAACTAGGATTATGGCTTATAACATTATACCAGAACATATAAGATTTTTAGAAATTTCATGTAATGTCTGAAACATTTAGTTTATATTAACATATTTCCATACAAATAACCCAATGAAAGTTTAGTATTAGTTGTTTTCTTTGTTTGTTTTTTTATACTGCAGGTTCTTATTAGGCATCAATTTTATACACATCAGTGTATACATGTCAATCCCAATTGCCCAATTCAGCACACCACCATCCCCACCCCACCGCAGTTTTCCCCCCTTGGTGTCCACATGTCCGTTCTCTACATCTGTGTCTCAACTTCTGCCCTGCAAACCGGCTCATCTGTACCATTTTTCTAGGTTCCATATACATGAGTTAATATTGCAGTAGCCTGAGGCACGCCGTGTGTTCTCCCGGGGAAGTTTTCCCTGGATCACAGGACCCTGGCAATGACGGGCTGCACAGGCTCCTGGGAGGGGAGGTGTGGATAGTGACCTGTGCTCGCACACAGGCTTCTTGGTGGCTGCAGCAGCAGCCTTAGTGTTTCATGTCCATCTCTGCTGTCCACACTGATAGCCATGGCTCACACCCGTCTCTGGAGCTCGTTTAGGCGGTGCTCTGAATCCCCTTCCTCGCGCACCCCAAAACAATGGTCTCTTGCCTCTTCGGCAGCTCCAGACCTTTTCCCGGACTCCCTCCCGGCTAGCTGTGGTGCACTAGCCCCCTTCAGGCTGTGTTCAGGCAGCCAACCCCAGTCCTCTCCCTGGGATCTGACCTCCAAAGCCCGAGCCTCAGCTCCCAGCCCCCGCCCGCCCCGGCGGGTGAGCAGACAAGCCTCTAGGGCTGGTGAGTGCTGGTCGGCACCACTCCTCTGTGCGGGAATCTCTCCGCTTTGCCCTCCACACCCCTGTGGCTGCGCTCTCCTCCGCGGCTCTGAAACTCCCCTCCTCCGCCCCCCCACAGTCTCCACCCGCGAAGGGGCTTCCTAGTGTGTGGAAACTTCCTCCTTCACAGCTCTCTCCCAGAGGTGCAGGTCCCGTCCCTATTCTTTGTCTCCGTTTTTTCTTTTTTCTTTTGCCCTACCCAGGTACGTGGGGAGTTTCTTGCCTTTTGGGAAGTCTGAGGTCTTCTACCAGCGTTCAGTAGGTGTTCTGTAGGAGTTTTTCCACATGTAGCTGTATTTCTGATGTATTTGTGGGGAGGAAGGTGATCTCCACGTCTTACTCTTCCGCCATCTTGAAGCTATCTCTTTAGTTTTTTTATACATTAACTTTTCTCGTGTCTAATTCAGTTACACAGAAGTACAATTTTAAATTGTAGTAATAGTTATAGAGATCCTTGTCTTGTTCCTGATTTGAGTGGGAATGTTTCTAGTGTTTCTTTAAAGTATCATATGCTGTCTTTGAGTCTGAAATCTATTTTATCAGATTCAGCAAGTGTATGTTTGGTTCTATTTTACTGAGTCATTTTACTGTTAATCAAGAATAGGTATTCAATGTTTTCCAATTGCTTTTTATCTACTATAGATAGAATACTGTTTTTTTTTTTTCTGCTTAGATTTGTTTATTTTATGTATTAAATGGAAATATATCCTAACACTGAAGCTTTCTTTTATTCCTGGGATAAGCCCTACTTAGTCTTAATATATTATTATTAATTTACTTTTTGAAAAGACTTTATTTTTGGAGCAGTTTTAGGTTCATAACAACATTGAAAGGAAGGTACAGAGACTTCTCATCTGCCTCTAGCCACCACACATGCATAGCCGTCTTCTTTGGTAAAGTCCACATTTTTTCTTTAATGTGACTAAGCCTGAACTGGGATAATTTCCCATTTGCAAAGTTCTGTTTCTGCTAAGTTATTTCTACTAAGTTGTCTTTCTTCATTTCCTGCTTGTCTGCCTCTGTCCACTTCTCCACACCTTTCCCTTAGGGGTAGCTAGTTATGTCCCCTGCAGGGTTGTATGTAGTTAGGATGTAGTGGAATACCATGCAAGGAGTCAATCTTGAATGGTTTTAGGAAATTATGCTTGATTAAAAAAAATAAGCAAGACTCCATCCTCCTCTTTCATCTCACACACTCAAAAAGAAAAAAAAAAAAAGGAAAAGGAAAGGAAAAACAAAAGACCTAATAATCTCTTAATAGTTTCTAGCAGTGAATTTATTGCTTTTCTCTGCTTGGAGAAATTGGAGTCATTTCACTTTCTCATGTCCAGTTTGACTGCTTTATTAAAATTCTGTGGAAAATATTTTTACAATGATTTATTTATTACTGTTTTGAAAGTAAAATATTTGCTATGTAGGATGAAAGAGTAATAAATGTGAAGATCTCCTCTCTAATAACTGTTGAGAGGATTAAGCAGAGAATTACAAAAGCTGTTTTTTTTTTTAGTACATTTAATTTCAAGGCCATGTACTCATCTAGTTTAATAAGGATTTTATAAATATTCATCTATTATTTTCTTGCATACTTTGCTAGGTAGGAAGTTTAGGTTTTATGTATGTATGTATTTCATCTGGCACTCAGATTTACTTTCTAGGTATTGCCTTTTCTGTCTTTTCTTAGTTTATCCTGAAATATAAATTTATGGTTCTTGTTTGTCTAAAACTAGTAGTTCATAAAGAAAATCTAGCCATAAAGTGTGTTATTTATATATATAAACGTTATATGACTTTATCAGTGTTGTATTGTTTGTATCACAGTAAAAGAAAAAGTAGGTTTGAGAGTTTGTTAGTATAACTGTGGTTGAAGAGAAGAAAAGAAACTTGCCTAAATGTGAAGAACTGTTCTTCACACATAGAGATTCTCAATGATTATGCCTAAATTTTTATGTAATTATAGATATAATGGTGAAACTATTTTGGTTTAAAGGCAGACACAAGATGAAATGAGGCTAACTTTATATATTCTCATATTTCTAGTGTTTATTTTTGTATTATCTAGCCTATTAATATGTCATTCATCATTGAAATTGAATATGGCCTGATGGATCCTTTCAATCTCATTCATTTACCATTTCAGAGGAGAATTTAAGAAAATCACCATATTGCATAATAAAGAGAATTCTTAATTGCTTTGGTATAGTGAGCCTCAAGATTTATTGTCCCAGGAAACTTCTTTTGGGGTAGTAAATCTTGTTCACTGAAACATGAAGAAATCATTATATCTGGGGCCAAATATATTTTAAACATTTCTATGGACTCACAATTGTTATATGGGGAAATTTCTGTATGTTTGCTCAGTATAAGAGCTTAAAAATTTTTTTACAATTAACATCCAGGAGATAGGTATTAGTAGATCCAGAAGAAAAAATAATTATTGGCCTCTAAAGTGATTAGGAGGCAGTTTCTTTTCTAAAAAAATCTGATAGATTAATTATTCTAATCATCTGTGGTTGTGAATTTACTACAGGTTGACTTATCACACAAGTGTCTTCAATTTCAACTGAACACTTTTTTTTTTTAAGTGTATAACTCTCATCAGTGTGAGCCAATATTTTGGTATTAATGTCTGACCTAGTAGTTTTATTAGAATTTTAAAATGAAAGATTGAAGTTAAATAATAGCTTTTGCCCTTTCTAGTTGCATAGAAAATTAAGTGAGCCTTCTATTGATCATTGTTGAAATGATGGAGGGTACTTAGTTGCAGCACAAGTAACTTTTATAGTACATCTTTTTTTTTTTCTAAAGAAAAAAAATTCACTGCCCTCATTACCTTGCTTGAAGAGTATAGATAATTAACAATTTCAGGCTTTCTTGAAACCTGCAATTTGTGTTTCAGTTCTCCCCCAAGAACTGAAAAGATGATTATAAATTAGAATGGACTTTGAGACATGGTTGTGAAAATGTAATCTTTTGAGTGGATTAGGAAAACCAGGGACATACATTTTTTAGTTAGATTGTATTTCTTGGTTATCGAACACACATCTAGTCATTTTTATACCCCAAATAGAGCCAGTCTTACCAAAAGTAAAATATAAAAAGAATGTGTCATTGTTGAAGGATTGCAATAAAATTTTAAAATAATTTATAAAATTTCTAGGAAAATAGACTTGGGGCTCCTTATTTTATGTGCTTTACTACTTATGGCAGTAGTAAATATATTTGAATATATATTGTATAATGTTTAGTCATAGAAATTTAGTCTGTGATGATGACCTCACAGGGTGCAAGTGAAGCACTGAAGAACTTGATTGGATTGTAGGGTCACAGATTAACTAATCCTAATATGTGGCATAATCCTGTCAATCTAATTAATTGGGTGTGGTTTTACAAATACTTTCAGAAGTCACTTTAGAGAAGCCTTAAACTCATCAGTTCCAGTATTCTTGCTAATAAGGCTTAAGATTCTGAAGACAAATACATGAGAAAAAATTGTAAATCATAGGTGTGATTCTGGTGCATGGATATCTTCCTTGACTTGTGACAGGGTTACGGCATCATAGCTTAGCTTAGCCAACCTTAAATGTGCTCAGAACATTTACATTAGCTTGCAATTGGACAGAATCATCCAACACAAAGCCTACTTTGTAATAAAGTGTTGAATAGCTTATGTAATTTATTGAGTACTGTTTCAAAAGTGAAAAACAGAATGGTTGTGTGGGTACATAAGAGTTCTACGTGTATAAATTGTTTACCCTCATGATGACTTGGCTGACTAAGAGCTGTGGCTAGCTGCCACTGCCAGCATCACCAGGGAGTATCGTACCGTATTTTACTAACCTGGGAAAAGGGGAAAAGCTCAGAATTCAAAATTCGAAGTACAGTTTCTAGTGAATGTGTATCACTTTCAGACCATCATAAAGTTGAAAAGTAAGTAGAACCATCATAAGTTGGGGACCAGCTATATCTTGTTCTGCAGCTTTAAATAATGAAGTTTCATAATGTTATCAGAGGACTCCCTTGTTCACCCACAACCATGTTTTCTGTACCTTGTTTTACCAAATAAGATGCTATTAATTATAAGACCATTCCCTTATTTTAAGTACCACTGGATTTGAGAGACCTCTGCCAATTAAAATATGCTATATCATCAATTGTAAGATATGTCCTGTTTTCAGAGATGTGAAAAAATATGGGCTGTGAAAAAGGCAATTATATCTTTCCTGATAGAGAGAGGGACTCCATATTTTCTCCATGCTAGCTCATAAAATTGCTTCAAATAAACCAGGTGTTTGAATAGATTAGGCTGAGATCAGAGCATCTATTTGTTTTTTACTTTGTTTTCCACCAGTGTGTGCCATCAGTCTTGCTTACTTTGTTAAACATGTGTGGAGGTTAGTGGGATATTTAAATGAAGTTTATATGAACACATGGAATGTGGCTATCATAAGTACGATGTGCAGAAGAAACATTTAAGAACGGTGGTCATAATCAGAGCAATGTTGTATAGCCAGTGTTTTCTGGGAAGCAATAGTGTACTGTTACTATAGAAGACCAGTATAGAATATGGTTGACCCTTGAATTACACAGGGGTTAGGGGCTCTGACTCTCTGTGGAGTCAAAAATTCCAGTATAGCTTTATAGTTGGTCCTCTGTATCCGTGGTTCTGCATCCTTGGATTCAACCACCCACGGGTCATATAGTACTGTAGTACATATTTATGGAAAAATATCCACATGTAAGTGGACCTGCAGGATGGCGGCACACATGAAGAAGAAGACCATGACCCAAATGCTAAAGTCCTCGTTGTGAGTTTGATAGATGGCATTGAAAAATTAGGGTTAAAGTTAGAGTAGCTGGTGGATATGACCAGAGGATTAGGACTCTTTATACAAAAGCAGAAAGTAAAGTCTTGGAAATAGCTGTAAATTGCTATGAGAGTCTACCATCGAGATGGGGATTATGTGGAGGCATGTGTATTAGTTTCATGAGCTCTTTAAGCACCGCTTTTAGAAGTTGCCCTTTTCATTCTTTCTTCTTGGGGCTCTTTAATCCATGAGCCCCACCTGGCCTTCTCTGTCACTGTATCTGTTAGTGTAATAGACTCTTCCTACTTCAAACCTTCCTCTTAACGTCCTTTTCTTTTCTGTAGTTCATTTGAAATGCTAAGAAGTCATTTTAGAAAAAAAAGATGATTTATATCAGTGGTCCCCAACCTTTTTGGTACCATGGACCGGTTTCTGGAAGCCAGTTTTTCCGCGGACACGGGGTGGGGAGGTGGAGGGGCTGGGGGATGGTTCAGGCAGTAATGCAGGCGATGGGGAGCGATGGGGAGTGGCAGATGAAGCTTGTAGCTTGCCTGCCGCTCACCTCCGCTGTGCAGCCCGGTCCCCAGGGGTGGGGACCCCTAATTCGTATTATCCCCTTTTTCTTCTAAAAGTTTATAAAATATACTTTTGGGGGATACTTAAGGTAAGGAAGAACAGTACTCTAAATATTAAATATCTGCTCTAGTTTACACGTGTTATAATAACAGCTGTATATTTCTTTTTTTTTTAAATTTATTTTATTTATTTATTTATGGCTGTGTTGGGTCCTCGTTTCTGTGTGAGGGCTTTCTCTCGCTGTGGCAAGCGGGGGCCACTCTTCATCGCGGTGCGCGGGCCTCTCACCACCACGGCCTCACTTTGTTGCGGACCGCAGGCTCCAGACGCGCAGGCTCAGTAACTGTGGCTCACGGGCCCAGCTGCTCTGCGGCATGTGGGATCTTCCCAGACCAGGGCTCGAACCCGTGTCCCCTGCATTGGCAGGCAGACTCTCAACCACTGTGCCACCAGGGAAGCCCAACAGCTGTATGTTTCTGAATTAAAATCTTATGGTAATTTGCCATGTTTGTTGAATTATAAACCAAAAGAAAATATATTGAGGACATTAAAGGAATAGTATCATTATCTTTTATTTATTTATTTATTTATTTAAATTTATTTATTTTTGGCTGTGTTAGGTCTTCGTTGCTGTGCTCAGGCTTTCTCTAGTTGTGGCGAGCGGGAGCTACTCTTGTTGCAGTGCACGGGCTTCTCATTGTGGTGGCTTCTCTTGTTGCAGAGCATGGGCTCTAGGCTCGTGGGCTCAGTAGTTGTGGTTCCCAGGCTCTAGAATGCAGGCTCAGTAGTTGTGGCGCACAGGCTTAGTTGCTCTGCGGCATGTGGGATCTTCCCAGTCCAGGGCTCGAACCCGTGGTTAACCTGACACTTTGAGCTTATTTTCTTAATCTATTGACTTTTTAAATGATAGTATATTTGACTATGTTTTTAGGTGCTTAAAATACAGGAACAATTAGGTGTGATACTTAACCTCACAGAGATTACATTTGAATAGAGGAAGTTAAACTGTTAAATGTCGAATCATCTTACTTCTGTACAGACAGAATGTTTTAAAACTAATAGGCTGTGGGAGCACAGGTGGGGGAGATAGACTTGGATGGTGAAGGAGGGTGGAGATAGGATGAGTTAGTTATTGCTTATGTTCAGAAATAAGCCTAAGAGTGTTGTTGTTGGTTTTTTTTTTTGAGGAACTGGAGGAAAAAAAAATATGGCTACCCCCTAATTTTGATGGAATGACCAGAAAAACCAAGCTGTAAAAGAACCGAGAATGTATTGATAGTAGCTTTTAGTCCTAGCTGTGTGAGGTGAGATAACTAACTCTACTAAATCCAGATGTATGGCACGAGGAGGTTCAGAATACCTGGATGTTACTTTTTGCTGTCTGAGAAGATAGGAATTTAAGTGAAAGTCTTATATAATATGTTTAGGATTCCTTTTAGGCGTATTAGACCAAACTTCTTTATACTGTAGAGTACACAACCTCTGTATCCATGTTTGGAAATAATGAGAGAGTCTCCCCCAACTTGACCTGTGGGGTTCCCCCCACCCATCTTTTAGACTGATTTCATCTAGGAAAATAAATGAAGTTTTAAATACCCACATTCCTGGGTCACCTTTTCTAAATCTTGGTGTATTGTAAATCAGTGTTTTATCAAGATATAATTAGAATAGATTTTATTACTGATTCTAGGAGGTTCCCAAAGAGATTTTTGAATGTTATTTTCAAGTAGAATATTGAATGACTTATAGTTTTATATACTTAAGAACAAGAGTAATAAATCTAGGATGGCGATATTTTTAGTTTAAGCACATTGCTTTTCCAGTACGTAAAATCTACTTTGCTTAGTCTTACCTCTGAAACCTATCATTATGTGTCAAATACCCCATCATAAGCTATGGGCTTCTTCCACTAGTTCTATCCATTCCTTTTCCTCATTCACAAGGATTTTCCTTTCTTTCTCTAGTTGTATCCTTTGCCTTTCTTTTTGCATGTCCTTAGAATTCCTGATCTTAGCCTAGGAACTGAGTGCACATTTATGTCTGCACACGCTATATACACGTGTGCACCCTGTGAGAAGAAGAGCATGACTCACTAGGCTGAAGTAGGATGAGGCCTTTCCGGGAGAGAATATATAGGTAGATGCATAGAAGAGAACTAGTAAGAACTTTAAGTTGGACATAGGAAGCTAATGACAATATAATTAATGATAGCAAGTGTTCTTTAAAGGTGACATATAAAATTCTAGTGAACCGTGTAATTTCTTTGCTGCACTAAATTGTTGATGAATAACAGTAAGTATAGGAAATAAAACCACTGTAACAGAGGTATAGCATATTTTGCTATTTTGTTCCTGACATACTTTTTTTAATTGAACTATAGTTGATTCATAATATTGTGATTTGAAGTATTTCATACAGTATTCTAGATATAAATCTTAGGGCATATTTTTAAATGACTTTGAACTTTCTGTGCTGTCTTAAAATTGATATAAAGAATAAGGGAAATGTTAAATGCTCTTTATATTGTGGAAAAAAAAGTTTATTTCTTTTTTCTTTTTTTTTAAACACCTTTATTGGAGTATAATTGCTTTACAGTGTTGTGTTAGTTTCTGCTGTATAACAAAGTGAATCAGCTACACATATACATATATCCCCATATCTCCTCCCTCTTGCGTCGCCCTCCCACCCTCCCTATCCCACCCCTCCAGGTGGTCACAAAGCACGGAGCTGATCTCCCTGTGCTATGCGGCTGCTTCCCACTAGCTATCTATTTTACATTTGATAGCATATATATGTCCATGCCACTCTCTCACTTCGTCCCAGCTTACCCTTCCCCCTCCCTGTGTCCTCAAGTCCATTCTCTATGTCTGAGTCATTATTCCTGTCCTGCCCCTAGGTTCTTCAGAACCATTTTGTTTTTTTTTAGATTCCATATGTATGTCTCAGCGTACGGTATTTATTTTTCTCTTTCTGACTTACTTCACTCTGTATGACAGTCTCTAGGTCCATCCACCTCACTACAAATAACTCAATTTTGTTTCTTTTTGTGGCTGAGTAATATTCCATTGTATATATGTGCCACATCTTCTTTATCCATTCATAACAAAGTTTATTTCTTAAAGTCTCATTCCATTTTTCTGGTACTTTATTAGATAAATGACATTTGGTATCCCAGTATGGGTTGTCCTCGTCCAGAGATATTCAGTGTCTATTAAAGTTCTCCTGTGTGGTGGCTAACTGTGTCACTTTACCCATTATCTGACAGGGCACCTACGGCATCATTCTACAGTCTGCCACTTCCTGAATAGCCTCTTGGCAGTAATGCCCAACAGGGGAAGTCAGATGCTTTCCTTCTGAGGGGTATGACTTTGAGGACAGTTTAAATTGTATCAACTAGAGAAATACAGTGACAAAAAGTTACTGTAATGAGTTCAGGCAAACTGCATAGTCCCCACAAGACTGCCCTTACTTAGACACTGGCTGCAATTTTGGGGGTCCCCAGGGCCACCTTCACTTCAGATCTGCTGGTTACAAATTCTGGGGTCTCTCAGGGACTCCCACAGGTTTGATAATTTGTTAGAAGGCCTTAGAACTCAGAAAAGCACTATTATGATTACAGTTTTACTGTAATGAAAGGATACAAATTAAAATCAGCCAAAGGAAGAGTCTGGTAAGTTTTACTGTAGCAGAAGGATATAAATTAAATCCAGCCAAGGGAAGAGCCTAAGCCTAGTAGGGCAGAATCTGGGAGTGGCCCAAATTCTCTTCAGGGTTTCATAGATGGTGTTACCTACTCCTGGCTAAGATGTGTGACACTACTCAGAGTATTGCCTGCTGGGGAACCTCACCCCAGCCTTTGGTGTCCAGAGTTTATATTGCAGATCAGTGACACACTACCAGCATGGCCTGACCTTTAGTGAGTGTTCAGTCCCTCCCAGAGTTTCGGGCTAATACATTTAATCTCCAGTTCCTCTGGAGGTTAGAACTGACATGGTGTGTTTCAAAGCCCCCATCATAAACCATATTGTTAGACTTTCTGGTGGCAGACCCTCCAGGCAGGCAAAGATACTCTTGTCAGGTAGGGCATTCCAAGGGTCTAGAGATCACCTCCCAGTAGGGGAGGGCAAAGGCCAGACCTCTCTTTGGGTAAAGTTAATTCTTAAGTACACACCTGTTCAAACAGAGGATGTGTTTTTGAATGAGATCCATTGTTCTGCAATTTACCACATTGCTCTTTGTTTGAAAGTCTTAAATTGTATTTTATAAGTAAATTTGATTTTCCTTTATGCTCACATTGCAAATATTTAATCTCTTCTTTGGTTTCTTTATCTCTCTAATTTTTGTCCCTTTTCTTGTGACATTCAGACAGCCATTTATTTAGTTTGGTTTTATTTTTATTGCATCACTTACGTGTTTATGGCTAAGTATCCATTCTATTCTTGTATTCCTTCTAAAAGTGCTTAATATTCTTCCAAAATTAGTAGGTCATGCTTTTCTACCCATGAAGGAAATGCTCACCTATACTTCATAGCAGCTGCAATCTGGGTAAACAATCTGGAAAACATTTAGGAGAGGTTGCCCTGAAAAAAAAAAAAAAAAAAAAAAGAACTTTAGGGCTTCCCTGGTGGCGCAGTGGTTGAGAATCTGCCTGCTAATGCAGGAGACACGGGTTCGAGCCCTGGTCTGGGAAGATCCCACATGCCACGGAGCAGCTGGGCCCGTGAGCCACAGCTGCTGAGCCTGCGCGTCTGGAGCCTGTGCCCCGCAACGGGAGGGGCCGCGATAGTGAAAGGCCCGCGCACCGCGATGAAGAGCGGTCCCCGCACCGCGATGAAGAGTGGCCCCCACTTGCCGCAACTGGAGAAAGCCCTCGCACGAACCGAAGACCCAGCACAGCCAAAAAATAAATAAATAAATTAATTAATTAATTAAAAAAAAAATATATATAAAAAAAGAACTTTAAAAACCAGGCTAAGGAAACTTGGACTGCAGGCAGTGAGGAGCATTCAAAGATTTTTACACATGACTGGTACAATAAATTGTTTTAGAAAGGCAGTTCTGGCAGTAGTGAGTAGAAGTAGTTTCTAGGGGAGAAGAAGTTAACCTACAATCATGAAGACCAGTTAGGACCACGTTACTGTTCTTCCCACTGGAGATCATGGAGGTAGTAAGGGATGGTTTGTGAGGCAGTTATTAACCATGAATGATGATTTTAGCTTTTAAAAACAATCTTACCCCTTTAATAATGTGTGTATACGTTAGATCAACAGCCTTTAAACAGCTCTTAAAATTTTTTATGCTTTCATTTTATACAGCTTCTTGGGATAATACATTCCATGTATTTTCGGCCTGACCTATACTCATTGACTTTTTTTATCAGTCCTCTCATTCACTTTATTTTTATTTAGCACGTGTTTGTTGAAGTGAGAGCTTACTCTGAACCAAATTGCTGTAATAGATACTGAAGCTACAATGATAATAAGATGTGATTCCTGACCTCAAAATCCCCACAGCTCAGTTTGGTAGTTGGACAATTAAACAGGAAAATCCTGTGATGGAAGGGAGCGCTGGGTGCTATGAGGGTATGTTGATGGAGTATATAACCTAGACTAGAGACTAGGAGATTTCTAGGAATGTGACAACCTAGTTTAGAAAAGCCATCAAGAACATGGACTCTGGAACCAGAATGATTTTGGATTTTACTTCCTTGCTTTGTGACCTTGGGCAGGTTCTAAGCTTCATTCACCTTTAAAATGGGGATAATAATGGTCCCTAATTTCATAAGATTGTTTTGAAGCTAAAATGAGTTAATAGAGTTATCACTCGGTATCTGCAGGGGACTGGTTCCAGGACCCCTGTGATGCCAAAATCCTGGATGCTTAAGTTCCTTATATAAAATAATGTAGTAAAATTGGCCCTCCGTATTTGGGGTTCCACATCTCCGGCTACAGAGAGCCAGTCGCATATGTAAAATGCTTAGAGCAGTGTCTGGCATATGGTATTATATGTGTTACCTCTTCTTCTGCTCCTTCTCTTCTTCTTATCTTCGCCCCCCCAGTGGATAATTAGTACTCAATAAACATTTGAATAAAGCCGTGGATGATAGATGAAATGATAATTACTTTTCTGTTCTCTCAGAAGTCTTTAAGCATCTCCACTAAAAGCACTTACTATGTGAAATGACTATTTTATGTGTGGTTAGGTCCATATTAACCAGAAGTCATAAACTGGTAGGCCCCAGAAAGATTAAGCTCATGTAAAACTTAAAAAATACTGAGTTTGTTTGTAGATGAAGATGTGCTCTCCAGTTTGTCATAGTTTTTACTAGTCCCCATTATCTTATAACCAGTCCAGTTCAGGTTCATGGCCTGGTACCTACAGGCATTTGAGTTTGGGACCTCCACACTAGATGGGACACTAGCCCTTCCAGGATAGAAACTGATTGATCTCTGTTAAATCTCAAACTCTTGATAGAGTGGCTGTCAATTATTGGCACTAAACAAATGTTTGTTGAGTGAATGAATGATTTCTGAATTATGAGATTAAAAAGAAAAACTGGAAATCTGGCAAAAAGAACTTTGATTGTTCCATGAGGGTGAGTTGACTTCTACTTTGTGAAATTGTGAGGGAGTTTTGGTAGAAATAAGACTAACAACCACCAAAAAAATAAAGAAACTGTATTTCCTAGAGAAATTTTGCTTTTAGATTTTCTGATTTGTCAAGTGGGATTCACTAGAATTATTATGCCTAATTTTAATTGCAATAATACAGGTTAATGAAAGAGCCAATGATAGTGTTCCAGAAGCTATTTATATTTTGATTAGCTAACTTTAATTATATTGTCGTGTAGGCATCACTGGTAAAAAATAGAAATCAAATCATTGTTTTTAAAAGAAGAGAATGATACCGGCTTTTTGGTGAGCAAGAAGTGTGAGTTTTATAGTGTGATTTTGTGCTGATTAGAGGAGTATTTAGGGTACAGAAGCATTGAATAATCTTTAACTAAATTAGGAGTTATACTTTGGGAATGGAAAAGAATAAATAGTAATAACCAGGTGGGCGGAAGTTTCCATTTTGGGGGGATTGGTAAAACTAAACCTTGAACTTTAGGAGAACTATGAAAGCACATTAAAAAAAGTCAACAGGTAGAAGCTACTGTATTGAGTATTCTCAGGCAATCAGCTGAGGCTATGTGGGGAACATCTGCTCAGAAAATATCTGATGTGAGTAGAATAGTCCAGAACAGAAAGGTGGAGATAGTTTATTCTTTTCTTGTTTTAGAAAAGAATATTATTTTTCTATACTATGCTGAATTGATGTTGCCAATTTGCATTCTCAATTACATTGCAGATTCATTTCCTTCTTCATTGTAGTCTTAAGCTATCATTTTGCTTATTTCTAAAAGGTTCCTTTCTATGCTTTGTAACTTTACAGTTTCTCTTTTGTTTCTTAGGTTTCTAATTTCAAGCCCTTTTGCATTATCTTTCTCTGCTTATGCATTTATAATGATTTGGTTTCCAATTACTTCCTGATTCATAGACATATAAAATATCAATTCAAAGTCAAGCACCTGGTTATAACCTTTGTCAGTTCCTCCAGTCTTTGGTTAATGGAAAGTTACATGCCTTCTGCAGGGTATTCAGCTAATGAGATTATATTCATAGGTAAGCAAATTTAAATCTTATAAGTAAAAGTTTATGAAATACTATCCTGCTTTATTAATAACTATTTGATATATTATGTCTACTATATTACCTTTTATCTAATTATCTTCTAATTTTATCTGGTGGAAAATAATCAAGAAAATTGTAGTTCTGAAACAATGTACCGTAGGATCTTTACCTGAGATTGGGCACATTGAGGGTGGTATGGCCATAGACATCCTAGGATCTTTAGGATAGTTCACCACATACTCCACCTTAAAGCTTCTCCAAGGTTTTGTAATTAAATATTTTTAAAGTAAGATATCTTTAAAAAAATTTTTGCTAGATATGTTTTAAAAACATCTTTGGTAATTTAAGTAGAACTGTGTTTCTGAAGAAAAACTGGCAGGGAGAATGGTTAATTACATCATTGCCTTTGATAGCTTTACTGTTAAATTAAAATTAAGGTATTATTTAGGCATATTGGCTTAGGTTGGATCCCCAGTATCCCTAATGCCAACTGGGTTTCTGGCATTGGTAGGCAGTCAGGAAATATCTTCCTAATGAATGCTGGATGAAATTTTATTTTTATTGAGATGTTGTCATCCAACAAATTAAGAAAAACAGCACTTCTTATGTAAGAATACAAGTGTAACTCATAAATTTTACTTAAAATATATTGATAGAAGAGGAAAAAACCAGACTAGCTTAAGAGTATAGGACATTTTATCTTGGAATATAACATCAGAGACAAAAAGGATACCAAAGTGAGTTTTAAAATCATCTGATGTTTAAGTTATTAAAATAAAACCTAACCTTTCAAGCCATGCTATTTTAACTAAGTATATTCAGCCTCTTTTTGACTTCTTGATAACTATTCCTCCTTCCCTAGAAGCTGTGCCTAACTTAAACTCTTTTCTCAAAGACTGGTCATCATCCTTGCTGAACTCAACTTTTCTATGTTTTTGGTTTGCTCTACTTGTAACCCTGGCTTCTCCATTTCTTGGAAATTTTCATTCACGACTTTCTTCTGATTTGGTCACTTTCACTTTGGCAACTTATCCTTGGCTGTTACTCCTACTCTAATATTTTAAATTCAGACATACTGCTTTCTAACCACAACTTACATCTTTAAAAACTGGTGAGATGCCTCATCAAGACATTTCATCAACTCCTCCGCCATTTGTGAGCCATAGATGTTCCTTCTTCAACTATGTCTGGGTCTTGGTCTTAGTGGGAGTGGTCTTCTTCATTGGGTGTACAATCTCAGCCAAAGTGGCTCCTTCTAGTATCTGTGATTCCTAAATTCTCTAGGGTTGCCCATAGTTTCTTAAGGTGGAAGTTGATATCGTTGATTTGTGACCTTTCTTCTTTTCTAATTAGTCATTTAGTACAACAGATTTTCCTGTGACACACTTTAGCTGCATCTGTCATATATCCATCTACTGTATTTTCATTGTATGAAATACTTTAAAAATTTCCTTTTGATTTCTTTCTTTTTATTCATGGGTTATTTGGAAGTATGTTACTAAGTTTCTAAACATTGGGGGATTTTCCAGATATCTTTCTCTTACTGATTATTAATTTAATTCATTGTGGTCAGGGAGCATACTTTGTATGACTTTGACCTATAAATGTGTTGTATGCACTTGGAAAAGGAAAGTATTTTCTCCTATTGTTGGGTACAGTGTTCTATAAAATGTCAAATAGGTCACGTTGTTTCATTGTTGTTACAGTCCTCCATATTCTTTCTGATTTTCTGTCTACATGTTGTATTTTTAAGACATCTTTACCATTGCTCTTTGATTTCCTCATTCTCTTCCTCCTGACCCCTGCCATCTCCCCTTTTGCCTTTTTGTATTTCAGTTGGAAAAAGCGCTACACTCTTTTCTTCTTCAAGTTCAGTGATTCTTTCCTTTGTTCTATCCAGTCTGTGGATAATCCCATTGATTGCCATTCCCATTGATTAGCATTCTTTTTCTTTGATACTATGGTTTTATTTCTTGCATTTCCATTTGTCTTATTTTTTATTATTTTCAACTCTTTGGTGAAATTCCATGTTTGCTTATGCATGTTTTCCACCTTTTCCTTTAAAACGTTAAAGTTATTTTAAAATCTTTGTTTGATAATTCCAAAATATAGGCCATCTCTATGTTTTTTTCTATTGACTGCCTTATCTATTGAATGTAGGTCATTTTTTTCTTGCTTTGTATGTGTGTGTGTGGTAATTTTTGATTGGATGCTGGGCATTTTTTTCTGTATGAACAATATATACTGAGGTAGATGTCTTTGTGCTTAGTAATGGGCGTACCTCTCCTTTAAGTTTAATAAGCTTCATTTGCTGGAGGCGGGGTTAGTGGTTGAATAATCTGTATTTGACATGGGTTTGTATTGCTATATAGTTATCTTCTGTGCTCTGAAGACTTCAGATTCCTTAAGCAGATGACTTCTGTTACTTGAGCTTATTGAGAGAACTGGAGTATAAAATGGGTTTTCTCCAGTGTTCCTGCTTCACTTGTAGCTTTCAGTGGGCTCTGCTTGCCTATACCACATAGTGGTCTATTTTTGTGCTCTTGCATTCTCCCTCATATGTAATTGACTGTTTCTTGTCACTCAGTGCCTGATTTGTGCAGACTGTGGGGTTTTGTTAGTTTTCCTCCTCAAGCCTTGCTGTTAAGCAGACCCTGAGCACCTGAGTCTCAGGGATGGGTTTCCCCTCAGTGGGCTGACCTCTCCCTCTTGGCAGCTGAATTTTGCCTTGCATAGGTGGGATGTTTTGGCAGGAGCAAGTTTTTCTCCTTTTTATCAATATAATATCCTTGGACCAAGGCTGTTTCTGGACCCGTGTGTAGCTGCAGACAACTTTATCCTCAGATGGCCTTTACTTCATATCAGGAAGGGTCTGGAAAGGATTTTATGTCTGTTTGCAACTAAGATGAGGCTTTCTCATCTTTCTTGTCCTACCCCTGGTCTTTCCTGTGAATCCTGATAGAAACCTGGGGAATAGAGCTAGTGAGTAGGTTTGGAGTCCTCTTGTGTTTGGGACTTCCAGGGATTCTATACTGTTATACTAACCCACACTTGGTTTTTAAGAATTGAACAAACTTTCAGTTTTTCTTTGTACCCACTTTTGTGGCTGCCATTTTTTCCTCTTATGCTTTTCCAAAGGTGAATGGGTTCATGTGTCTCATCTTTCTTTGGAGGGCCTGGAATTCAGTTTACCTGATTTTGTGGAGACCTCAACCCTCTAAACCTTAACAAAAGCTATGATTTTATAGATTGTCTGCTTTTTAAAAATTTATTGTCAGGTTAGACATGTTTTACACCGTAAGTAAAAGTGGAACTTCCCCATAAAAAGCTTTTAAAAGATAACCTTAGGGACTTCCCTGGTAGCGCAGTGGTTAAGAATCCGCCTGCCAGTGCAGGGTACATGGGTTCGATCCCTGGTCCGGGAAGATCCCACATGCCACAGAGCAACTAAGCCTGTGCACCACTAGCCCGCGAGCCACAACTACTGAGTCTGCGTGACTAGAGCCCGTGCTCCGCAACAAGAGAAGCCACCGCAATGAGAAACCTGTGTACTGTGATGAGAAACCTGCGCTCTGCAAAGAAGAGTGGCCCCTGGTGGCCGCAACTAGAGAAAGCCTGTGCGCAACAACGAAGACCCAACACAGCCATAAAGAAAGAAAGAAAGGAAGGAAGGCAAGAAGGAAGGAAAGAAAGAAAGAAAGAAAAAGAAAAAAAAGGGGTAACCTTAAAGGTGGTGAACACTTTGAAGATTATGAATACAGACCTAAGGAATGGATGAGGGGGGAGAAACTTTGCTAATGTTATTCAGACAGTACTTGTAGCTTAAGATAACATCTGTAGTGACGGTCTCATGTATAATTTGAAGTATGCTATAACTCAGACAGCAGTGAAAATAATGGAAATGTGTTAAGTGACTTTAAGTATTGGCTCTAACGATAAAGACACTGATATATAGAAGATGCTCATAACAAGTTTGGATAAATTTTCTTTCAGGAATTATGATTGGAAAAAAGCAATATTTTAAATTTAACATATTATTTTATATATGTGATTTCTTTCTTTTTTAAAAAAAATTTATTTATTTATTTATTTATTTTTGGCTGTGTTGGGTCTTCGTTTCTGTGCGAGGGCTTTGTCTAGCTGTGGCGAGCGGGGGCCGCTCTTCATCACGGTGCACGGGCCTCTCACTATCGCGGCCTCTCTTGTTGCGGAGCACAGGCTCCAGACGCGCAGGCTCAGTAGTTGTGGCTCACGGGCCCAGTTGCTCCGCGGCATGTGGGATCCTCCCAGACCAGGGCTCGAACCCCTGTCCCCTGCACCAGCAGGCAGACTCTCAACCACTGCGCCACCAGGGAAGCCCCTATATGTGATTTCTGATATGAATAAATGAATTATATAAATTGAGAAAATTTTTAGATTTTATTGCTGAAAAAAACACCCGAAGAATTTTACCTCCCTTTGTATGTATCTTATTCATATAGTACATGCTACAATACATTTAAAGTCTCTACTTTTTAAATGATGATTGGAGGACCTATATACGTGGGAAGTTTCAGAAGTCTTTGAGGCATTTGTTTCAGAGAGTCAGAGACTTTCTCTGGTTATTTCCTTTTTTTTTTTTTTTTTTAAATAAGTTTATTTATTTCTTTTATTTATTTCTTTTTGGCTGCATTGGGTCTTCATTGCTGCACGCGGGCTTTCTCTAGTTTTGGCGAGCGGGGGCCACTCTTCGTTGAGGTGTGCGGGCTTCTCATTGCCATGGCTTCTCTTGTTGCGGAGCACGGGCTCTAGGCGCATGGGCTTCACTAGTTGTGGCACGCGGGCTCAGTAGTTGTGGCGCATGGGCTTAGTTGCTCTGCGGCATGTGGGATCTTCCCAGACCAGGGCTCGAACCCTTGTCCCCTGCATTGGCAGGCAGATTCTTAACCACTGCGCCACCAGGGAAGTCCCCTATTTCCTTATTTTTAATTAAAGTCTGATTGAAATCTGTTCTGAGTGATTTTACTTTTTTAGCTGTCTGACTTGAAGCTAGTCATTTAATTGCTGATGGTCTCAGTTTCCTTTTCTGGTGAAGTGAATAGTAATATAAAATTCAAAATTATACATCTCATGAGGAGTTGTGTGTTCTGAATGATGTACATATATTAAGAACCAAGCACAACAACACTTTATAGTAGGTCTTTAATATATGCTAGGTAATATTGTATATGTATTAAGTAAAGAAAGAAATATTGTCTAGAGTAATCAATAAGCAGTAAAACGAGTGAAAACAAGCAGTATTTCTTCTTTTGACCTAAGAAGTTTCATAGTCCCTTAAATTCTCTGATTCTTAAAAAGTTAGAGTAAAATAAAAAAGGAAGTTACTTTCATTTCTGCAGCAGGTAACATCATGTTATCTAGAGTCTTGCCAACACTATACTTTATACTGTTAACTTTATATATACTTTATCTACAGGGATGGTCCAGTATATGAATCGGAGAAAGATGGTCTAAGAATGGAAAAGCTATGTTTACTTGCCGTAAATGATGTACCTACAATAAAAGAACAAATTGTTTAACCTTTGAAAAATGTTTTTTAAAAAGATAATTGTGGCATTTTGTTTTTATTGCTTCATTCCTCAGCAGGATTTTATGCTATGAATTTAGTAGGTTACCTTTTCTTACATGATGAAGTACAAGAATTATCAATTTTATACATTTTTTTTTCTTGTTTGACCCTTTACCCATCATTAGTTCATTATAAGAAATCAGTACTTCTAATCCATATTGAACTTTTACTTCAGCAATTTCCTCCTCAGATGGGTAGGTCATTTAAACCCATGAATGAATTGGAGATCAATTTCAGATCTGGTCTGAAATTTTTGCCTATTTGGCCAAACTCTGGATAATATGGCTCTAGGAGTCCCAGTCTGCAAGCTCTCCACTTTTTTAGTGTCATTAAGACGAAAGAACAAAACACAACAAAAGAGAAAATATCAAGAGCATTACAGTTGAAAAAAAATTGTGGTAAAATATGCATAGCATAAAATTGACCATTTAATCATTTTTAAACATACATTTCAGTGGCTATAAGTACATTCACATTGTTGTGTAACCATTGCCATCATTTATTTCCAGATCTTTTTCATCTTTCCAAACTGAAACTCTGTACCCATCAACCGCTAACACCTCGTCCTCTCCTCCCCAAGACTCTGTAATTTCTGTCCCCATGAATTTGACTAAGGAGCATTACAGCTTTAAGGAAGTGTAGATTATTCAAACTCAAATTGGTCTTAAAGCAGTTAGAAACTGAGATTGCTCTTACTTTTCTTTGCTGAACTGCCCCCAGTTTAGAGAAATTACAGATTTCGAGGAATGAAATGGCAGAGAAGATGAAGTCACAGTTTGGGAGGAGAATCACAGATCTTGTGGCATGTGCAATATACTGGAAATTTTGGTTGTTGCTTTTGGAATGCAAATCTGCCTTTAAGTGTAGTGGTTTTTTAGAGGATGTGATTGTGATGAAAGATTGTGATTGAGTAACACACAGCATATCCAAAATTTTGGTGAAACATATTTGAATCCCAGAACTATCCTCAATGTTTTTTGGCAGTTGGCCAGACTCTGGGTAACATGACATTATTACCTGGCTCTGTGAAAGTATCTTCTGCTCTCTTCCCTGAGATGCAGAAAATCAGTGTGTAGGTCCTCACTCAGTGATGCATATGTTCAGTTCTTCAGAATAATATAAAAATCCGTGGAAGAGAAGCGTTTAAAACTACTTGTTCTGAACTAATTGGAGAGCATTGGACCTGTAACTCTGCTTTTCAGTAGATATGGCATTGAAAAAACTTGTTATTTGTATTTCATGCTGTGTATTCCTTGCAATGCAATTTTTTTGCTTGAAAAAATGTAATAAAGACAAAAAATGAGGCAAAAAGTAGGACAAAAAGAAAGGTTAAATTTTTCTGCTTGAAGGTTTGGGGAAAACACAGATAATGCATTTTGGGGCTGCGATCCCCATGTTTGAGCTAGCTTGTTTTTACAGATTCTCAGAGAATGTTATCCTGGCTCCATCTATCCCCAAGCAAGATTCTCTGCTCTCTCCTTTTTTGTGTATGTTTATTTTTATTCCCTTTATTTATTACTTCCCAGAGTTTCTACTTTCATTTTGGTTTTGGCCTATGCCTTCCTTCCTTTTATGCTGGCTCAGCAAAGTGCATTTAAAAATATGTTTTATAACTGGAAGTTTGTACCTTTTGACCACCGTCGTAAGATAAATAAGTACTAGGGATGTAATATACAACATGACTAATATAATTAACACTGCTGTATGTTATATATGAAAGTTGTTAAGAGCGTGAATCCTGAGTTCTCATCACAAGGAAAAAAATATGTTTATTTTTATTTTGTATCTCTATGAGATGATGGATGTTCACTAAGCTTATTGTGGTCATCATTTCATGATGTATGTAAGTCACATCGTTATGCTGTACACCTTAAATTCATACAGTGCTGTATGTCAATTATATATCAATAAAACTGGAAGAAGAAAAAATTTTTTTTCATATTTTATCCATCATTTTGGTTATTGTAGTTAGGACTGTTGTTCGAGATATCTAGCCTGCCATGGAATGGAAACCTGCATATATTAAAAAATAATCTTACTATATATTAACCTAGATCCCTCTGGATCACCCCTCTCCCCCATTTTGTATTTCCATTTTTAAAGCTTATGTATTAAAGAAGTTCTTATAAACTTACAAAAAATTTAAAACCTTTTAAAGTGATTATTGTGTTTCTAAAAATTTGTGTGTTTATTTTATAGCTACTTGAAGGAAATTTTGCCAAAGAAGTCAGCCATGAAATGGACGGTCTCATTTTCCAGCCCACTGGAGTAAGTACATTTGTCTCTGTGTGCATGTGTGTGTGTAGTGTGTATGTATATCCATGTACGCGCATGCATGTATATATAAAGTACATTTTCCTTAGATATATTTACTTAGGATTGACTACTGCTATAATCACTGCTTTTCCTTAAAACCAATTTTCATTATAAAATAAAATATTTCGTTTATACTAAATACATATAATAGTACAATGAACAGTTGTTTGCTTTTCACTTAGCTTAGGAAATAAATATGGCTGATCATTATTTTTCAAGGAAGTTATTAGTCTTTTAATATAATTAGTTTTCTTACTACTCTTGCAGAATGAATGTTATGTTTCTTTACTAGAAATCTACCAATAACGTTATATAAATAAATGCTTATTTCTTTCTGTAGCCCAGTATATCTTTAAGTATTAATATTTTTAAAACTTCATTTTGCCATGGATGAGTAAAATTCAGAGTTACCAGTATTTGAAGAAAACCACAATTCTTTGCATATTTATTCCATGTCAGATTTCTGAAACTCACTGAAGAACTTTTCACCAACTTAATGGTCAAATCACATATTTGGAGTAATTGTGTTTTACTGATGGTAAGGTTTCTCTCCCTCCACATCATTGACATTTTTGGCCACATAATCCTTTGCTGCGGGGAGCTGTCCTGTGCGTGGTAGGATGTTTCGCAGCATCTTTGGTCTGTACTTACCAGGTGCCAGTATTACTTCTCCCTCCCACCCCTCCAGCTTGTGACAACCAAAAATATACACATTCACTGCCTCATTTCCCCTGAAGGGCAAATTTGCCTTCACCTGAGAACCTGTGCTCTGTGGGGCAATGCTTTTCAAAAATGTGGCCTGTGGACAAGGTAGCATTAGCACCACCCAGAAAGTTGTTATAAATGTCACTCACCACAGACCTACTGATGAGAAACTGCTGGGAATGGAGTCCAGCAATTTGTGCTTTCGCAGGCTTTCCCAGTGACTCTGATGCGTTTTCAAGTAGGAGAACCACTGCTCTTATAGGAAAGAGTTGTATTTCATGTGCCACACCTTGTCATAAGCTTCATTTTGCCTTCACTAACTCTATCCTTAGAAATTAGGGTGCAGGCTAGTTGTCAGGTTATGTAGAGACACATCAAACTGGGTACCTGGAGAAAAGAAAACTGGGTACACATCAAACTGGTACTTCATTTTGCCTTCACTAACTCTATCCTTAGAAATTAGGGTGCAGGCTAGTTGTCAGGTTATGTAGAGACACATCAAACTGGGTACCTGGAGAAAAGGGAAGGAGGCTGTAATATTTTTGAACATTATGTATTACACACTGTATTATATATGCTTTACGTATATAGTAAAACTCTGCTATTATGCAAATTTAGGTATAATGTGGTATGTGATTAGCTTCTGTCTTCCTCCCAGCCCCCCTTGCCAAACAGGTGGAGGGAAAAATCTTTTGTGGTCGAAGGAGGAGGAGATGGAGGAGAGTTAGAGGCTGGGGACAGAAATAGTAGAAAATACTATTTTAGGAAGATAGACATTAGATCTTTGAGTTCCAGTATTTTCTAAGCCTAATCTCCCTGGATTGAAAGAAATAAAATCTAATTATAACAGGAATTACAGTGTTTCATTCTGTTAAACTCATGGTGGTTCAGACCCATGCATGTATGAGATTTTGGTATATATAAGAGAAATGGCCTGACAGGTGAGTCTTGTGATATCTAGTGTAGTAAGTTGGTTTATCAGTCTGTCCCTCTTCTAGTTACCACACTTGTTATTACGATGACTTCATAATTGATTTTCTTAAGTATTTGTGGACATTTGGTTTAACATAAAAGTTTCAATCAGTTTGTCAGGTTACCCAAAAATTCTTGTTGGGAGTTTAATTGGAAACGCTTTGAAGTTAGATTAATTTGGAGAAAATCAGTGTTTTTACAATGTTAAATTGCCTTGTCAATGAATAAGGTAGAGCTCTTTTCAGGTCTTTTACTGTTCTCCAATCCAGTTTAAGTTTTTAATTGTTATTGTTAGTCTAATTTCTAGATATATTATTTTCTATTTTTATAGTAAATGCTATCTTTTAAAATTTGGTACTTCTAGCGTATTGTCACATTGTTGACTGACTTATGTTGTTGGTTCAACAGTCTTGCTGAACACTCTTAGTTCTAACAGTTGTGTAATTTTATATATTGTCCAGGACTTCAAGTACTGGCTTAGATATTACTCTCATTGGATGGAGGAGAGGGAGACATTTATACCTTATCCTCAACCTCAAAGGCAATGTGGCTAAATTTTCTCTATTAAGTATGTTTTTGTAGATTTCTTTTAGATACCTTTTATCATGTTAAGAAATTTTTGTTTTTACGGAGGTTTTACAAAGTTTTTTTTTTTTTTTTTCAATCAGAAATACCAGGTTTTGGGAGTTAACAAATGCCTTTTCTGTATCCATTGAAGTTATCATGTCATTTTCCTTTTAATGACTTTCATGTAGTAAATTACAGTGACTTTTTCATGTTGACCCATCCTTACATTCTGGGATATGCTACTTGAACATGATATATATATAATTTTTAATATGCCTTTGGATCTGGGTATACTAGTTTCGTGAGGATTTCTGCCTCCTTATTTCTTACAGTTTTTTTCTCTTTTTTTGTGTATTCAAAATACAGAAGGTAATACTATTATGGACAAATTATCTAAGTTCCAAGTAATATGTAATAATACACACCCATGATTTTAAAAGTCAATTAAAATATCATGGTTTACCCTGAAAAGTAGAGCAGTCCCCTCCTACCCTTCCCTACACCCAGAGTGCCTCGTAGGAGGCAGTCATTTTCTGCTTTAGGCCGGCCCCCGCCCCCATTTCTACAAAATCTATTATGTTGCTCTCTCTTAGTCTTCTGTTTCTTGGTGATCTGCTTACTTTCTGTTATTGAAGAACAGGATTGTGCTCTCTAACCCCACCAACGCTCCCTCACCCTCCTCCTTCTGTCATCCCCTTATAATTGTATCACATACCTGGTCAAATGAATGTTCAGTATTTGTATTTCTATGGTGACATAAATATTGTTCACATCTGAGTCATTAAGTAGTATAGTATATTTTCTTCCTTAGAAGACTTTTTTCACCTAGAGTTAGGAATTGCCTTATATTTTCAATTGTTATGATTATCATTACTTCTTTCCTTAAACTCGCTAAAAGAACTGTTAATTTTTTTTTCTAATACAGTCAAATTTATCAGGTAATATCTAGTCCAGTATTTACGTGAAGGCAATCCTCCTGAAGCCCTCCATTCTGTAGTCCGGCTGCATAGCTTTTTCTCTGTCTTATCTTGGGACTTCCCACCTTGCAGAAGAAAATAAGTTACATTTCTTTATTATTAAAATGAAATCTCTCTGCCCCTTCTTTCCTCCCCATTCTGAATTACAGTGCATTGCAAAATTGCAAAGATCCCTTTTTACTTCCTAGATTCTTCCCTTTTATAATTGTGCCCTGAGATTTTAAACTTAATCTATTCAAGGCGTCCTGATTCTAATCACCATATTCTAGAAAGGTGAAATTCTGCTGAATTCATAGACTGACCCTGTGTTTTGTGAATTTGCTGCTTTCATGACTACGTGTTGATGTTGGTGAAGATAGGTATTGCTCAGTCAGTTACCCCTGTTAGTCTGATGGTGGTATTTTAGGGAAAAGTAGTTGCTAGGTTTCTTCCATGTCATTTTAGACATGAACACTTAATCTTATAGCTCTTGAGGCAATACCCACACATAACATACACATCACAGAGCCACTCTTCTATCATTACTTTTAGACTGGCTTGGTCAGAGTGATTTCTAGCCCCATACACACCTTTGTCTAGAATGAAATCTTTCCCACAGCAGTCTAGTTCCTGGTCACCAATGCATACCTTCCCCTTCCCTGATATGGGGTTTCTCAGGTTCTCTGATCCAGCTGATCTCATTGTGAGGCCACCTACCTAAGAGAGATGTAATATTGTGACTGAAAAGAGAAGCTTTGGGGCCTTAATGAGATCTTGGATTCCTGTGCATACCCAAGTCTCTCCCTGCTCTCCATTCCATAGGACCTAGAGGGGAAGGGTTTGCTTTTGTGAAGCCAAAAGTAATGCTTTTTCTCTCTTTCCTCTGGAACACTTGCTACTTAATTGCCAAATACCTTTAGAACTAACAGGATCACTTAAATGATTATTCTCAAAGCAGAAAAGATCTCCTTCAAGATGCCTTGCTGTTTCTTACCCTAGGTAGAGAAGTAACTACCACCTCATAAGGGACCTGTTAGTGATGTTTTCATCTCACAAAAACTCTGGGCTTCTCTAAGGTGATTAATCCTTTCCTTTCTTATTTATCTGTAAATATCCAGTGTCTAGGATAGTGCTTGGCCCAATAGGTCTTAGAAAATGTTTGCTAAAGAAACAAATGCATTCTCATGTTTTTCCTTAGCCTTTCAGATTTGAGTGGTTCTGTATTTTACTAATGTAGGCAACATCTTTTACATTTATAGCTATTTTATCTTTCTTTTTGCATATATATATATATATATATATATATATATAAAATCTAATTTATGCTGTATCTCTTTTTCATTTAAGAAACTTTTCATTGACCTTGTTTAAATTCCCACTGTTTCCTTGCAAAGAGTCCAGAATGCAAACATCCATTCTTCATGGAACAATAATACAAGCTTTGATACTTTCATATTCTCCTCAGAGACTTCCCAGTGGGTTAGAGTGGTCACTGGGTAAGATAGGCCACCGAATATCACATTAGTTCTTCGTCTGTAAAATGTACAGGCCAAAACATTCTAGCTCTGAATTCTGTGATGATCATGTGTTGATCAATGTATGTGAATATAAAGCATACTTAAGAATTCCTTCTTCCTTCCAGTATCTATGAAAATATGTTAGGTAAAGAATTTTTAATAAGAGAGAGAATAAACTCTTATTCTTATTTTACTTTCCTAAAGCCAATATATCTCTTAAATGGCAATTTAGACAGTTGCAGTAGTTTAAATAGACTTATAAAATTTATTACTATCACTGTTACATGGCTGTATTCCTGTTAATTTTCTCTCCTGCCATCATTTCAATAGAGTTTTCACTTCTACACACTTTACCTCCTAGATTATTAAGATTATACAGTATGTGGAATGGCTCTGAAAGGGTCACATTTTGTTCATCAGGGGACATTGTCAGTTTCTTTTAAATTTAACATAGCAGGCACTTAGATTAGTGTATAACTACGAAGGACTCACTTCATTAGAAGAAAACGTTTCACACCTGTGCATTTTGGTAAAAGTTTAATTGATGGTATAGCATATACTTTACTAGTTATTAGTGTTTGGTTAATCCTTTTCATTTTTCATGAGGTTTTAATGATTTCAGTCTTTATTTCTTGATATGTTTCATTTGTAATTGTAATTTCTCATGATCATATTCTGTCTCGTTTCTTATTTCTTAAAAGTACATTTTACCCACTCTAACTGTCTTAGTTTTTATCACTAATATTATACCTTTCATAGTGTTTGCAGTGTGCCCTTTGTTGGGAGGGACTTCACTGTTACTGGATAGAATGGCATCTGCCTGTAAGAAGGATGTGAACTTAGTCACATTTCTTTCCATTCTGTTTAATTCAGTGGTTCTTTTGCATTCCTACTGTATTTGTGTTAAATCTTCTAAACGGTATTCTGAGTATAAAATATATTAATGCTGCCATCCAGAATAGGCTCCAATTTAGCATGAATTCATTCAGGGTAAGCAGGAGGCAATTTTCTCACTCATATGCAAAGTTTCATTATATTTAACTTTGTAGCCTTTGTTATTTTTTCATTATTTTGCTTTTGTAATTTCAATCTCATTTTTCTTTCTTACTTAATTACTGTGTCCTCAGTTTAGACCACCATCACAGGAGTGGTCCTGTGTACTCCATTTTCTTTTCTTTTCTTTTTTTTTAGCATCTTTATTGGAGTATAATTGCTTTACAATGTTGTGTTAGTTTCTGCTGTATAACAAAGTGAATCAGCTATACATATACATATATCCCCATATCTCCTCCCTCTTGCGTCTCCCTCCCTCCCACCCTCCCTATCTCACCCCTCTAGGTGATCACAAAGCACCGAGCTGATCTCCCTGTGCTATGTGTCTGCTTCCCACTAGCTATCTGTTTTACATTTGGTAGTATATATAAGTCCATGCCACTCTCTCACTTCGTCCCAGCTTACCCTTCCCACTCCCCGTGTCCTCAAGTCCATTCTCTATGTCTGTGTCTTTATTCCTGTCCTTGTACTCCATTTTCAAACTTTTGATTTGCCAAAGCCAGAGGTGAGACTGTACTTGGCTTCTACACAGAGATTTATGACTTTTCTACCTCTTCTAAAAAATGAAAATAAAACTTTTCATTAGGTAAGTGATCTTGAGTGACAGTATCAAAAACTGTATTTATGATATTCTGCTAAAGAAAGCAGAGTTTAAGATACCTTTTTCTAATAATTCATGACTCTTATGATTTCTCTTTGTGACTTCCAAAGAAGGATTACTTAAGTTTTTCTCTCACTTAATTTTTTGGAATTGAAACCACCGTGCTTATACATTGTCATCAAGTTCCTTTTCCAGGTAAAATGGCCTTTTTATGATTGCTATTGCATATTCAAAGGAAAGACCTTAATTTTCCTTTTTAGCCGCTCTAGGTCTTTTGTATAAGGAGGTAAGAAGAGAGTTGATTACAGACAGGTGTAGCTTCCAGTGGTGGGAGGAGACATGATTTTAGGTGGTCCAGAGACAGGGCATTAAATGACATTGCATTACACAATGAGAATTTAGTCCCATTCCAGTTTTTATGCATTCTTTCAGTTTATAAAGTATACTTATTTCTAGTTTTGAATATCTAAGATTTGCTAATCTTTCCCTTTTTAACAAAATGAGTGTGGACTTAGTTTTTTTTTTTTTTTTTTAAAGGATTTTCTTATTTATTTATTTATTTATTTATTTATTTTTGGCTGTGTTGGGTCTTCGGTTCGTGCGAGGGCTTTCTCCAGTTGCGGCAAGCGGGGGCCACTCTTCATCGCGGTGCGGGGACCGCTCTTCATCGCGGTGCGCGGGCCTTTCTCTATCGCGGCCCCTCCCGTCGCGGGGCACAGGCTCCAGACGCGCAGGCTCAGCAATTGTGGCTCACGGGCCCAGCTGCTCCGTGGCATGTGGGATCTTCCCAGACCAGGGCTCGAACCCGTGTCCCCTGCATTAGCAGGCAGATTCTCAACCACTGCGCCACCAGGGAAGCCCTGGACTTAGTTTTATACTGTTCAAAGGGCAACATTCTCTACTGAAGTTTAGTATCATTGGTTCATTTCCATCATGTCTAATTTTTAATGCTACTTATTATTTAGGGTAAGTGATACCATTGTCTATTTATGGTATAAGTGGTGTACCATTTGGCATAAGGTTTCCTGAATATCTTTGGGGGCCATTTTTCAGCCTGCTGCAGTTATTTAGTTTGATATGACATTTCCAACTAATAGCCATAGACCCTAATACCCAGTGTCATTTCTATTTTGGTCCTTGTAAAGTTTTAAGTTACCTTCCTTCCTTAGGCTTTCTTTTTAAAGCAAGTTCTGAATTAGAAGTTTAGGACCCTTAATCAGGTCAAGAACTTTAAAATGTAAAATTTGCCAACATTTCTAAGTTTTTCTTCTGGGGAAGTCTAAAATCTTGGATGAACTCAGCTTTAATAATGAAGCGCAGGCAGGGTGAGTGTTAGACCCTTATGACAAAATAAAACAGTATATTAGAGATAACCTGTATTTTTTGTCATGTTAAAATATTTTTTCACCCTTTATTTTTACTTTGGAGGATATGCAAATGTTAGAATCCACAGTTCTTTTCCCTGGAATTCTTCAGACCAACCCTGCAGTCTCTTGCTGGGTGGCATTTGCTTGGCTGTTAGCATTCTCTGCATGGAGAAGATAAAGGGGCGAGAGTGTGCTCTTCAGTAGATAAACTTTTCACTTCACTCTCCAAGGTTCACTTTTCCTCTTCTGTGGTTCTTGAATCTTCTGGACTGGAGCTTCTGTCCTTCAGTTTTTCCACAGAATAAACATCTCCTGCCTCTTGCCAGGGTGGAGGAGGGAAGCTGGAGGTCTAAATGCTCCTTGTGAAGACTTTTACCCAGTCTGTTTCCAGTACCAGGTCTCCCTTTCACCCCTTCACAACCTTCTCGGTATCTGTTTCGTATGTTACATAGCCTGTTCTGGGGAACGCAGCAGGAATTCCTCTGCCTTCGTATCCGTTGCTGCAAGCACTTAGTATTCAGTGTTCTTTGCTCTCTGCTCTGTTAACTACTCCATCTACTTTCTGTCTTTCCAGAATTCGATGCATTGTTTTCTGCTGTTGTCTTCTCTCCTGTTTTTCCTTCTCTATTGATATCTCTTTTCTGTAACTCCCATTTCAGTGAGGTTTTAAATCAAAGTGGATATAAATGCACTTGTTTAGTCGACAACATTTATCAGAAAATCCCCCAAACTTCTCACAATGTGGTTTTGCATCTGTTGGCTTCCTTGAGCCAACAGTTCAAATAAATGAAGAAAGGGACTATTTTGAGTGACCAACTTAGCGACCTGAGTGAGGCTGCATAAAGTGGAGAGAAGATCCTGGTCAGGGGTGGGCAAAGCTTGACTTTTAATCTGCATCCCATTCTCTAATACCGCAGAAATATTCCAAAGGCAAATGAAGGGCGAAAAATGAAGAGGATTCTTGGTGCATGTACTTTTTAAAAACTCCTGGGCCTACGTTTGTTTGGTGCTAGTTACTTAAAACTTAGCAAGAAGTTAATTCTGCTTTGCTATAGTAATTATAGTGAGGGAACTGAAGTTGAATAGAAGGTAGAAGATATTACTACTGCTAAAAAAAAAAAAAAAAAGAAGAAGAAAGTATTTTGAATCCTGGCAAAATATTGAAGAACAGTGATAAAGATACTATATTAAAGTGATGATTCTATTGAGGGCAAAACCCCAAACACCAGCTTAGAAGAAAGTTCATTTACCTTTTGATTTAATGTTCTATTTTTCAGAGACATAACCTTGTAACACATCCAGAATTGTATTTAGTTTATTACTTTTATAAGAAAAAGGACAAGTAAAGCTAATGGATGGTATATTCAGGAAAATAAAGCTTAGGATATTTCTTTGTGTTTATAAAGAAATGTACTAGTATCTGATATTTACTAAAACACAGCAGTCATTAATTACCATGAAAGCCTCAATTAAAAAAAAAAGTAGAGTAAATTGTATTTATAGAATTATAGTAAATCGAAGCAGAAAAGATACTTCTAAAATTATCTAGCCCAGTGGTTTCAAAACATGAATTTGCAAAGTTCTGGGTTTCTGTAAATTGCCTCAGGGGACCATGTGCAGGGATAGGTTACTAGGTAAGCATTCTGTTTATCTCACAGCAGCCCTGATTTATTTCTTTTATATATTGTACTTCTGGATAAGCTTGTGTTTTTAAAAGGGCTTCATCTAAGTAAATACCATTTGTATCAACTGCTTTTTTGAAAGGTCACCAGTGATCTTTTTCCTTGCAAAATCAAGTTCATTTTTCAGCCCTTTTCTTACTGGATTATCTAGTGGTAGTCTGTACCGCTGTCCACACTTCCTTAAAAATACTCTCTTACGTGGCTTCATGCCATTTCTTCTCCATCTCACTCAAGCTTTTCGTCTTCTACTAGCCATTGAAGTTCAGGTTTCTAAAGGCTCAGTATGCTGGACCTTCATTTTTTACCATGCTCTGCTCTCACCCTTGAAATCTCTTCCACACTTGAGTTATCTCCCGTAAGCCTGACTCAGACTTTTGATTTCTATTTAAGCCCCAAATTTGTTTATCTAATTGCCTACCCTGCTCTATCACCTTTTAAATTTCTCAAAAACACCAGAAACTCAGTGTACTTTGAAGCTGAACTCCATCTCTACTCCCCAAACAAACAAGCCAACATACAAACTGTACAAAATGATCCTTTCCCAACATTTCCTCCCTCAGTTGCTTATATGCAGTTATTTGAGTGAGAAATCTAGATGTCATCTTTGACGCCTTTCCTTCTTTTATCCCTCTAATCCGTCTCCAAGTCTTGCTTTATCTCCTAAATCTCTCTTAAATTATTCCCTTTTCTCTCCATTACCACTGCCACACTCCAGTGTGACTTGTCATTCACTGCCTCTTGCCTGGACCACTGCAGCGGCGTCCTAACTGGCCCTGCAGCCTCCACTTTATCCCCTTCCAGTCTTTTCTTCATACCATATCCAGAGTCATCTTCCTCCTTAATCTCTAGTGATTTTCCCTTGTTTTCAGGTTAAAGACCAAACCTAGATTTGAAGCCAGCTTACTCTCTTCTTTATCACATGCTGCCTTTTTGTTTCCCCTTGCGTTTTGCTGTTGATATGAAAGTAACTGATATTTTTATTTAAAGGTGACTTAATTATATTACTTTATTCATAAACAGTGTTTTAGAAAAATTGAAGTATAAATTATACTTGCCAAAATATTTAAATATTTTGAGAAAAATGGGTATTTTCTTTGAAGAAGAAATTGGCTGTCTTCTTTGAAGAAGAAATTGGCTGTTTATTTTAATATGAACCTCTAGTCTTTCTAAGGCTTAAAGCTCAAACTTTGAACAAACTGAGGTGATCATTTTTAAAAAGAAGTATCTTCAGATTGAATTTTCCATCTGGTTATTAGTCTATACCATAAACCAGATAGGTTTATTAGACCCTTTTATATAAGGTTTTCAGTCTTACGATTTCATTGACATTTTGAATTGCTAATCTTTTGTGGTTTGTTACCTAAAAATGAATATTTTAAGTGGGCCGTTTGGCATTTTAATATGCTATAGGTAGTAGATCTTTTACTTGACAGCTATTAGATCTTTCAGTTTAATTTATAAAGTTGATACTAGTTGTTTACTAGCTTTTGCAAGCAGTTTTAATGATTTATGTAGCATAGTAAATTTTTATTTGTAGTAATAACTGATAGATTTCTAACCTTTTAAAAATCATATTTGATTTTACTTTTGTCGTCTGGAGACACGTTTCTAGATAAGAATTTTTGTGCCATTAATCCTCACTATGAAATAAAAACAGAATTATATGTTATGAATTGCAAAATAGAGGTGGTAATAAAAACTTGAAATATTTTCTTTGTTTTATTAAAATAAGAGTTTTTCTTGTTTTATCTGCCAGCTATATTGTGATTAGTAAAACATAGAATTGTTTCTGTATTGAGTTTAGAGTATTTACTCTCAAGCAATAGTGATATTATCTTTTTTTTATGTTTTCATCACTATCTTGATTTTCTATAAGGTGGGTCAGCTTGGTTTTATGTCTCACCCATTAATCAATTTGCATGTAAATTGAGTCAGCTTTGATTTTAATATTGCTTTCTTGTGAAATATTAATGTTTTTATTAAGTCTTTACTACTGCCAGGTATATTGAATGTTATGGATAGATTGTAAAATGAAAATTGGAATTAGTCTAATGTCTTGTCTTGAAGTACATGACGAATTAGAGTGGTTTTCCTCTGTAGCAGAGATGATGTTACCATGGTGAGAGCTTCTGTTGCCATGACATTTGCTTGCATATTTTGATAGGTCTTCAATTGAAGAAGGGCTCTGTTTCCTGGCAGACTGGAAAAGTGTCATTCTATCTTTTCCCCAAATATGTTATTTTTTTATGGAAAAATATGTTATTTTTTTATGGAAAAATATGTAATAATTTCCAAAGAATTGTAATAGTGAACTGCCAAGGAAGAAAATACACCTTGTTTATTTTTAATTTTTTTTCCTTAATCAACTTTTGGAACACAGCAAAATATTCTTAGCTTGCTTTTGTGTAAGGAAGAAGAAAAGAGAAGAATATTATTGTTCTAGCTTTCTTAATAAATAAAACATTTGCTTTTCCATTGAATTTTGTTGACAAAATAAACAGCTGAAGAGGAATAATTTGTAATCAGCCTCAGCTAGATATAGATATATACTGTTACTGTACAACAAAAAGACACTGCTAATGATGGTATATTGGTAGCAGAGAAAAGGAGAAATAAATGTAAATAAGGACTTCACAAAATGAAGGAATCAATGAATTTCAAGAAGGTAAATATATAAAGTGCAAAATCAGTTTTCATATAAATGATACATGTTAAACACAGTGAATTAGGGATAGTTCTTTTTTATTGATAACATTTAATATTGAAAAATTAATGGTAGATTTTTAAAAATTGTGTTTTACAGTGGTATATTTTTAATTTGAATTTTAACTAGATAATACAGACATTTAACATGTAGTAAGAAAAATACAGAGAAGAAAGTCTCCCTCTCCTTCTTCTCCCCTCCCTCAATTATCTACTGTTGTTTGTTTTTAACTTACCTTCTCATAGTTTCTTTATGCATTTATAAGTAAATACAAATTTGTTAATACATTTTTATTCCCACTCCACTTTTCAAGGAAGGTAGCACATTATTTTGCACTTTGCTTTTCCAGATGTGTCCGGCCATATATTTTAATGTATATTTTGTTAGTGCTCTAGTTTGAGCATCTCGGGACATATTGGAATCAGCAGAAGGATGGGGCTTATTATTGATAGCTCCCATCCCTTATGCTTATGGGAGCTCAGACTTCTAGGAGGAAATATTTAAAAACATGCATTTTGTCAATTTAGGATAAATTTTCCTTTTGTTGTCAAAGTTCATTGATAACTTCAGTGGGGCTTTTTACTGGTAGACCAATTCATTTTGTAAAAGCTGCAAATTGAAGTATTCTGTAATGAGTACATCTTTATACCAGCTGTTTCTTCTGCAACAAACTGTTTTCTTCCTTTCTGTATTACTCTCATTCAGCCTTTGAATATCAAATTAGGTGTGGCTTCCTTGGGGAAGCCCGGCTGATTCGGTGAGTGTGACTCTCCCCTGTGTTCCTACAATGCTCTTCTTCATACCAGTACTAGGAGCAGAGAAAATTATTTTAGTGATACTACGCAGCACAAATTAGCAAAAAAGGAGGGTAACATATTTGATGTATAAAGTAAGTAGGCTGCAGATGTTACTTGTATCTAGAGTTTGATTCCCCTATCAGTAGACCACTTTTATTTAGACTTGTGTCCACCAGAGAAGAGGAGAAACTCTGTGAGAATCTGCTAGCTGTCAGAGTTAGTGGAATTTTATACCAGACGGCAGTAGTGTTGGATATTAAGGGAGAGTTAATCCTGAGCTTTGGGATATATTAGCTCATGCCTTCATCTAATAAATTGGGTGGCTACTGTATGTTACACACATTGCTGAGTAAGAAGTCATAAAACTGGGTAAAGGCAGGGTTTCTGCCCTCAAAGAGCTATGAAAAAACTCGACCCTGCAGCAGTGTGAGAAGAGTGCAGACTGATGGAGTGGCAGGGGCACCTTGGTGGGCCCAGGGAGTAGGGCCAGGCTACTTTGGGAGATGGGGCATGTGCCGGAGATGAGACAGGACAGACGGTTCAGTAGGCTTTCAGTGGGGCCTGAGTGGGAGAGAAGGTAAGTGGTTTAGGTGCTGAGGTTTATTCGGTTGTCTGAGCTCCCTCTTCCCACTAGACACGGCATTACCAGTTGCTTGTCCCTCCTACTCACCGCTCCACACAAAACTAGGCTAAAAGTAATTAGAAAACAACTGACTTAAAATTGGTTCCTTTTGGAACAGTTTTATAATATCTCATGAGATCATCTAACCCAACCTTTCATCATTTGCTTTCGGACAAATAATATAAATATGTATTTTTTGTTAATAGTGGAAAGATTTCTGTATTACTGTGATTTGGAAATTTTTTGGACAAGTCTAACGATTTGGGTTATCAGTTAATCTGTAAAAAGAGGGAGTTTACTGCATGCTTTCAGTGCCCCTCATTTTTCTAGTATTCTTACTCAGGTCTGTTAACTGGTCTTGATACTAACTGGGTATTTTCATTTAACTTGTCTTTACTCCCATTTCCTTACTGGTTAAAGTTTAATTTCATGTGTAGTTATATGGAACTGCCCAGACATGGAAAGTAAAGCTGAAGTTGCAGAAGTCTTTGTGTAACTGTATTTTTTCAGAAATTATTTCATTAGAAATGTAAGCTACAGGTTATTTTATATTAAAACAACAACAGCAAGAAGAAATTAGACTTGTGAATCAGATAATAGAAATAGTAATATGAATATATTTTTGAGTAAGTTTTCCAACCTAAATAAGCCAAGAAATTGTATTAATTCTCTAATATTAAATTTTACTCTCAAATCACAACTTCACTTTCCATAAGTAGTAAAACTTTCATAAGCAGCTGAGAAATGTCAGCAAGCTTTTGAAAATGGAATTCTCCGTTTTCTTCCCCTGCTTCTTTCTATGATACCTCTCCCTACTATCTTTACCAAGTTTGTGACTTTTTAGAAATGAAATACCAAGGGGTTGCCTTGAGCTATTTTTATAGGAGATTGACTCTTCGTCTCCTCTACATCAACAAGAACAGCATAGAGCACTGGGCCAATTTAGTCTCAGAAAACTTGAGCAAACTTCCCCTCAACTCAGGTATATTTGTGTTCTCATTGCGTAGAACTTTCTTGTAGCCTAATTATTCTTCAAAATTCAATTCATGCATTTTTCCTATTCAAGAAACCTTCCTTTACCCCTGCCCCCTGATTTTCATGTTTCTCTGTTGTTCTTCCTCAGCAACTTTGTTTGTGTTCATTTGAGTTCTTCTCTAATCTCTCTTGGAGGTTACATTAAAAGCCTCACTGTGGTTGAGCCCACTGTCTTGGGAGAATTTGTATCTTCCCCAACTAGTATGGTACTAGGCACATAGTAGGTAGTTAGTGTTGATTAGGGACTTTTCCTCCATACAGGATATTTATGTGTCTTGTTTTGCAAAATAGGTGTTTGTTATTTGTTTCTCAGTGAAACATGGGCAAAAGGATATAATCAAGTCAATAAATCTAGAGTTGTTTTACTTTCCTGTCCAGTAGAATTACCAAAGAGGATTTTTTCTGCTTTCTTTAAAACTAAATTCTAGAAAAACAACAAAAATGAAACTAATATATGGTAAGGCCAGGGATCTTTCCTAGCTTCAGGATGTGATCCTTCTAAAGAGGACAGTATGTCTCAGGTTTCAGTGCAGGGCCTGGAATACATATTACGATAACATAACTGCTCACATTTTACTAGTGGAAATCATGGAGTAGCATGGGCTACAAAGCATTTTAGGTATCTCTGGTTTAGATATCCTGTTTTTAGGCAAGCAAAATGCTATTGTTGCATTTTTGCAAGTGAAATAGATGAAGCCCACACTTTGAATTTGCTTTGAATCAAGAAGTTAGTAGTTAGTAGAGGCAAAGAAGAACCAGATATCTTGTCCTCTTTGTTGTTATTACTACTGGCTTCCTTTAGATCAGTTTCTCAACTTTGGTACCATTGACATTTTGGGTTGGATAATTCTTTGCTGTGTACAGCTGTCCTGTGCGTTGTAGGATGTTTAGAAACATCCCTGGCTTCTACCCACTAGATGGCAGTAGCTCACCCTTCCCTCTCCAGTGTGACAACCAAAAATGTAGGCATTGCCAAATATCCCCTGGGGGGTAAAATCTCTAATTGAGAACCACTGTTTTGTATAGCAGGTGTATCACTTCTGCCTCCATTTCATTTTCTTTTAGTTTTAGAGGACTTCTTTGGCACATGGCCATCCTGTACCTCTAAGCCAGGTTCTGCTCTCATTTGGTAAACACTTTCTTAAACATCTTACTTGGTTGCCTGGCATCTGCATTCATTACATTTTTTCTTTTTAAAGATAATAATGGACATCTCAGGTAATACTGGTAATTGCTTTCAGACATAATCTATCTCTAATTTTTTATTGGACAACTCACCTGGTAAAATCAGATTTGGTTCTATAGAACTAAGTATTATATGTATCAATTAAATATAGCTTTGTTAATTATTTTACTCTAGATACATGCTGGTGAATTTAATGAAATTAAAGTGCATTGCTCCCTAATTATACATTGGAATATGTAGCTTGAAAGGATGTTTTTGTACCCTTGTTTATATTCAGCAAGATTCTGTATTTCAAGTTTGAGAACTCACAAATATTTATTTTTAAAACGCTTAATTCCCTGTATTATATAATATCTTTGACGTTATTATATTGGGGAACTTGAAAAAAGGATTTTTAAATAGTTGTTGGTATACATAGTCTTTTGTGAATAGTGCTAATTTAAGTCATTTCATAATCTAAAATATTCTATTTAAACATATAAATTAAAAAATACCTGAGACTAATATTTTATAAGTTAAAAAAATTTTCACTTTATTTTTAAAATTTTTTATCAAGTGTTTATTGAGTATTTTACTAATTGTTTTGTAGGCACATGATTAGACATGATTTTACTGAAGTAGAATTTACATTCGAACAGGTATTTAAATACATTTTACTCATGGGATCTATGCTGTTGCATTTATATTCAGTAATTCAGAACTACAGTATTTTAAAAATATAATTTCCTAAAAATTTTTGTCAGGCATTTCATTGATTTTTGTAAAGGTGCTTTGAAATTCTCAGTCATGTCAAGTCTAGGTTTTCAGATTAATATAAATGGTTTGGTGTACAGTAAGATGAGGAATGACTTATGAACTTGAACTATTGCTGTGTAAAAACAGAAGAGTCAGTATATGCGATTCTCCATTAGATGATTTCCAGAGAGAAGAATGTGAAGGATAGCTAGTAGCTATTTTACAAATAATATTATATTAAAATTACGTTTATAATTTGTTATTAGGTACCCATTATGAAATATTTTAAAGCTGTACAATCATTAACATTTCCTAGATTTAGTAACTTAGATTGGTATTGGTTTTCTAAGTGGTCTCATACTCATAGTCATATAAATGAATAGGGAACAGAAGTAAATGATGGTGTGTTTGTACATGTGACATTCCCTTGGCAGCCGTTGTGATTGGGGTTGGTGTGGGATGCTGACACTCCTTTCTCCCCTCACTCCTTTTTACCCTTCACTACCATAGGGAACCACTCTTACTAAAAGGTCTGTGATGTTTCTGTCAGATAGACTTTATTAGAAAAAAGACTAAATTTGATTATTATTTTTTTTAATGGGGTCACGACTGGAAAATTTAGCAGTTTTAACATTTATAAAAACATTTATATTCAGTAAGTCTAAAGAGGTTTATTTGTGATCATCCTGAAGGACATGTGTTACCTAAATGAATCTCTCAGGGCAAATAAATGGACGAAAACTTCCACTGAAATATTATATATTTGATTTTATATTCATTCATGTTTAAGCACAAGCCTTGGGGGAAAATAGTGTGCATTATGTTCTTAAATTTGCTACAGATAAAATGTCTTTCCTATCAACTCCAATGGTTTGTCTTTCTTAGCGAAACTTGTTATACTAAATTTGTCATTATGTGGACTTCTGTTTGAAATAAGAGATCTGATGACTAGGGTTTTTGCATTTTTTTCCTCAAATTTATAAAAATCTGTTAGAATGCAATTTGACTCGTATATCTAAAAAATATTAGTAATGAGAACACTTAGCAGTTTTTCCTTCCTGAGTATCTTTCTCATAATATGGCCCCATCCCCCATAATGCCCTCGCTGAATTGACATACTTTCCTCTCCTTCAGGAGATTCTGTATTTTTCTACCCAAGTGTTTTGCTCATATTTACGTCATGCTATAAGTCTGCATTCGTGAATATTACCCATTATTCAAAGCTTTCAATCTTCATTCCTCTATAGTAAGTCCATAGCCACCAAAGTAAAAGATTTTCTCTTTTTACTATGTTCTAGTATAATTTAAAACACTTTTTTCCTATGCTGCAGTCTCTTTGATTAGATGGACAATGTTGTACAACCATTTCCACAACTTTTACATCAGTGCAAAGAGAAGTTTTGTAACCATTAAGCAATAACGCTCCTTCCGCCCACCCCCTCAATGCCCTGCGCCTCCACCCCCTGCCCTTGGTACCGCTAATCTACTTTCTGTCATTATGAATTTGCCTATTGTGGATATTTCATACAGGAGGAATCATGCCATTTTTGTCCTTTTGTGTCTGGCTTATTTCACTTAGCATAGTGTTTTTGAGGATCATTCATTTTGTAGCATGTGTCAGAACTTCATTCTTTTCTGTGGCAGAATGATATTCCATTGTATGTATATACTACATTTTGTTTACCCATTTATATGATGATGGAAACCTAGGTTGTAGACATGTCAGTATCTGGGTCCCTGTTTCCAATTTTTTTCGCTCTACCATGTGCAGAGTCATATGGTAGTTCTGTGTTTCAAAGTCAGTTTTTGAGGAACTGTCAAATTATTATCCATAGTGGCTGGATCATTTTATATTCCTTACAGCAACATACATGGTTACTAATTTCTTTACATCCTCTCCAACACTTGTTATTTTCCTCTAAAAAAAAAAAATTACAGCCACCCATATGAAGTAGTATCTCATTATGGTTTTGATTTACATTTCCCTCATGGCTAATGATACTGAGCATCTTTTTATGTGCTTATTCACCATTTGTATCTCTTCTATGGAAGAAATGTGTATTCAGGTTCTTTGACAATTTTAAAAATTGGGTTGTCTTTGTTGTTGAGTTGTAGGAGTTCTTTATGTATTTTGGATATTAAATCCTTATCAGATATATGATTTGCACATTTTTTTCCATTCTGTAGGTTATCTTTTCACTTTCTTGATATCTTGTGATGCACAAGTTTTTTCGTTTTGATAAAGTCCAGTTTATCTATTTTAATTTTTATTGCTTGTGCTTTTGATATCATATCTAACAATTCACCACCAAATTCAAGATCATGAAAATTTACCACTGTGTTTTCTTTTAAGAGTTTTATGGTTTTAGCTGTTATATTTAGGGCATTGGTCCATTTTTAGTTAGTGTTTGTATATGATGGGAGATAGGGTTCCAAACGTCATTCTTTTACTTGTGGAAATCCAGCTGTTCCAGCATCGTTTGTTGAAGAGAGTATTCTCTCACCGTTGAATGGACTTGGCATCCTTGTAAAAAAAAATTCAACTGGCTATCAATGTATGAGTTTATTTCTGTACTCTCAATTTTATTCCATTGGTTTAAATGTCTGTCCTTATGTCAACACCTCCGTTTTGATTACTGTAGCTTTATAGTAAGTTTTGAAATTGGAAAGTGTGAGTCTTATAACTTTGTGTTGTTCTTTCTTCAAGATTGTTTTGGCTCTTCAGGGTCTCTTGTAACTGCATATGGATTTGAGGATTGGCTTTCCTATTTCTGTTAAAAAGAAAAAGTTGTTGGAATTTTGATAGGGATTGCATTGAATCTATAGATTGCCTTGAGTAGTACTGACAGTTTAGCAATATTAATTCTTCTTAATTGGTGTTCTGAGACCAGTCCCAGTGTGGAGGGGGTTTTCCACACCAACAAGCAGTTCTCTGACACCAGCTGGGTGCCCTACAATTCAAATCAATTCTGACACTGTCTACCCAGTGATAGCGTCAGATTCAACAGGTTGAGGGCTCTTCAAAACTGTACTGCTTCCAGTTTCCCGACCCTCCCCACCCCTTAACTTCAGATGCCAGTTGCAAGTTCATGTTATTACCTGTGCTTCTAATTGACTAGCTGTAGATTGGAGGTTCCAAGGACCCTCTCCTTGGCCTTCAGACACCAGTTAAATTCCAGGTTGTTACCGGTACTTCTTACCACCTGGCTATAAATCAGAAGTTCCCGTGACCCCCTTGTCAGATTAAATTAGTTTGCTAGGGTGGCTCACAGTACTCAGAAAAGTATATTACTTACTAGATTACTGGTTTATTATAAAAGGATGTAACTCAGGAATAGCCAGAGGAAATAGATACATAAGGCAAGGCATGGGGGAGGGGCGTGGAACTTCTGTGCCCTTTTGAGGCACCCCTTCTTCCTGAATATCCATGTGTTCACCAACCCAGAAACTTTCTGAACCCCATTTTTCTTTTTTGGTTTTTATGGAGCCTTGATTACACAGGCATGATTGATGAAATCATTGGCCACTGGCAATTGATCCAACTTCTAGCCCCCCTCCCCTCCCCAGAGGTCAGAGGGGTGGGACTGAAAGTTCCAACCTCTGATCACTTGGTTGGCTCCTGGCAATTAGCCCCCATCCCTAGGTGCTACCTCAAAGTCACCTCATTAACATAATAAAAGACCCTTATCACTCTCTTCACTTTGGAAATTCCAAGGGTTTTAGGAGCTCTGTGCCAGAAGTGGGGATGAAGACCAAATGTATATTTATTAAAAATCACAATATCACTTTTCCTATCTATGAATATGGGATGTCTTTCCATTTTTAGGTCTTTTTAAACTTTTTCAGTAATGTTTTGTAGTTTTCAGTATATAGACCATTCATTTCCTTCGTTGAATTTATTCCTAGGTATTTTGTTCTTTTAGATGCTATTGTAAATGGAATTGATTTCTTAATTTCCTTTTTGGATTATTCATTGCTGTTGTATAGAAACAACCAATTTTTTGTGTTGATAACACCACCAAAGTATTACATTATTAGGAAGAAATTTAACAAAAGTTGTGCAAGACCTGTATACCGAAAACTACAAAACATTGCTGAGGGAAATTTAGGAAGACGTAAGTACTAAGTAAATAGAGAGATTTGAAGTGTTCATGAATCAAAAGATTCAGTATTGTTAAGATGTTATTTTTCCCTTAATTGATCTGTTAATTTACCGCAGTCTTACTTAAAATCCCAGTAAACTTATTTTTCATAGAAATTGACCAGGTAATTTTAAAGTATATGTGGAGGGCTTCCCTGGTGGCGCAGTGGTTAAGAACCTGCCTGCCAATGCAGGGGACATGGGTTCGAGCCCTGGTCCGAGAAGACCCCACATGCCGCAGAGCAACTAAGCCCATTCACAACTACTGAGCCTGTGCTCTAGAGCCTGCGCGCCACAACTACCAAAGCCCGCGTGCCACAACTACCGAAGCCTGCATGCCTAGAGCCCATGCTCTGCAACAAGATAAGCCACTGCAATGAGAAGCCCACGCACCACAACGAAGAGTGGTCCCCGCTCGCCGCAACTAGAGAAAACCCGCATGTAGCAAGGAAGACCCAATGCAGCCAAAAATAAAATAAATAAATAAATAAATAAATAAAATAAAATATATGTGGAAATATAAATGCTACATTAGCTAAGAAAATTTGGAAAAAGAAAAACAAAGTTTGAGGACTTATATAACCTGCTTTCAAAACTTAATATAGAGCTAGAGTTATCAAGACAATATGCTATGAGCAGAAAGAAAAGCATATTTATCAATCCAACAGATTAGTAAGAATAGAAATATATCTATATCTATAAACAACTGATTTTTGACAAAGATGTCAAGGCAATTCAGTGAGGGAAGTATAATCTTTTAACAAACGGTGCTGGATGAATTTGATATCCATCTGCCAAACAACAAACAGTCCCTTACTTCACATCTTATAAATAAATTAACCTCAAATGGATCATATACCTAAAAATAAGAGTTAAAACTATAAAATTTCTCTAAGAAAATGTAGTAGAAAATTGCAGTGACCTTAGGATAGGCAAAGATTCCTTAAAGAGGGCACAAAAAGCACAAATTGTAAAAGTTTAAAATTGATGACTTTGAAATGATGCTCAACATCACTAATCATCAGGAAAATGGAAATCAAAACCACACTGAGATATCACCTAACACCAGTTAGGGTGGCCATCATCAAAAAGTGAAAAGATAACTTGCTGGTGAGGATGTGGAGAAAAGGGAACCCTTGTGCACTGTTGGTAGGACTGTAAATTGATATAGCTCTTATGAAAAATAATATGGAGGTTTCTCAAAAAATTAATAATAGAACTTACATGTCATTCAGCAGTTCCACTTTTAGATATGTATCCGAAAGAAATAAAATCAGCATCTTGAAGAGACACGTGCATTCCTATCTTTACTGCAGCAATATTCACGGTAGCCAAAATGTGGAAACAACTTAAGTGTCCATCAGTGGATGAATAGATAAAGAAAATAATGGTATACATGTACAATGGAATATTATTCAGCCTTAAGAAAGAAGGAAATTCTGCCAATTGTGACAACATGGATGAACCTGGAGTACATTATGCTAAGTGAAATAAGCTCTTATATATATATGGAATCTTAAAAAAAAAAAGTCAAACTTAGAGTGTGGAATGGTGGTTACCAGCGGCTGGGGGGTAGGGGAAGAGGGGAGATATTTTTTTTTTTTTTTTTAAATGATTTTATTTTTGAGCACCTGCACCTCTAAAGGATCTAGTCCCAATCCTTTAGACATAGGTTCTGAAGCTTTTAGTACCGGTAGATTCACTTGAGATACGTGTTTAATTTTATTTATTTATTTATTTATTTATTTATTTATTTATTTATTTATTTTTGGCTGTGCTGGGTCTTTGGTTCGTGCGAGGGCTTTCTCCAGTTGCGGCAAGTGGGGGCCACTCTTCATCGCGGTGCGGGGACCGCTCTTCATCGCGGTGCGCGGGCCTTTCACTATCGCGGCCCCTCCCGTCGCGGGGCACAGGCTCCAGAAGCGCAGGCTCAGCAGCCGTGGCTCACGGGCCCAGCCGCTCCGCGGCATGTGGGATCCTCCCAGACCAGGGCTCGAACCCGTGTCTCCTGCATTAGCAGGCAGATTCTCAACCACTGCGCCACCAGGGAAGCCCAAGAGGGGAGATATTGATCAAAGGGTAGAAACTTTCAGTTATAAGATGAATAAGTTCTGGAAACCTAATGTATAGCATGGTGACTGTGGTTAATAATAAAGTATACTTGAAATTTCCTAAGGGAATAGATCTTAAATGTTCTTACAACATACACAAAGAAGTAACTGCGATGATGGATATGTTAATTAGCTTGATTGTGGTAATTATTTCACAGTGTATACATATATCAAAACATCATATCATATACCTTAAATTTTTTATTTCTCAATCATACTTCAATAAAGCTGGAAAAAATAGGTGATTTTGACTTCATTAAAATATATTCAAAAGAAATTGTTAAGAAAATGAAAAGGCAAGACAAAAACTGGTAGAAAATATTTGCAGTACATGTATCCAAACAAGGCTATTTATCCAGAATATGTAAACAACTCTTACAGGTCAATTATAAGGAGATAACCCAGTAAAAACAAGGGAAAAATTTTGAGCAGACACTTCACCAAAGAAAATACACAGATAGCAGCAAATAAGCAAATTAGAAGATCTTCAACATCTGTCATTTAGAGAAATGCAAATTAAAATTATGAGACATACTTTAGAATTAAAAAGACCAACAATACCTAGTCCTAGGATGGATATGGAGCAGTTTGATCTCTCATGTATTACTGGTGGGAATGGAAGATGTCACTGCCACTTTGGAAAACGATTTGACAGTTTCTTGTAAAGTTAAACATACATTAACCATGTGACCCAGCCATTCTACTGCTGGGTATTGACCCAAAAGTTATGAAAACGGATGTCCACACAAACGTTCAGACCAGCATCATTCCTGGTAGCCTAAAAATGGGAACAACCCAGATAGCCATCAACTTGTAAATGTATAAACAATTTGTGGTATATGCATAGAATGGAATCCTGCTCAGTTTAATAAAAAGGAACAAACTACTAATATATGCACCAGTATATAGAAAACCTTGTGCAAGAATTTCTTATGAATTCTAGAAAAGGCACAACTATAGTGATAGAAAGAAGGTCACTCTTGCCGGAGAGTTGGTAACAGGGAGCTGACTGCAGCTGTCAAGAGGAAACTTTTTGGGGGTGATTGAAATGCTGTATATCATGATTCTGGCGACTGTTACATGATTGTATCCATTTGACAAAATTCATTAGTTAATTTTATTAATTATGAATTATCCCACAGTAAAGCTATTGAATAAGAAGGAACAAACTTTTAAAAAAATGATCAAACTTCCTTTAAGTTATAGTAGGATTGGAGGGAATAACAGGTTTCATTATTTTTCGAGACTTTCACAAACAAGTGTCTACATGCTTTGGCAGGAAAAAGAGGTCGTCAGTAAGATGGTTGATATCTAACTTCACTCATCAGTTGAAAATAACAAAAATTATATTCAGAAAAAAAGTAGTGATTTTGCTTAATGAAAAGTAATTGATATTATATTTAATAAATCAAATGTTTAATTTTTTAGCTTCATATTAACTATTATCATCATTTTAATTCACTTTAGAAATATAAACCTGGTCGATGTGATGATATTTTGAAATGGAAGCCTCCCAGTTTGAATTCTGTGGATTTTCGCCTAAAGATAACAAGAATGGGAGGAGAAGGGTAAGTATGCCCCTTTGTTTCCCCATGATTTTTACATGAAATAATACCATTTGCATAAGGCTTCACTGTTTACCGGGTATTTTACATATACTTTACAAAAAGAAAGTAAAGTACTTTTACAGTATACTTTATGTATGTACCCATAAATCTATCTCATTTTCCCAGATTACTTCTTTGACCTATCACAGCTAACATGTTGGTAGCATCCTTTAAACTTCACTAATTTTAGTCTTAAAAAAAGTTATATAGAAAAATGAACTTTGTTAAATTGTAAAAGTGAAAATACATTTTACTTGAAAGTAATCCTGTTCAGTGAATTACAAATATAAGATATGATCATTAATATTATAATTAAATGTTTTGAAACAAGCCTTTTTTCCTTTGAAGGAAACTACTTCATGTTTGCCTTTGGATAGCAAACACTTATCTATACTTTATTAGGGTAGGGTTTTAATTGTGGAATTACATTACAATTTTTCATTATGTTCATTAAGTGTTAATTTTTTCATTTATTGGTTAATCTTCATTTTTGACTTCATTGATTGCTATTTTAGAGTAAAACATGCTTTAGCATGAATATTTTCATTGTTTTTCCAAAGCCTTATTTAATTTTACTTTGTTCCACAATTTTTTATGGCATCTCATATAAGTAAATGCATAACAACAAAACAAGAAATGTTTAATCAAGAAAATCATAAAGAGAAAGTAAATAAGATAATGCTGGCAGAGAGGTTAAAAGTATACCAATGCATGCCATAAAATTCTTTTTACTTGCCAAAGATAAACCACAGGTTTGTTTTTTTGTAGCTAATGGAATGAAGGATATACGATGAGTTATATGAATCCAGATTGCAGAAGATTAAGTCTCTTAAGAGACTGTATATTTTCAAATAAAGATACTGTGTAGTGTGGTGAATCCTAACTAAAAAAAGAATTTTATTAAGTCATATGGGTATCAGTTTTCAAAAAATAGAGTAGTTAGTATTTTACATCCTTAAATAAGAGTTTGTGACTTAATAGCAAAGTACAGTTTAGCCAGAACAATTATCTGGGACCCCAAATAGTGTTGTTTAGGTATTTCACTGTCTATTGGCCTGGTTTAATCCAAAGATAGATAGATAACTTTTGACTGTAGGATTGGATAGAATATGTATATTCTATAGAGTAATATAAAAGATTAGATAGAGAAATAATATTGGCAATCTAGAATATCTGTATACCAGATACTTTGTCAATAAGAATAATCTTTAGTTTCCTGCTTATCAATACTTATCCAAAAATATTATTTCTCTAATTTAATCTTAGCTATGCATTGGTATTAACATTAATGTCAATTAATCTTTTATTAATTATTAACCAATATTATCAATATTATTATAACACTATTAACTACTAATAATATGAATAATTAAATATTATTAATCAATATTTTTTGAAACTGCCCTCAAACACATTCCCCCTCCCCCCCATATATATAAAATATCTTTGGATAAATATTGCTAAGTAGTAAGCTCAAGATTATTCTTCCTGACAAAGTGTAGGGTATACAGATATTCTGGGTTCCTGGTTCACTTTGGAACCTCCACATCAAAAGTCATGCAAGCTGAGTGTAGGCTTATATGTTTTTCTGGAAGTGGCTTAAAGAAGACCACCTCTCTTCTAAACAGTGGTGGCTGAGGGATTAATTCAGATGGTGCCGCCTGCATCTTCTTCTTCTTTTTTTTTTTCCTTAAAAGTCACAGGTGAATATGGTTCTTTGGAAATAAGGCTTCAAAGATGAAGTAAAATTTGTTAAATTGCCTCATTACTAAATCTTTTTTTTTTGCCTAAATGCTGTATTTATAATATTTAGTTAAGGAGTATAAAACCTTGTGTGTTTCTGTTGATTGTTTCATTGAGTTTTGAAAGATGATTTTGTTTTGCTTTTTACAGATTGTAATTCTTAGCAACACTTAAAAGCTACATGAAGCTAAATGTAGCATGTCCATATTTCTGTGTTAGAAATGATATTAATTTTTTCCTTCCATTTGTCCATTGCAATTAAATATAGCAAAGTGTAATTCAGTTTAGTAGTTTGTCATTTGCTTTTATTCTTAGTATGTTTTAAAATATATATTTTAAAATTTTACCTATTTGAATGACTTTTTATTAAAAAAAATGAATTATTTTTGAGTCTAGTCCTCTTTAAAACACACCAGAATGTCAGCATTTAAGGTGATTTTTCGGATAGCAATATGCAAGTTACATTGGTGTAGGTGCATGATTTATTTATGTAACATGGGTGTCAGTTTTCAAAAATGGGGTGTTTAATATGAACTATAACATGATAATTATTACATAAAATATGTATTATTCAGTTAGCTGGAGTAATATGCTTTTTTTCATGGAGAGAATGTTATGTATTATAGCAGTTTTCACAAAATAAATGAGTTTATATCTAATACTTAAGTTAGATGCAGTATGTTAGAGAGCATTATGAGAAGTATGCCTGTAATAGTTTGAAAGGAGAGTAGCCATGTCTCTGAATCATAAGAATTGTAGCATGTGATTAGTGAAGTGGGGCTAAGATATTAAAATACCATGAGACATGATACTATACATAGAGAATCCTAAAGATGCTACCAGAAAACTACTAGAGCTAATCAATGAATTTGGTAAAAAAGTAGCAGGATACAAAATTAATGCACAGAAATCTCTTGCATTCCTATACACTAATGATGAAAAATCTGAAAGTGAAATTAAGAAAACACTCCCATTTACCATTGCAACAAAAAGAATAAAATATCTAGGAATAAACCTACCTAAGGAGACAAAAGACCTGTATGCAGAAAATTATAAGACACTGATGAAAGAAATTAAAGATGATACAAACAGATGGAGAGATATACCATGTTCTTGGATTGGAAGAATCAACATTGTGAAAATGACTATACTACCCAAAGCAATCTACAGATTCAACGCAATCCCTATCAAACTACCAATGGCATTTTTCACAGAACTAGAACAAAAAATTTCACAATTTGTATGGAAACACAAAAGACCCCGAATAGCCAAAGCAATCTTGAGAAAGAAAAACGGAGCTGGAGGAATCAGGCTCCCTGACTTCAGACTATACTACAAAGCTACAGTAATCAAGACACTATGGTACTGGCACAAAAACGGAAATAGAGATCAATGGAACAGGATAGAAAGCCCAGAGATAAACCCATGCACATATGGTCACCTTATCTTTGATAAAGGAGGCACGAATATACAGTGGAGAAAAGACAGCCTCTTCAATAACTGGTGCTGGGAAATGGACAGCTACATGTAAAAGAATGAAAGTAGAACACTCCCTAACACCATACACAAAAATAAACTCAAAATGGATTAAAGACCTAAATGTAAGGCCAGGCACTATTAAACTCTTAGAGGAAAACATAGGCAGAACACTCCATGACATAAATCACAGCAAGATCCTTTTTGACCCACCTCCTAGAGAAATGGAAATAAAAACAAAAATCAACAAGTGGGACCTAATGAAACTTAAAAGCTTTTTGCACAGCAAAGGAAACCATAAACAAGACGAAAAGACAACCCTCAGAATGGGAGAAAATATTTGCAAATGAAGCAACTGACAAAGGATTAATCTCCAAAATTTACAAGCAGCTCATGCAGCTCAATAACAAAAAAAAAACCCAATCCAAAAATGGGCAGAAGACCTAAATAGACATTTCTCCAAAGAAGATATACAGATTGCCAACAAACACATGAAAGAATGCTCACCATCATTAATCATTAGAGAAATGCAAATGAAAACTACAATGAGATATCATCTCACACTGGTCAGAATGGCCATCATCAGAAAATCTACAAACAATAAATGCTGGAGAGGGTGTGGAGAAAAGGGAACCCTCTTGCACTGTTGGTGGGAATGTAAATTGATACAGCCACTATGGAGAACAGTATGGAGGTTCCTTAAAAAACTAAAAATAGAACTACCATAAGACCCAGCAATCCCACTACTGGGCATATACCCTGAGAAAACCATAATTCAAAAAGAGTCATGTACCCCAATGTTCATTGCAGCACTATTTACAATAGCCAGGACATGGAAGCAACCTAAATGTCCATTGACAGATGAATGGATAAAGAAGATGTGGCACATATATACAATGGAATGTTACTCAGCCATAAAAAGAAACAAAACTGAGTTATTTGTAGTGAGGTGGATGGACCTAGAGTCTGTCATACAGAGTGAAGTAAATCAGAAAGAGAAAAACAAATACTGTATGCTAACACATATATGTGGAATCTTAAAAAAAAAAAAAAAAGGTCATGAAGAACCTAGGGGCAAGATGGGAATAAAGACGCAGACCTACTAGAGAATGGACTTGAGGATATGGGGAGGGGGAAGGGTAAGCTGGGACAAAGTGAGAGAGTGGCATGGACATATATACACTACCAAATGTAAAATAAGTAGCTAATGGGAAGCAGCCACATAGCACAGGGAGATCAGCTCAGTGCTTTGTGACCACCTAGAGGGGTGGGATATGGAGGGTGGGAGGGAGGGAGATGCAAGGGGGAAGAGGTATGTGGATATATGTATATGTATAACTGATTCACTTTGTTATAAAGCAGAAACTAACACACCATTGTAAAGCAATTATACTCCAATAAAGATGTTAAAAAAAAAAGAAAACCATGAGACAAATTAATTTCTTTTCTTGATTGTGTTCCTAATATTTCTGCAAAGCTTAGTATGGAGTGGAATGTCTTGAAAGGTATAATGTAAATACCAATCTTTGAAAATGTCTACAATGATTTTTTTTTTATGAAGTCTTAGGCTTTCAAAGTATGGTTTTGAATCTCCCTTAGCTGCTGTAGTAAAGTGGTTATAGTATAGATTCTTGTTAGATTAAAATTTAATGCAAATAGAAAAATCTATTAAATGTCCTGTTGATGGCATTTAAAATCTAAACTTTGCTCTTTTCCCTCCTTATAGTACCATTTCTGAAAATTCAAGGTATATTAACTTAATGTTGATTTATTATGGCCTAAAATAACTTGTGTATATCTTAGCAGTTTACGTTGTGTTGAGCTTTACAGACATACAATTCAGATTTTCAGCTGAAAGCTATACATTGCTTTAAAATTATTGTGGGTTTATATTAACTAATCTCCAACTAAAAATCGTGGTCTTTGTGAAAAGCTAGGATTACAAAGGTTGTCTGTGTTCTGGAGAGTGCAAACTCGAGTACGATGTGAGTGACTTATAGTGAGCTGTATAAACGTATTATTTGTATAGCATAGTTTAGAGCACAGATTCTAGAGCCAGGCTGCCTGGGTTTAAATCTTGTTACCTGTGTGACCTTGAGCACAGCCCTTGTTTCTGTGCCTCAGATTCCTCATTGGTAAAATAGGAATTGGCCTTGTAAGACTTTGGTGAGGTTTAAATGAACTAATATATGTAAAATATATATTAATATATATAGCAATTATATATTGCTATTATTTTTGTTGTTTTCAGTAAGGTAGATTTAAAAGTCCATATTCCATTTTTGCCGATCCTACAGTTCTGTTGTTTGCTGAACTGTGTAAATTTCACTTTTGTTTGTGAATCATTTCCTGTTTGATTCCAATCCCTGTTAATTTTTCCCTTTTAAAATGCATATATCTTCAATTTATTTGTGTAATTAATTATAACTTTTTGAACACCTGGAGAGCAAGAAATAACAGAAATCACAAAATTTTTATGTATAGAATTTTTTGGTAATAAATGTCTTAAAATAATGTTGACAATATGTATAGTGGTTAAGAACATGGGTTTTTGGCCAGGACTGCACAGAACCAAATCCTAGCTCCACTACTTCCTTGCTGTTGTTACTTAATCTTTTTAAGCTTCCTCATCTGTAAAATGTCCACAGTAATAGTGATTCGCTCATAGATTTGTTGTGAAGATTTATTCATATTCTATATTCAATTGTAGGAGTGAACAAAGTAAATATGGGTTCTGCCCTTATAGACTTTACAATTACAAGCTACTGGCCTAAAATGCAAAAATAGTATTGCTTTATGAGGTTTTGTAGGATTAAATGTAAGATGCATCTTAACCAACTCAGGTCTGGGCATTTGAAGTTGAGAAATGCTAGCTTAATAAGAAGCACAGTGAAGTAAGTGGAATCAACTACATGATTCTACTTGAAAATGTATGAACAGGTCCTCTTAACTCTGCTGACTAAAATGTTTTTTTTTCCTTTTGCTCAGATTTATCTAAAGAAAAGAATAATCTGATTCTCATGCTTACTTGAACAAGTGTTATTATTTTTAAGAAACATTATAGTGGTAAAATATTCAGACTGCTGAAAAAAATGTTCTTGTATAAGAAAGGATTCAGTCATCAAGAATATAGCTAATAAACTATAGGGGGAAAAAGAGTCTTATTTCTCTGCTGAACAGAGCCATTTTCTTTTTTCCCCCCTCTGTTCTATTTTGGAATGAAATGCTTAACTCTTTTATTTATAGTTTATTAAAAGAATTATTTTAAATGAAATTAATTAGAGTTAAAAACACTAATATAACCAATATTATTACATAGTACACTTAGTAACTGAGCTATTTGGCATATAGCTAGCTGGTCGGAGGGGTATAACAATGGCTACTTTTATTTTTTAGCAAATGGCCCGTGGTAACTGCTTTGTTTATCCTATTTGAACATATTCTCATCACCCAAACATTTTTTAAGACAAACGCTTCCTTGGGTTTCAGTCCTTTGAATGGTTACTGTATCAAGTTCTTGATTATGCTGTATTTCCAAGTGGGCCGGGTGAGGGAAGGAGAAGCTGTGGCTGGCTGTTCAGCTCCTCTGCCCGGCTGTCTATGAGGTATTAGTAATTCTTCTCAACCCTTTGATTTTGTCTTCCCTGCTTCCTACAGAAAATCGTTCTCAGGCCATCTACCAAAAATAAATATTGTCAAAGCACCTAGGAGAAAAGGAGCACGTGGTTTACAAACTTGCGCTTGTAACGTCGCTGGAGTCAAAATACTATTTTTTTCACTTGTTAATTTACTGAAGAGAAATTGGCATTACCTTTGTTTTATCATTTGGTTCTTTGGCATTTAACTGTTTATTCATTTCAAATTATTCATTACAACGAGAACCTTTTGCTTGTGTCATTTGTTCTAATTTAATGTATGTTTTACTTAATAGCAATTTTTCTAAGTTAGCTTTTACGTTATGAGGAGCTTGTTACCTGGGAGATATCCCTGGGGAATATTGTATAGATTAAATACTAGTGTAGTTCCTACTTTGAATCACATCGGAGAGAATGTGATTCAAACTAATCCAAGCAACCTGTGAACATAGTATTTTACTATAGACCTTCTTGAGTATAGACCTTCGTGAGTTTGTATCGTATGCATAAAGGAGAGTCACTCTCCATGCCATTATATTAGTCTACTGCAGAAACAATAGTGTTTATAACAGAAATATTACTAAGCCTTAGTAAAATGAAATGCTCATGTTTTAGTCTAATGGCTTATATTTGATATAATTATGGATGGAATTTTAGAAATTAGCAATTTGCTACAGCTTACGGTATTAGGATTTGGCCTGGAGTATTGATGAAGTTACTATAAATTTATTGCTGAACATCCCAAGTTCAAATCTTGTTTATATCTTATGGGTAAAATGAGGAAAAATTTGAGCTTTTTAGCCACTGTGCATTTCTCTGTTTAATGCAATTGTGGAATAAATTAAATAGCTCTGATTATTAAAATAATTTTAAGATAATTAGTGACAGAATTACATTCTTTTACCTCTCACAGTCTGTTTTGAACCAAGCCATTTAATTTGGTTTAAAGAGTTAATTATGACAAGAGGATATTTAATATCCTCTAACATATGACAGCTTCAAAATATAAATATGGTAATTTATTGTAAAAAGAAGAAAGCTAGGGCACATCATTGTTAATGCAGTCCTTTTATCTCTGGAAAATGGAACTCATATTAAGCTTTGAATCTCAAGGGAAAGGATATGGGGGAAGGGTATGGAAGGAGCTCATTTTGTTCTTTGTGTACATCAGAAAACTATCTTAGCAAACTGGACTTCCAAGTGTTGAATAATGGGATAGTAAGAACAATTATGATCCATGATTTTTGCAAAGCTTCATGAAGTGGTGTTACTAGTGGTTGTTTTCAGTATCTTGCTTTTATTATATTGGTACCTGTTATATATGACCTTGGTTTTCAAAAAATTATACTCAGTTATATGTAGGAAATGTATTTCATTGTGTAATAACAGTTTAAGCTTTAGATTTTGTAAATGCACATATACATACCAGCATTGTTCAGGGTAAACACTACAGATTTAACAATTGTATTTATAGTACATTACCACCTTGTAATATTTTAATTAGAAACCTCTATCAACTAGAAGTTTTCTATATCTGCAGCTCAAAGATAGTTCATGTTCATGCTGATAAACAGAAGTCATTGCAGGTTTCATACGCATGTTTTCAGTCATCAGAGGAAGTCTAGATTATGCAGCTTTTTAAGAAAGTACATTCTGTTTTTATTTAATTGTTTGAGAATTGATGATCTAAATTGTAGTAAATTAACACGTTAGTATCAAAAGTATTTTTCCTGACCATTATACAGTGACACGAGTTCCTCAGATATCATCAAATTTACCTCTTCTGAGTAATGTTTTAACTTTAATAACTAGAGCTAGACTATGTATTATTTAGATTTTAAAATTGCTTCAGCATTTAAATATGGTTTTATAGTAGAAAGTATAGACTGTATTACATAGTCTCAAGAGAGTTTAGAATACATTAACTGTAAATTACATGAATTCATTACTAAGAAACAAAGACCTTTATTCATCTTTTTCAGAATCTAATTTATAAAAATGAAAAAGAAATCTCTATCCTCTTTGTCTTCCATTTACTTTTGGACTTTCGGCATAGTAAGTAGCAGTGCTAGTTAAAACTGATTAATCACTATTCAGTAACCATTCCTTGAAAACCATCTGTGTGCAAACCACATTGTGAGGGGCTGGGAATAAAAAGATGGGTAAGCCCTATCCTGAAGGTATGAGTAGCTTGACTGGAGGGACAGATGTAGATAAATATCAGTGTGACAGATGCTGTACTATCAGTGTGAGTAAAGTACTGCGGAAGCCCAGACAATCTTATATTACATATAAAATATTTTAATTGTCGATAATAGTACAATGAAGGTTCTATAGAAGAAGGTTCATTTGAGTAGAACTTTGTAAATACATAGGCATGGCATTCAAGATATATGGTCTGAAAAAAGTCATGAAATTACATGAAATGTTTATTGAATCACTAGAGTTTATGGAAGTGAACACTTGAATAAAGTAGACTAGGACCAGATTGTGATAGACCAAGAAAACCAGAGTAGAGAATTAGGAATAACCATGGAGAGTTAGTGATCAATAAAAAGAATTGATATTATCTGTGCTTTAGAAAGTAACTGGCTAGAAGATAGAGATTGATAACATATTCTAATCAGTTTTACAAGCCAGAAACCTATAAATCATCTCTGTCTACCTTACCTGGTTATCCAGTGAAGTCCTGTTAGTTTTACTTTCTAGATATTGCTTAAATATGTTGACTTTCTTTTGTTCCCTAGTCATGATCTTAATTCAAACAAGCATTGTATTACCTGGACTACCGAAATAGCCTCTAACTGATCTTACCTTACTACCCTTGTTCTCAGGTAGTACATTGTCTGATGTTAGTAGACATCACTAGAACTCTGTTAGCTTTTTTCTTCCCACTTCTCTCTTTTCGGTTAGTGGTTGCCTGCCGTAGTAGGTTGAAATGTGTCCCTCAGAAAGGTATGTTGCATGCCCTGGTACCTGTGAATGTGATTTTGTTTGGAAATAGGATCTTTGTAGATGCAATCAAGGTATAAGTGAAGATGAGGTCATACTAGAATAGGGTGGGCCCTTAATCCAATATGACTAGTGTCATTAGAGAGATATAATTAGAGGGGAAGGGATATAGAGATGCATGAGGAGAGAATGCCATGTGATGAGGGAGGCAGAGATTGAACTGCTGCAGCTGTAAGCCATGGAATGCCAAAGATTGTCAGCAAACCGCCAGAAGCTAGGAAGAGGCAAGAAAGGATTTCTCTTCCATGGATTTCAGAAGGAGCATGGCTCTGTCAACATCTTTTTAAAATTAAAAAAAAATTTTTGGCTGTGTTGGGTCTTCATTGCTGTGTGTGGGCTTTCTCTAGTTGTGATGAGCGGGGGCTACTCTTTGTTTCAGTGCGCGGGCTTCTCATTGCGGTGGCTTCTCTTGTTGCGGAGCACGGGCTCCAGGCTCGCGGGCTTCAGTAGTTGCAACATGTGGGCTCAGTAGTTGCGGCTCACGGGCTCTAGAGCACAGGCTCAGTAGTTGTGGCGCACAGGCCTAGTTGTTCCACAGCATGTGGGATCTTCCCGGACCAGAGCTCGAACCCATGTCCCCTGCATTGGCAGGGAAGCCCCCTCTGTCAACATCTTGATTTCAGACTTCTAGCCTCCAGAACTGTGAGACAATAAATTATTGTTTTAAGCCACCCAGTTTGTGGTACTTTCTTATGGAAGCCCTAGGAAACAAATACACCTTGTATATATTGTTTTACCCTTTAACTTTATTCTCTTTCCTTATATTTTAGATTTATCTCTTGTAAACAGCATTTAGCTGGATTTATTATCTTTGGTTATATTTTATCTTTTAAATGGAGCATTTTGTGTTTTATACTTACTTAAATTAATCAAAAATATGAAAAATTTTCACCATCTTATTTTGTGTTATTTGTCCTACCTTTTCTGTATTTATTTTCTTCTTCTTTCTTGCCTCCTTTTATTTTGATAGTTTTTTCTCATTTTTGTCCTGCTCAATTTGAAGTTGTGTTCTAGATATTTTACTCTAGAAATTTTAGCATGTGTATTTAACTCAGTAAGTCTAAAGTTGACATTTTTACCTTTCCAAATAATGTACTTTTATTCTACTCACTTCTTTCCAACTTATGTGTAATTATTGACTTTTTTCCTTTTTATTAAAGCCCATAATACATTTTTTTTTATTATGTACAGCCAATATTTGATTACTTTTCTTATTTATTTACAACTTCTTTTGTTACGCATCCCCTCTATTATCTCATACCTTCTATGTGGAATTATTAAACTTCTGTCAGTAGTTATATTCTTTAACATTTCTTTTAGACTCTGCTAGTAGCTAATTGCCATTGTTTTTATGACAGTCTTTAGTTTACCCTATTCATTGGACATTGAATTTGAAGTAAACAGTTATTTTTCCTTTAGCATATTGATGATTTCATTCCAGTGTCTTCTGACTTTCAGTGTTACTGTTGAGAAGTCAGCTGTCAGTACAATTGTCTCCTTTGAAGATAACCTTTTTTTCTTTCTGTTTTACTTTTAAGAGCCAATCATTGTGTTTAGTGTAGTTCAGATTCACTATGATGAGTCTAGGTATGGATTTTTGTTTTTCTAACTGAAATTTATTTGGCTTCTGGAAAATACGTTATATTATTTTTCATCAGTTCTGAATATTTCTTGCCATTATTTATTCAGATGTTACTGTTGCCTCATTTCTTCTCTCCTTCCAGAACTTCAGTTGATTCATTTGATAAACAAATATTAAGCACCTTCTCTTTGCTAGTAACTGTTTTAGGAGCTTGTGGTACATTCTTTTCTTCCCAACTCTGCCCTGCCATCACTATTTTCAGGCCCACCGTCAAACATAGAGGCAACAGGTTTCCACAGACTTCTTCACAGGTGCCCCTGAATGGTCCCTGGTTAGTGACTTTTCTCTGATCCTCCAATCATATCCTTTGTGATCTGTACTCCTTATCTTCTCCTACAGTGGTATAAGGTCTGATCCTTATAATAAATTCTTGATGCCATATCATTGGAAAGTTCTGATCCCCAGGTTAAACTATAACTGATACATAGAGCTGACAGGTGTGAGAGAAAGAGAGAGTAGTCAGGGAGTCGAGGATTTTTGCCTGAGCAGTAGGATGAAGTTGCCATCATCTGAGAATGGAGAAGAATGTGGAAGAGTGGGTTTAGGAAGAAAGATTGAAAGTTCAGTTTTGAGTATGTTGAGTTTGATATTGTAATAGTTAACCATCTTCATATGTCAAGTAGCTGATGAATATAATGAATTTAGAATTTTAGAGATTTATTTTGGACACTGTCAGTATATGGATGGAATTTAAAACTACGAGACTGGATGATATAGCCAAAGGAATAAATGTGGATAAAGAGGATGAAGGATTGAGCTTTGGGGCCTGTCAACATTTTTAGAGGCTGGGAGAAGATGAATTAGCAAAGAAGGTTGTTGGAAAAAGCTTAGCAAGGAATTGGAAGTAATGACTTTGGTCAAATAATGCCCCAAAGTAATGTGAATTGAGAATTCACCTTTGGATTCAAGTTTAGTTTTTGTTTTTTTTAATATTCAGCTTGTTTTCAGAACTGGTATGATGCAATTTGTATTTTGTACCACATTTTTATATACTCTAACATCTGTCCAGAATAGTTATTTTGTTCCACTGATCTTTCTGTATTGAGAAATAAGTCGTACTCTAAAATTTTGAATTGGGCAGGTTACCAATTATGCTTGTATTTATTTCTTATAAGAATATCATAAACATTTCTCTAAATTCCTTTTAATTTGCTAACTTTACTCTTAAGTGAATTATAATCACCCATCACTTCGGGTATCACTTAGTCAAACTTTGGTCGGTTGAGGTAATTCTCTTTTTTCCCCCCATCTGTGGGCTTTGGCTATTTTCTTTTTATATAGTCAATCCAAGTATATATTAGAAAAGAAAAATATCAAAGCTCATCATTCAGTTTTGAAGTTTAGTTGCTAAATTTTCTAATAATATAGTGTTTTGAACCTGGTACCAGAACCTATACTTAAGTTGGCTAGTTATCATCCCCTATCTTAACTTTGACAAGGTCAAGCTGAAGTTTCATGGGAGGCCAATTTCTAGACTTTCTGCTTGGCCACTGGCTCTGAAGAGTAGACTACAGTGGTTTTCCTTATCAGGGACTTTCATCCTGATACATGCAACTTTGTGGATCTCCTCTGAGGAAAATTGAAGAATATTCTTCATTCTCTGAAGTGCCATATGTTCTGACTTCGGGGATTTGCATTAATTAGATTCTGACCTTACCTATATCATGCAGCTCTTCCACCTCTTACTTTTCACATCTGGAAAATGAGAACATTGGAAAGATGATCTCTAAAGTCACTTTCTGCTCTAAATTTTTGTGACTGAATATATACAATTGATCCTTACTATTCACAGATTCTGCAGTTGCAGATTCACCTACTAGCTAAAATTTATTTGTAACCTTGCAGTGCTTTCACAGTCATTCATGGATATGCACAGGGGGACAGACATTAGGAGTCATCCGATGTACACGTTCCCAGCTGAGGTTGAACAAGGCAATGCTCTGCTTTCTTGTTTTAACTCTCATACTGTAAACAAGTGTCTTTTTTTGTGGTGCTATGTTTTTCATGTTTTGGTGATTTCACTGGGCCTCCAAGTGTAGCGCTGAAGTGCTATCTAGTGTTCCTAAGTGCAAGAAAGCTGTGATTTCCCTTTCAGAGAAAATATGTGTGTTAGATAAGCTTTATTCAGGCATGAGTTATAGTGTTGTTGGCTGTGAGTTCAGTGTTAATGAATAACAATATATATTAAATAATGTGTCTATAAACAGAAACACACAGAAAACAAGGTTATATGTCATTTGATTGACAAAAATATGATCAGAGGATTGCAGGAACCTAATGCTGTACTTCCTCTAGAAGCAGTGGTTCCGTATTCACTAATTTAGTGTTCCTGGTGACGTTATAGAACATAACTACTGTGAATGATGAGAATGGACTGAATATTTTTTCTTTTATCTTGTCCTTGGAATAATAAGCTCTTGTTCTGTTTCCCCTAGGATCTATCATTCTGCATATCAGCAACATTTAATAAATACCTATCCACCCCTCTAGGTCATCACAAAGCACGGAGCTGATCTCCCTGTGCTGTGCTACTGTTTCCCACCAGCCAACTATTTTACATTCAGTGGTGTATATATGTCCATGCCACTCTCACTTCGCCCCAGCTTATGTTTGTGTTGTATACAATGTCCCTGGAAAAGTTTGTCTGCTCTGTCTTCCCGGAAGCAAAAGTCCCAGTAACATATAATTTAATTTATAAAATTTAATTATGCATAACCTTTTAAGAACAATTGATACTGTAGTTGCTCACTAATTACTTATTGAATTGAGTTAAAAGTGGTGCATATTTCTTTAGGAAGGCTGTTTGTCTCCATCCAAGAGCTTTGTGAATTAAGAAAAGGAAAATGCAAATAAACACTTGCAGCATTTCTATCAAGTTAGTTTTCAAATATATCAATTTCTACACCTTTTCATAAATATAATTTATGATTTAGATGAGGAAAGATTGAATGTATTGTATTGACAATAACTTCACTCTTTTCCTATCATTTCCATTGTTAACTGGTTCTGTTACATTCCATTTATCTTGGATGATCACTTATCTTTTAATTGTGCTGTGGTTTGTCAAATGAGCCTGGGCTTTTATTACATAACCACAGATCACCTCTGGAGCTAGTGAGCTGGTCAAAGTATGTATTCTAAATTGTAAGTTGTCACTTTGATGCTACTCTACACCCTTTGAAAGATGAAGGTGCAGATGAGTCAGGTGATTTTCAACAAATGCTACTAGAGTATTCAACTTAGATTTTAAGAAGTACATTTTAAGACTCTTCGGTTTGAATAATGACTTAAGTTTAAATTTTAATTGGACTGAACGTTTTCATCATTTTTTGATTTTCACAGTATTTTACCCAGTTAATTAAAGTAAGTAATGTCTTCATGAGGTAGGACAGTTATCTCCATTTTACAGATGGGAAAATTGAAAAATGTCATTTAGTTATGACTTATCCAAGAGCATTCAGTGAACTGAGATTAGAACCGGAACAATAAACCAAGATTGGAATTCTAAATTTTTTTTTTTTAACCACTATCTTGTGTTGAGTCCAGTAGACCATGCCAGTAACCAAATTAAATTTATATATCTTTCAAAATGAGAGCAAGGGGGGAAAAGGGGTTATCCAATTAGAACTTTAGCTTCAGGCATGGTCTGTAAATGTCTAATTTTTCAGTCTGACGCATCAGGAATGTTTCATCATTATCATATCCCCTTTTTCATATGCAGCATAATAAAAAGTCCATAATACAAGACAGTAATTTCAAAAAATGTGAATTTCTCCTTAAGAAATATGATAGTTATTTGAATTTTTTTACAATTTAAAGGAAAACTGAAAAATGTGATAATATATAACAACATATATAGTGCATATACTTGCCATTAAATATATTACATATCTACACTTTATATATTGCACAAATGCAATTGAAAATTTATGGTAGGTTTACAAACTGTCAGTGCTTATCATGTTAAAGACTGCTAACTGTGTAAAATAAGTTGGAACTTGGAAAATGGTTTATTAAAATTAAATTTCATTCCATATTAGTCTTCTGTTAGTTTGAAATATTTATATAGAATATTTTAGAGTAGTTTGTTATAATATGTTGGGAAGAATTTATTACTAAAAATTAAGAGTCTGGGTTCTAGATTTAGCTCTTATTCTGCTCAATATATTATATTGATCATGGAAGCATATTTGCAGCTTTGTCTTTGGGAATTAGAATCTTCATATAGCAGTTCATTATTGATAATGTAGCACCACGGAGATTTCTTCTCTGCTAATTTTTTTCTTTTCACCTTTTCTTCTTTTGTATTCTATTGTTAAAATTCTAATCAATGCCAGGTAAAATTGGGTAATAATGTATTGCTTTCCAATTCATTGCTTCTATTTTTCACAGTAGGTTTTTATTTAAAATGACTCTGTTTGAGGTGATACTAAACAAGTTAAAAATTAAAGTCTGTATCTCAGTTGTCCAAGATTAGGAATACCTATAACAAAACCAAGTTATTATAAACTTTATTCCTCACTCCAAACTAATTCTCCTCTACCTTGGAAGTCCCATAATGTTTCGTTATTGAAATTTGCTGTATTTTGCCTTACATTATTGTGAGCTGTTAACTTGACCCCCAGAATACCTCATAAATTGTTTTACACTGCCTGTTCTCAGGTAGATGTTTTGAATTGAATTCAGTTCCCTGAAAACAAGACAAACACGTGACCCCTTTCTGATATCTGGTTTTTAACATGGATATGTTGATTTTGTTTCTGTTTAGCTTGTTTCTCATTAGGCTGTCAAATTACATATTTATTTTTAGTATTGTCTATTCATAGTCAGTTTTCTTCACCTGGTTAGAATTATTAAGATTTTGTTTCCCCAGTAATCTTCTAATTTGCATGATGAAAAATCAGATGATCACTGATCAATTATTTTTAAATATAAATTGCATTGTAATACGTGCCATCTAGATGACCAGTCTAACCAGAGCAGTGCCTACCACATAGTAGGTGCTCAAAAAATAAATAAATGGATGAATGAGAGAACTAACGAATGATTCTTATAACCTTTCTGTTTAATAGTTTATCCACTTAGATATTTATAAGTAAGATCACTGTGTTCAAGGATTTGTTAAAAATCCTTAATTTTAATTTAAACTCCTTAGCGCTAAAACCTGCATCTCTGCATGAACATGCCACATGAAGCCTGTTAACTTTATTAAGATGTACCAAATTAATAGTTATCCAAAGTGAGTTGATAGGTTAGGGCCCATTGAACAGAACTGCATAGAATTGTTAATGAGATATAATGTGTGTGAAGGGCATCTATAGACTGTAAACTACTACACAAAGGTTAGTTCATTTATTAGGCAGCTTTTATTATTAAAATGCAACCAGTAATACATGCTAAATAATACTACTGTACTGTAACTACCCTTCTCAGAATATGCAATATATATTTGAGCATATATACTGGATTGTATAGATTGTCAAGGTATAGATTAAGCTGTATCTTATTCTTGGCAAAGTGTCTTTGGGTGTTCCTAAATAATAAAAAAAATACAATTATATAGAAAAATTACAAAGAAATAACTAAGTAGATAGTATGTAATCTTGATAGATGATTATTAGAAAGCAAATTTCTAAATGCCAAAGCTGTAATAAAATCTTTTTTTGTAATTGAAGCTTTGGGGGAAATCATTTTGGATAACATATTAGTAGTTTGGGTTTATTTGTACAAAATATTGAAGGGCTGAACATTGAAAGATTAAAACCTGTCTCCAGATTATTCAAAAACAAGGCTAGACTTCTGTTTTTTTTAAGTTAGAAATGATGAAGGAAACAAGTAAAATGGTTTATTTCTAGATGAAAATGTATTGTGTCATTGAAAAAGATTTCCAGTTCCACCCAAGAAAACATTTAAGTACATTAGTAATATTTGGCTTTTTTATCCTAAGCCAAAAGAATTCACTAAGAATAATCTGACTTAAAAAATATCACTATAAAGTATGTTCCTTAGGTTATAATTTTGAGTCTTTGGAAACCTATGTAATTTTTTTCCTAACTTATGCAAGGAGAGAGAGAGAAACTTTTTCTTTAAAATTTTCCTTTCACTCGTGTTATTTTGTTGTCCTCCTTACATTTGTATATAATAGGATAGTACAGAGTGCCTTGGATTTATTATTCAATGGAAATACGTCCTTTCAGAGATCATTTGCTGTCTAGACCTCTATTTACCAGCAGTCATGAACAGACTATACTTTTCTATTGAGATTAATATGGTTGCAAGGCAGCATTTAAAAAAGAGAAGAGTTTTAAATATTATGCTTGGAAAATATGAAGGACAATTAAAATCCGGTGTGTAACACATAAAAGAGCCATTTTATGCAAATACCATCTTTTATTTATATTTTGTTCCATTTATGATAGTAAATCTATTGATCATTTTTTTTTAATAGTTTAAAACCTTTATTGTTAAGCTAGGGAAATAGAAATGGTCCATAGAAAAGGGCTTTTCTTGACACATCAAAGAAGTGCCTCAATTTTGGTCCCCCAAACCTGGAATAGTGCTTATGTTCTATGACACCCTCCTTTCAGGGTTTTCTATACTCTGTGAATCCTAGATTCTCTATAATTTCTATCGGTCATTTGTTTTTTTTTTAAGAGAAAAGGATAAAGGCAGTAGTCTTAACCTTTAGACCACATGTAGTGCATTTAAATACATACATGTAATAAAACCTTGTTACTTTAGATTTGACTCTTTTGGAATTCTGGATATAGTTTGTACACAGGTTGAGTAGAAGTTCACTTTTATTGCTTAACAAATTCATATTATAAATACATTTTAGAAAGTATGTTTAATCTTAAGGTGTCTTAGTTAAGGCTACTCTAACATACCACAGACTCGGTGGCTTAAACAACATTTATTTCTTAACAGTTCTGGAGGCTGGAAGTCTGAGATCAGGGTGCCAGTGTGGTTGGGTTCTTGGTGAGGGCCCTCTTCTGGCTGTGTCCTCACATGGCCTTCCTTGGTTTGTGCCCTAGAAAGCAGGGCTGTTACCCCTGGGACAGTGGTCACTGAGGTAGCCAGGCAACTAGGGTGAACTGTGCTGGCTGCAGAAGCCCTCCTGTACTCAGTGATGCAAAAAATGGATGTGAAAGAAATAGTTTGTCACTGTGGCATGGAAGAGAGAGCTCTTGGACTGCACAATCTGAAAGGCTACCTCCTTCCCCCAACCCTGCCTTCACTGGAACCTCCTGCCTGGTCCAGGAAAATCTTAAGCTCTTCAACCTAAATTACAATATGTATTGATATGGCGTCAATTCCAATGTACTATTGAAAAAAAAAAGAAAGAAAAAAGAAAAAAAAAACATGAGAAAGAGAAGCAAATTATACTGGGAAATGAAGTCTTACCTGGTGAACCTGTGGAGCCTGAGTCCATTGGTCCTTCTGTGTATTCGACGTATTGTATTGAATTATGGAGCTTTATGTTTTTGGTGTCTTTCACTAAAAATTAATATTCTTGAGGGTAGAGTCTATTGTTCCAACATAAAACATAGTACCTATGGCTTTGAAGGCCTTTTGTACTTTGGAGAGGGTGTGAATGCTTTAGATGATAGCATTTGTCATGATTTGGAAAATGACTGCCTTCAAAGTATCTCTAAATTAAGGTAAAGTGATATCAGCTAGGATTTCACCTAGTTTGTAGCTCCATATTTCAGAGAACTGTTTAACTCTCTTCTGAGAACAGTTCTTACCCATTTCCTTGCCTGAAAGAATGAAAACCCTCAGACTTCTTCACTTGTCCTCTCCCTCACCCTTTCCACCCTCTTTTCTCTTCCCCTAAGAAGTCATAAAGAGCTCACTATAATAATTTTCTTAATCCTTTGATGAAATCACTCTTTTGTAGATCTAGCTCTGCTTAAACCAAGTGATGCTTGTTCCCTGAAACGTGGTTTATTTCTTCTTAGCACAGCCAGTCAGCACCTTCATGAAGTACAAAGATAGTAGATATAAGATAGATCTTTTACATCTTATATGTCCTATATGTCAGGTGTAATTCCTAATTTTTTTCATAGCTGTGACTAAGTGCTTTAAAAATATTTTTCATTGGTCATAACATTTGACAGAATGAGAAAATATATAATTCAAACTTTTAAGATAGAAGAACCTAGAGGATATGACCACTGGGTTCGCTTTTTCCTAAATGGATTTCTACCTAGCAAATTTTGTGAGGGAGGAGGAATAGCAGAGTTAATACCTGTACTGTTTATGGAGAGCAGTCTTCTTCCTTCTCTTACTGTTAATTATATCCTTTATGAGATCAAACGTAGGAAAGAAAGATGCTTGATATTGTCTACTTTGGCTGGAGTATTGGTAGCAAGGTTTGGAAACACTTGTTACCGGGTTCTATACACACAGCATGTATATCTTTTAAAGTTAGAAATTAAGAAGCCTTTAAGGATTACATTCTTATCTTGGCATCTTTTATCCTTGGCAAAGGCCTACTGTGCTACTAGACATTTTACATTTAAAATTTTCACAAATCATAATAGAGTATCATTGATTTCCTACATGTATTTTTAAAAAATTGACTGTGAAAAGTTTATTTCCATAGAATAATAGTCACTCAAAACTAAACCCCATTCTTAATTCTTTAAAATAAACTGTAACTGGAGGAAAAAAATTGAGTCTTAGAGGGTAGGAGTTTTGTCTCTTGGGTCTAACAGTTTGCAAATGCAGAATAGCAAACTTTTATGAGGAAAAAATCTTTAATGTAAAATGTGTTTCTTGATCCCATGGGATTCTGGTAAATCAGCCATACTTCTAGGCCCTCTATTATCTTCCCTATTCTTAGAACAACCGTTGTGAACTGATTGATGGAAATAGAATCTGGATGTATGGGATAATCACAGTCTTTCTGTCTTGTTTAAGGCTCTTTAGATAGCGTTTCTGTGGTCATTACTTTTGAGCTAGATGTTTTTAATTTGTTTACTCATTATTCATAATTGTTTTCTGTGTAGCATCCTGTCTTTTGATATAGCAGATATTTTATTATAGGATTAGTCATCCACAGATTAGCCTAAATCTACTGTTAGTTAAAGAGGATTCAGGGAGAGAAAAGGTAAATTTGGAATCATATTTGCTTCAACAGTGATCTTTTATATTTGGTAAACATGGTTTATTACTTTATATAATAGGTGTATTATGTATATGTATAATTTATATTTGTTATATGTCACATATATATTACACATTTATTTACTGAAGTATCATCTCCTCAGAGGACTCTTGAAATTATCACACTTGACCCTTTATCTTCCTCAGTGAACAAGGGACTGTTCTATCTAATTAAAACTTTAGTGAATGTTTTAATCTGGGGATCTCTTTTTTGATAATATTAAGACCAAGTTCTGAATTCTGCTGGGGGGCAGTGAGCTTAACGGAGAGGGACAGTTAGCATTTTTAATTTTTTTTAAATTTTATTTATTTATTTTTCAAAAAAATTTATGTATTTATTTATTTTCGGCTGCGTCAGGTCCTTGTTGCGGCAGCGGGATCTTTCGTTGCGGTGTGCAGGCTTCTCTCTAGTTAACAGCATGCGGGCTCGATAGCGCTGTGGGCTCAGTAGTTGAGGTGTGTGGCCTTAGTTGCCCGCGGCATGTGAGATCTTAGTTCCCCGACCAGGGATCAAACCCGCGTTCCCTGCATTGGAAGGCGGATTCTTAACCACTGGACCACCAGGGAAGTCCTAGTATTTTTTAAATAAGACCACTGTCATTTCCTTCTTCAGTAATGACTATTTTATTCTAATAAAATTAGGAAGAGAATGGTGGATTCCATACAGTTTACTTATTTATTTTTTTTAATGTGATGGAGGCTATGAAGTGTATTTTTTATAACAGAAAGTTCACCTGTTCAAGGTTACTGTGTGCCTACTGTGTGGCACTTGCCTGTCAGTTCCAGGTGGGGATAGAGGTATTGACTTTAAGGACCCCTAACAGTTTAGAGAATTTGAAGCATTAACTGGGTAGTTAGCCTTTCTATTTTCCCTACTCTTTTTCTTAGGACACTTTTCATAAATTGTATTAGTTTTCATGTCTTTTCTGGATAGCATATTTCTTTGAGATGCATGCTCACTACCATGATCCTGTTTGTTACTAAACTAAACTTTAACTTTTCTCATAAATAAAATGGGGTTAATATTAATATCATTAATATGAATTATAACACACCTTGTAGAGTTACTGTGAAGATTAAATTAATCGAAGTCCAGTATCTGGTACACATAACTTAATAAATATTTGCTGTTAGTATGATCATTATTATAATTTATTTTACAAATGCTTATGGAATATCTTACTAATTACCTGGAACAATGATAAGCAATGTGAGGGATATAGAAGAAATACTAAATGTTGTTTTTCCACAAGAAGTTATAATATAATATAGATGTGATAAAACAAACACATGAAACAGCAGTGAACTGTGTATGACAATATATAAATAAGGACCAAACTGTGTGGCACAGGTTGTTGATGCTGCAGAAGAATTTGGAGCAATGATAAATCAGTGAGGGTGGGGCAATCAAGGTAAGCTTCATGCAGGAGATGGCACTGGAGCTGTGTCTGGAAAAATGGATAGTATTGGAAAAAGATAGAAGGGTATTTCAGGTGGAGATGACTGGCACATTCACAAGACAGTAAAGAGGCAGAATTGGTGAAAGCAGAGGCCTCCAATTGCTGAGTGATAAAGCAATCAGAGAATAAGATCTAAGTCCTTGTCTTCGATTTTAAGCACCTTAATAGCAAAGTTTTATATTGAAGCTTTTTCAGCTCTTCTCTTTTATACATCTAACTATATAAACTAGTTGCCGCCATGTTTCCATATGAATGATGACATGTCACTTTCTCTGAGGAAAGACACTGTATGCATCAAGTCTTCCTGCACTTTTATTTCTGCAGGATAACTTCTTGTCAATTTAATTCATTGTGTGTGTTTGTTGTTGCAGTCAGCATCAATTTCTTTTCTTTATTCCTGCCTCCTCTTTTTGTTAGAGCACGATAGCTGTTTCCTCATTTATTTCTGCAAAACACCCTTTTGGGGAAGAGCAGTGAGAAGGAAGAGTTATGAAATATTAATTAAAAGAGAAGAAAAGTTACACTAAAATATTAAATATTCCTATAAAAGAATTATAAATAATGTTATTTCTAATATATTAACTCTGTCTTACAAAGAGTCCTTATGTCAATGGATTCTTCTCCTTTCTTAGTGCCCCCAGCACCCAACAGCTCTCCCCTCCCTGCCTTAAGAGAGATGTATGAAGAATCCGTAGCTTAAAGTGAACCATCCTGTTTGTGGTCAGTTTACACCTGGTCCATTAGAAATTTCATTTCAAGCTGTATTATATGTATGGGTTTGTTTTTATAATAGTGTTTTTCATAGCCTGGAATGGTTATAATTGAAACTGTGCTCTTCATAGTTATGAGTAACTACATCATTTGAGTTTCACTTTGTCAGATTGCTTTTAAACTATGGTTAAAACTTTCAATAAATACAAAGTTGGTAGGTACTTTATAAGCAACACTGGTAGGTAGTTTATAAACAATATTATATGTACTCTAAGAAGAAAATGAAGCAAAGTATTTTGGATGATTTTAGTTATGGCAATAGCACATAAATAGAATCTAGTTTGCTATTTCTCTTCAGTATGTCTTCACTTTAGACTGCCATACTTAATCTTTTGAGTCCCTCTCTAATGAGTGACAAACTGTTGAAATTTTAAGTACTTACCAAATAGTTAATTTCCCTCAGAAAGCTGTGGGCCTTTAGATGTTACTTTTATTTGTGCCATGTACACATATGGAGTTATTTCACTTTATTTTAAGCTACCTTGATTTTGTCTTACTAAATTATATTTTACCTTATAAAATAGTTGAATGTGCTTGCCATTTTCAGGTATTGTAGTAGAATTCTACTTAAAAACAGTAGTAGTTGAAAGTGTTTTTTTAGCTTTGAATTTGCTGCTTGGAACCATTTAAATTACAGAGTCATATTAATATGCCCTTCTTACGTGCCATCTAACAGGAAGTCTATCAGTGCTGTTGCTCATATATAGTAACATTTCTTTGTAGCCATCTCTGGATTCCTTACACATAATAGATAAATCCACAGTGTCTTTTCCTTTTCATTAGCTGTGCGTTTTTTTCTGATGGTAAAGATTGTTATTCTTATAAACACTGTACCTTGTAAAATAAAATGTAAAGACATTTCCACTTTCTTGTAAAGTTAATCTGATCTCAGAGGCAACACATTGCTTTACCTTATAGAACCACCAAAAGCAGACTTACTATTCGTCTCCCTCCCCCCAGAAAGGGCATCTCAGTGCATTCATGACATACTTGATGTTCACATCGATTCGAAGACTTGCCTCATGCTGCTTGCCTGGTGCCGCCGCCTTGCTCTTCTTAATTAAGGAAAAAAGTCATGAGAACAACTTTTATGTTTTTGGAGACAAGGAGTATTAGTGGATTTAATCTCTCTTGGCCAGTTAACTGAAGTCCTGTTCTTGGCATCTCTTATGTTGTTCTCCTGACTTCTCCTTCCTCCTCTGCTCTCCCATTTTTCCCATTCTAATAGCAGTAATTCACATATCAAATCACACTCCTGATGCAGAAATTCTAGTCTTAGAAAGAGGCTATTTTAAAATTAAGATTGTTGGGAGTATCACTTGCTAGAAAGTGAAAGGAGGCTCTGAACTTGTGACTTCTATAATAATAACCAAACATCAGGAAATGAAGTGGAATATTGGTTTGATCTTAGAAATAAATTAACTTGGGCCCTACTAGTCATAATCAGAACATTTACAAGACACTATTTGTTGACAGTTATGCCACAAGTGCTTTCAGATGTATTAGTCCTAGCCAAGGATGTAATATAGCAACATTTAAAAATTTTGCATGAATACCTCAGGTTTATTTTTTCTAAAACTAGACAGAAGAAGAATTTTTGGAAGCTGTTAAGCTCTTCCTTATTTCTATTATGCCTCATCTGTCATCTCATTTATAGAAATCCTATTTTAAATTTCCCAAGACCAGGTAATCTTTATATTGTTTGGATCATGCTAGAACTTCAGCTGTCAGTTTTGGTTGTGCATATCAAAATATTTTATGGCAAACTCACCTACATACAAATTTACTTAATATCCATTTATTTAAAAATCTGCCTTATATTTCTCAGTATTTTTTAAGCTAACTTAATATCAGTGGTTAGTTCTTCCTTAGGGAGGTACGTGTTGTTTTTTGTTTGTTTTGTTCTTTTTCTTCTGTGTTTTTTTTTTTCCTGTCTTTTTTTACTTACCAAGCAACCATTGATCACTCACCTTGTGTCAGGCACTGTACTAGAGGCTTGGGGTTATAATATAAAATGTTATAAGATTACACTTCACGGCATTTGATAAGAGAGTCTTGAAAACTTTTATCAGTGGTTCCAGTGTTGGGTCATATTTTGAGGGCATGCGCCTAAAGGAAGTCCCTGAAGACCAGTGTGTGGGTTTGCACTTGACATTCAAGCCTCTACTTTCAGGGTTTAAAAGTCTTTAGTAGTCAGAAGATTACTACAGTACATAATTCCCATGGGTCTGTTATAGAATTTGCCAATTTGTCTCCGTTTCTTATAGTTTAACTACTTCAAACCTGCTGCTTCTTTAAGACTATGAGTTCCCGAGGCAGGGATCATCTTTATGTCTCTGATACCTGGCCTAGAGTCTGGCATATACTCTAAATAATTGATGTATAATAAATGATTCAATTTCATAAAGAGAAAGAAGATGAGGAAGAGCCAAGATTGAATAAAGGATTGAGCTAATTTTCCTCCCTTGTTGACTTTCTTTTTTTCCCCTTGTTGCTCCTTTTAAAGAAGTAGGCCATGTTGACTGAAGAAATACTCCGCACACCTGAAGAGGTCGGCCAGAGCTTTGGAACTGCCACACTGATTTTATCACTCAGCATTGATCATGTTGTGGGGAATTAATTATCCTTAACAAAACGTCTTAATTATTAAGAAGTGAGATTTAAGAACAAAGAGCCAGAGGAAGAGAAGTTTGATTCCCAGTTTGACCTCTTACAAGCTGTGTGCCCTCAGGCAAATTAGTAATTTCTATTAGCCTCTAAATCTATTAAATGGGAATAATAATGGTACCTAACTCATGGGATTCTTTGACAAGATTAAATGACAATCCTGAACTCCTAACACTAAAGGAGTATTCAAATTAAAATTAATACCAGAGGGAAGGCCGATATAATGTAGAATTAAGCTTAGCACAGGGCCTTGCACACTGAAGGTCTCAGTAAGTAACAACTATAACTATTATGGTTTTTGTGGCTTTGTAACCATCAGCACTAATTTATAGTAATACAGTTGACCCTTGAATAGCACAGGTTTGAACTGCTCAGATCCACTTATATGTGGCTTTTTGACTTCGCTGAGGGTCAGTGCCCCTAATCTCTGTATTGTTCAAGGGTCAACTGTATATCATTACATATAGATGTGTATGTACACACACATGCATTAAATATACACATATACGTACATACTCAGGTCTCTATTTACAGCAACTCATTTCTAACTACTCAGAAAGTTATTTAGCCCTCAGAAGATTGTTTTGTGACTGTGTGATCGAAGGAAAAGGGTTAGGTTATCTTGAGGGATATTTCATCCGGAGCTTGGAAAATTAGGTCTTCCACAATAGTACATGCTTTTCTAGCATCCAGATAACTCCTCTCTGCTAATTGTGTCAGTCAGTCTCTATCCTCTCCTCTGACTATCTGCCTCTTTTTCTCCCTCTTTTCTTACATGTAGACATGCATTGACTATATACATTCTGACAGATTTATATATTTTAACTCTCTTATCTGTCATTAACTACAAATTTCAATATTTCATACAAAGCAATTCATGTTTTCTTCTTTTTAAAACATCCTGTATTTTGGAAATATGCTTTGGTCATTCAGTGTATTCAACTGATTTAGACGAACAAATGTTAGTTAAGTACATACATTATTTCATTTAATCCTCAAAACATTCTGTGGAGTTAAGTCATAACCGTTTGCCCAACAAAATACTGAGGCTACAGAGGAGTTAAATGAGTTGCCTGAAGTTACACAGGAAATAAGCACCACAGTTGGGAATCAGACATACAGTGTGGTTTCCAGCCACCCTTTCCACAGCATCATAACAGCCTGAACAGAAAGGACCTAGAAATCTTCATCTATGAGTCAGCTGTCTCAGGGTAGATTACTTCCACAAATATTATCCATTCTGTAGTGATTTTTAGTTGACTCAACTTCAGAATGACCATTCCTGCCCTTGTAACCCTCCTTGTTAACTGGCAGAGTGGGAGAAAGTAAAAGATTACGGGTCTTTGAGAAGAGAAAGAATAAGTGTTGAAGTTGGGAAGGTATCAAGTAAATGAGGGCTGGATAGTTTTAGCAAGGGAATGAGAAGGAAAGCTAAGGATGTATGTATAGAAACACAGATGAATTGAAAGATGGAGAAACTTGTACCTCAAGACTGTATCTTCTCCACTCAATGAGAAATGAAAGTGGTTTTTGGAGTGAGAAGAGAGAGGGATAGTCTGGGGAGATTTAGAGAAAGGAGGATGTCTGGAACAGTCTCTGTGGGATTCAAGAAGAGAAAAATGTTTGAAGTTGTTGAGAGACTTGTATCTTAGGAATGGATATTTTTGGGGCTTTCTAAAACATAGAACGTACCTTTTAAACCTTTTTTTTTTCTAATTTTATTTTATTTATTTATTTTTGGCTGTGTTGGGTCTATCGTCGCTGCACGTGGGCCCTCTCTAGTTGCGGCGAGCGGGGGCCACTCTTCGTTGTGGTGCGCGGGCTTCTCATTGTGGTGGCTTCTCTTGTTGCGGAACATGGGCTTTAGGTGCACAGACTTCAGTAGTTGCGACACGCAGGCTCAGTAGTTGTGGCTCGCGGTTTCTAGAGCACAGGCTCAGTAGTTGTGGCGCCCGGGCTTAGTTGCTTCGTAGCATGTGGGATCTTCCCGGACCAGGGATCAAACCTGTGTCCCCTGCACTGGCAGGCAGATTCTTATCCACTGCGCCACCAGGGAAGCCCTGAACCATTTTAAAGTGTACAAATCCGTGACCTTAAGTACGTTCCCAGTGTTGTGCAACCATCACCACTGTCAATTTCCAGAATTTTTTCATCATTTCAAACAGAAACTTTGTACCCATTAAACAATAACTCCCTGTTCCTGTCTCACTTTGGTCTCTGGTAACCACTATTATACTTTCTGTCTTTATGAATTTGACTTTGCTACATACCTCATATAAGTGGAATATATAATAACTGTCCTTTCGTGACTGGCTTATTTCACTTAGCGTAATGTTTTCAGAGTTCATCCATGTTGTAGCATGTCAGCATTCCATTCCTTTTTAAGACTGAATAATATTCCATAAACAAGATATATACCACATTATGTTTTTCAATTGTTGATGGGCATATGGATTGTTTCTACCTTTTGGCTATTGTGAATAATGCTGCTATGACATTGGTGACAAGGAATGGGTTTTAAAACTACATCTTAAAAAAATCGTATGAAATGATTATCTGCTTATACTTCCACACTGCTTAATTCTTTCTGAAAGCCTGGTTAATTTATTTGAGGAAAAGAAAATATTGTTTGACTACCCCTCATGGATTTGCTGAGTACATTCTAAGGTTGTAATGACCATAACCCACTTTAAGAATTCACATCAGTCACTTAATAGAGTGGAAAAAATGAATGGAAAAGTATTGTGATTATTAGATAACCTCCATCTCGCGTTTTGGAAATAATTGAATTAGTTTCACCGTAAGGACATGAGGGTCTTTCAGTCATTTATAAAATGTGGTCCTAGACAGCTTGGTAACATTTAGTTTATATTCATGGCTTTAAGAAATGTTAAAATTATCATGCTTTATAGCATTGCCAGCACTATCCGGTGATGTCTTTCTTATGGATAGCTCATGATTTCCTATTGTCAGCCCAGCATATGAGATTCTGGAACTTCGTCTTGAATATACTTAAACTAGATTATAGTTGTCACATTACTGAGGTTCAACTGTCTCATGCATTATGTTAACTTCTGTTAATTGATCAAGGCATACGTCAAGGGTAGATATAATTTATAAGAAAAATAATGTGTAATATGGTATTCTGGTCATTTTTAAATTTGAAGTAATTAAAAACAATTCTGCTACTATATCACTAGTTATCAATGTGTTTTGAACAGATATCACAATAAAGAATAAAATGAATTGTTATAGTTCAAATTCTTTTACATGAGCTACTCAGCTAGGTAAAAAGTTCCTTCAAGGGCTTTGCAAACTAAACCAGTCAGTAAGTTACTCTGTTTGAACAAAAGAATATACTGATTGAATTAAGGCGGGAATTGTCTGTTAACTCAGAATAGGCTCATTCATGTTTATAAGTAGAGTCATGAAAATGATAAAGAATTAACTACAGTAAGGCCCCTACATACGAACGAGTTCCGTTCCGAGAGCGCATTTTAAGTCCAATTTGTTCGTAAGCCCAACAAAGTTAGCCTAGGTACCCAATAACACAGTCGGCTATATAGTACTGTACTGTAATAGGTTTATAATACTTTTCACCCAAATAATACATAAAAAACGACCAAACACAAAAAAATAAAGAAAACATTTAAAATCTTACAGTACAGCACCTTGAAAAGTACAGTAGTACAGTACAACAGCTGGTATGCAGGGGCTGGCATCGAGTGAACAGGCAAGAAGAGTTACTGACTGGAGGAGGGAGAGGAGGTGGGAGATGGTAGAGCTGAAGGATCGTCAGCAATAGGAGATGGAGGGCAAGCTGCAGTTTCACTCACACCTGACTTGATGGAACGCACATTCACATCTTTGAAAGTTTGCAACTTGAAGGTTCCTATGTAGGGGACTTAACTGTACTTTAAAAAATAAAGATAGCTAATATGTACCTAGCAATGAAAAAATACTAATTCAATACCTACCAAAATCTATATTTTAAGAAAAGGGATGGATATATAATATTTACTAGAGGAGTATTCAAATTAAAACTAATAGTAAAGAGAAGATCAATATAATGTAATTCTATCAGTGAAACACTTAGGCAGTCCTCTGTAGTTTTGGCAGTTCATGTGTCAGCAGTTTGTGGAGAGTTCTATGAAGCTGAAATTCAGATTTGCAGTAATTCTTTTCAGTGTGGAATATAACAGTCTCAGTCATTCTGGGGTCTGTGATTTAAAAAAACATTTCTCTCTTTGATTGATCATAGCTATTATTGAAATAGCTGGTAACATGTGACATGGTGCTATAATTTAGACAGAAGAAAATGGAATTGTGAATTGTATCCACTCAGTTTAAATTTCTCTGTTTCTTGTCTCCACAGCATCTTTTGTACTTTTTCTGCAGAAATGGCCCCTTAGCATAAGGTTCCTACATTTTCCCAGGGGAAAAGGAGGAAGTCACAGAGTCTTGTCTGAAGTATACAAGGGGAACTTGTACAACAAAAATATAAGGAAAAAATAAAATAAGATTCAGAATTTCCCAATACAGGAAATGAAAGTTTTATTCATTTATTTTATTTATTAATCTTTTTCTTTTTTTTAATGTGATGATCCATTTATTTATTTATTTATTTATTTATGGCTGTGTTGGGTCTTCGTTTCTGCGCGAGGGCTTTCTCTAGTTGCGGCAAGTGGGGGCCACTCTTCATCGCGATGCGCGGGCCTCTCACTATCGCGGCCTCTCTTGTTGCGGAGCACAAGCTCCAGACGCACAGGCTCAGTAGTTGTGGCTCACGGGCCTAGTTGCTCCACGGCATGTGGGATCTTCCCAGACCAGGGCTCGAACCCGTGTCCCCTGCATTGGCAGGCAGACTCTCAACCACTGCGCCACCAGGGAAGCCCTATTTATTAATCTTTTAACAAATGTGCTTTACATATACATCTTGGAGTCAAGGAGGTGAAAATTTATGGATATGATGATGATTCACATAATTTCAAATGTTTAGATTTGAGGCTAATCCCTACATAAATCATTCTCCCCTCTCTTCTTTTGTAGGTAAAAGTAAGCTGTAGAATAATTCTTATGACCAGTAGATAATAAACCAGGTGGGGAGCTATATGTGTTTGATGATTTCCCTGTTAAAAACCACTTTTCAGACTTTTTGCTTCATGTTTACACAGGCAGTTCTTAAAATAATAAATCAACTCTCCATTTAGAATGATCAGGGTGGGTTGATTTAGAATTATTTGTAGGTCCAGTTTGTGATATGGCCTGTGAACATTTGTACTTTCCTTTTTTAATATATTTAGCAAAACTTTGAAGATGAAGTTTGTACATTATTTTTTACAGCTTTATTGAGGAGTAATTGATATGTGATAACCTGCACTTAGTTAAAGTGTGCAATTTGATTTTTAAGTGTGAAATCACCACTCCCGGAATAAGGTGATGAACATGTCCATCACACGCCACCCCCCACCCCCAAATTTCCTCCTGCCCCTTGTTAATCCCTCCCTCCCTGTCTCCTCCCACACCCTTCACTCCCTTTTCTGGCAACCACTGCTTTGGGGTATTCATTTTCTAGAATCTTATGTAAATGGAAACATACACTATATGTGTCTGTGGTGGTCTGAATCATATTCTTCTCATTCACAAATTTCTGTCTCCCACCAAAGATAGCCATTATGTGTAAGTTTGTGATTTTTACTTCCTTGCTCTTTTTTATACTTTTATTACTTAGGTATGCAACTCTAAACACTAGGGTTTGGTTTTGCCTGGTTTTGAACCTTACATAAATGCAACCCTATGTTCTTTTATATTTGGCTTCATGTCTCCTTTACACAATCTTAATATAATCTAGGACAGTACCTCACTTTCACTTTTCATGATCTTGACACTTTTTGAAGACTACTAGTTAGTTATTATATAGAATGCCCCTTAGTGTGATCTTTTGGGGGGGTGTATTTTTAGGAAGGCACACCACGAAAGCAACAATGTGCTGTTCTAGGTGCGTTATGTGGGGCGTGGGAGCTCATGTTGGTAATTTTGATTATTTGCTTAAGTGAGTCTGCTGGATTTTAAAGTTGCTATGTTTATGATTAGTAAGTGTTTTCTGGGTAGACATTTTGAGACTAAGCAGATGTCAAGTTTCTCATCCTACCTTCCTCTTGTAGTTTTAGTATTTTTCAATGGTTTTTGCCTGCAACAACCATTACTGTGGTGTTTTTCAGTTTCAATTCGGCAGATATTTCAAATGTGGTGAATTTCAATTTCCTTCATTCTTTTTCAGTGCATTAATAAGGATTGAAATGGAAAGAACCACTGTCCCCTCTTCCTCATATACTTATTTATATTATTAAGGATTTAGGAATATTTTACTCCATGGGTTATAATCCAGCACTATGATTTTATTTTGCTGTTTTGGCTTCGGTCCTTGGGAATGCCTTCAGTTCAGCATCTGTGTCTTTTTTTTTTTTAAAGTCTGGGATGGGACCTGAGAATTGGCATTTCTTTTTTTTTTTATATTTATTTTTGGCTGTGTTGGGTCTTCGTTTATGTGCGAGGGCTTTCTCTAGTTGCGGCAAGTGGGGGCCACTCTTCATCGCGGTGCGCGGGCCTCTCACTGTCGCGGCCTCTCTCGTTGTGGAGCACAGGCTCCAGACGCGCAGGCTCAGTAGTTGTGGCTCATGGGCCCAGTTGCTCCGCGGCATGTGGGATCTTCCCAGACCAGGGCTCGAACCCGTGTCCCCTGCATTGGCAGGCAGATTCTCAACCACTGCGCCACCAGGGAAGCCCTTCATCTGTGTCTTTTTGACGTGCTCTCATCACTTTTCCATATCTCCTTACTTCCCAGTACCACAAGATGTTCCAGGCTCTGCTTATACTTTTCCACCCTCAGTCCAGAAATCAGCCCTTTCTCCAAAGAGCCCAGGTGTTTTTGTTTTTGTTTTTGTTTTTTAATTGGTGAAGATTGATGGTTGGAAACGCGGATCTAGGTCCTCTGCATGGTTGTTGCTGCTGGGTGTCATTACAGACCCTCTCAGTTGTCAGGGCTAGGAATGTATTTATTTCTACCGGCACACAGATTCTTTATTTAACCATGTGATTGTTGTTGTTGGTGGTGGTGGTTTTTCATTTTTTTCATGAAAGTCTAGAGCATTTTGTTACTCCTATACCAGGGTTTAGAAAGCAAACCAGAAGAGAAAAGTGTAGGCTATGAAAAGTCTGTAAGGATAATAATAAACTCACTCATTTGCTAATTCAAGTTTCATATGGGGCTAATGGCATATGCTGCTTTTACCTACATTCTACTAGAAGTCTCAAAGGATGATGTAGGCCTTCTCAATAATGTGCATTTTCTCAAATTCAGAAGGGCCCTACTGATCCCATATTAAGTGCATTTACTTTCTCTTTTTTTCTAGTATGAAATATATTGGATGTAGTCTGCTCTTTGGAGAACTTGCTCATTGCCTTCGAAGTGGGATTTTATTTAAGTCAGTATTCATGATACTGAAAGTTTTTTCAAAGTATTTTGTTGCAGTTGAAAAGTTTATCAGTTAGTGGGTAATGTAATTAGGGCTTGTAGATAGAACAGTTAATTTTGAGTTATGTAGCTTATTTTTAGAAAGATCCCCTTTGGCTTTTTTTAACTTTTAATTTGAAATAATTATAGACTCGATTTCCTTTTAAAGCAATTTTTTGTAAGCCTGATATATTATCAGTGAATGATGGTGAATGAGGTTCTTTTAAATAATGTTCCTTCTATTACCTGCCAAGTTTTATTTTTCCTTTATGTGAGAAAATTTTCTGGAAATAATTTTGCAGCTTTCTTTCCAGAATAGATATTTGTTAATATTTGTATTTGGGAAATTGAAGCAAAATGAACATTAGACTTGCCTATCTTTACTTTTTTCGAAAGCTGTATTAGATTTCCTTTCTTTCTTTTTTTTTTCCAGCAATGCCACCTTTTTTTTTTTTTCTAATATCTTTATTGGAGTATAATTGCTTTACAATGTTGTGTTAGCTTCTGCTGTATAACAAAGTGAATCAACTATATGTATACATATATCCCCATATCTCCTCCCTCTTGCGTCTCCCTCCCACCCTCCCTATCCCACCCCTCTAGGTGGTCAAAAAACACCGAGCTGATCTCCCTGTGCTACGTGGCTGCTTCCCACTAGCTATCTGTTTTACATTTGGTAGTGTATATAAGTCCATGCCACTCTCTCACTTCGTCCCAGCTTACCCTTTCCCCTCCCCGTGTCCTCAGGTCCATTCTCTACGTCTACATCTTTATTCCTGTCCTGCCCCTAGGTTCTTCACAACCTTTTTTTTTTTTTTTAGATTCCATATATATGTATTAGCATACGGTATTTATTTTTCTCTTTCTGACGTCACTCTGTATGACAGACTCTAGGTCCATCCACCTCACTACAAATAACTCAATTTCATTTCTTTTTATGGCTGAGTAATATTCCATTGTATATATGGGCCACATCTTCTTTATCCATTCATCTGTTGGTGGACACTTAGGTTGCTTCCATGTCCAGGCTCTTGTAAATAGTGCTGCAATGAACATTGGGGTGCATGTGTCTTTTTGAATTATGGTTTTCTCGGGGTATATGCCCAGTAGTGGGATTGCTGGGTCGAATGGTAGTTCTATTTTTAGATTTTTAAGGAACCTCCATACTGTTCTCCATAGTGGCTGTATCAATGTACATTCCCACTAACAGTGCAAGAGGGTTCCCTTTTCTCCACATCCTCTCCAACATTTATTGTTTGTAGATATTTTGATGATGGCCGTTCTGACTGGTGTGAGGTGATACCTCATTGTAGTTTAGTTTTGATTTGCATTTCTCTAATAATGAGTGATGTTGAGCATCCTTTGATGTGTTTGTTGGCAATCTGTATATCTTCTTTGGAGAAATGTCTATTTAGGTCTTCTGCCCATTTTTGGATCGGGTTGTTTGTTTTTTTGATATTGAGCTGCATGGGCTGCTTGTAAATTTTGGAGATTAATCCTTTGTCAGTTGCTTCATTTGCAAATGTTTTCTCCCATTCTGAGGGTTGTCTTTTCGTCTTCTTTATGGTTTCCTTTGCTGCGCAAAAGCTTTTAAGTTTCATTAGGTTCCATTTGTTTATTTTTGTTTTTATTTCCATTTCTCTAGGAGGTGTGTCAAAAAGGATTTTGCTGTGATTTATGTCATAGAGTGTTCTGCCTGTGTTTTCCTCTAAGAGTTTTATAGTGTCTGGCCTTACATTTAGGTCTTTAATCCATTTTGAGTTTATTTTTGTGTATGGAGTTAGGGAGTTTTCTAATTTCATTCTTTTACATGTAGCTGTCCAGTTTTCCCAGCACCACTTATTGAAGAGGCTGTCTTTTCTCCATTGTATATTCTTGCCTCCTTTATCAAAAATTAGGTGACCATATGTGCGTGAGTTTATCTCTGGGCTTTCTATCCTGTTCCATTGATCTATATTTCTGTTTTTGTGCCAGTACCATACTGTCTTGATTACTGCAGCTTTGTAGTATAGTCTGAAGTCTGGGAGCCTGATTCCTCCAGCTCCGTTTTTCTTTCTCAAGATTGCTTTGGCTATTCGGGGTCTTTTGTGTTTCCATACAAATTGTGAAATTTTTTGTTCTAGTTCTGTGAAAAATGCCATTGGTAGTTTGATAGGGATTACATTGAATCTGTAGATTGCTTTGGGTAGTGTACTCATTTTCACAATGTTGATTCTTCCAATCCAAGAACATGGTATATCTCTCCATCTGTTTGTATCATCTTTAATTTCTTTCATCAATGTCTTATAGTTTTCTGCATATAGGTCTTTTGTCTCCTTAGGTAGGTTTATTCCTAGGTGTTTTATTCTTTTTGTTGCAGTGGTAAATGGGAGTGTTTCCTTAATTTCTCTTTCATATTTTTCATCATTAGTGTATAGGAATGCAAGAGATTTCTGTGCATTAATTTTGTATGCTGCTACTTTTTTACCAAATTCATTGATTAGCTCTAGTAGTTTTCTGGTAGCATCTTTAGGATTCTCTGTGTATAGTATCATGTCATCTGCAAACAGTGACAGCTTTACTTCTTCTTTTCCAATTTGGATTCCTTTTATTTCTTTTTCTTCTCTGATTGCTGTGGCTAACACTTCCAAAACTATGTTGAGTAATAGTGGTGAGAGAGGACAACCTTCTCTTGTTCCTGATCTTAGAGGAAATGGTTTCAGTTTTTCACCATTGAGAATGATGTTGGCTGTGGGTTTGTCATATATGGCCTTTATTATGTTAAGGTAAGTTCCCTCTATGCCCACTTTCTGGAGGGTTTTTATCATAAATGGTGTTGAATTTTGTCAAAAGCTTTTTCTGTATCTATTGAGATGATCATATGGTTTTTCTCCTTTAATTTGTTAATATGGTTTATCACGTTGATTGATTGGCATATATTGAAGAATCCTTGCATCCCTGGACTAAATCCCACTTGATCATGGTGTACGATCCTTTTAATGTGCTGTTGGATTCTGTTTGCTAGTATTTTGTTGAGGATTTTTGTATCTATGTTCATCAGTGATATTGGCCTGTAGTTTTCTTTCTTTGTGACATCTTTGTCTGGTTTTGGTATCAGGGTGATGGTGGCCTCATAGAATGAGTTTGGGTGTGTTCCTTCCTCTGCAATTTTTTGGAAGAGTTTGAGAAGTATGGGTGTTAGCTCTTCTCTAAATGTTTGATAGAATTCACCTGTGAATGCATCTGGTCCTGGGCTTTTGTTTGTTGGAAGATTTTTTATCACAGTCTCAATTTCAGGGCTTGTGACTGGTCTGTTTATATTTTCTATCTCTTCCTGGTTCAGTCTTGGAAGGTTGTGCTTTCCTAAGAAATTGTCCATTTTCTTCCAGGTTGTCCATTGTATTGGCATATGGTTGTTGTAGTAGTCTCTCATTATGTTTTGTATTTCTGCAGTGTCAGTTGTTTCTTCTCCTTTTTCTTTTCTAATTCTATTGATTTGAGTCTTCTCCCTTTTTTTCTTGATGAGTCTGACTGATGGTTTATCAATTTTGTTTATCTTCTCAAAGAACCAGCTTTTAGTTTTATTGATCTTTGCTATTGTTTTATTCATTTATTTCTGATCTGATCTTTATGATTTCTTTTCTTCTGCTAACTTTTGGGGTTTTTTGTTCTTCTTTCTCCAATACCTTTAGGTGTCATGTTAGGTTGTTTATTTGAGATGTTTCTTGTTTCTTGAGGTAGGATTGTATTGCTATAAACTTCCCTCTTAGAACTGCTTTTGCTGCATCCCATAGGTTTGGGGTCATTGTGTTTTCATTGTCATTTGTTTCTGGTATTTTTTTTTTTTAATTTTTACTTAATTTATTTTTGGCTGTGTTGGGTCTTCGTCTCTGTGCGAGGGCTTTCTCTAGTTGCGGCAAGCGGGGGCCACTCTTCATCGCGGTGCGCGGGCCTCTCACTATCGCGGCCTCTGTTGTTGCGGAGCACAGGCTCCAGACTCACAGGCTCAGTAGTTGTGGCTCACGGGCCTAGTTGCTCCGCGGCATGTGGGATCTTCCCAGACCAGGGCTCGAACCCGTGTCCCCTGCATTGGCAGGCAGATTCTCAACCACTGCGCCACCAGGGAAGCCCTGTTTCTGGTATTTTTTGATTTCCTCTTTGATTTCTGCAGTGATCTCTTGGTTATTTAGTAGTGTATTGTTTAACCTCCATGTGTTTGTATTTTTTACAGGTTTTTTCCTGTAATTGATATCTAGCCTCATAGCATTGTGGTTGGAAAGATGCTTGATATGATTTCAATTTTCTTAAATTTACTGAGGCTTGATTTGTGACCCAAGATATAATCTATCCTGGAGGATGTTCCATGAGCACTTGAGAAGAAAGTGTATTCTGTTGTTTTTGGATGGAATGTCCTATAAATATCAATTAAGTCCATCTTGTTTAATGTATCATTTAAAGCTTGTGTTTCCTTATTTATTTTCATTTTGGATGATCTGTCCATTGGTGAAAGTGGGGTGTTAAAGTCCCCTACTATGATTGTGTTACTGTGGATTTCCCCTTTTATGGCTGTTAGAATTTGCCTCATGTATTAAGGTGCTCCTATGTTGGGTGCATAAATATTTACAATTCTTATATCTTCTTCTTGGATTGATCCTTTGATCATTATGTAGTGTCCTTCTTTGTCTCTTTTAAAGTCTTTGTTTTAAAGTCTGTTTTGTCTGATATGAGAATCGCTACTCCAGCTTTCTTTTGATTTCCATTTGCATGGAATATCTTTTTCCATCCCCTCACCTTCAGTCTGTATGTGTCCCTAGTTCTGAAGTGGGTCTCTTGTAGACAGCATATATATGGGTCTTGTTTTTGTATCCATTCAGCGAGCCTGCGTCTTTTGGTTGGAGTATTTAATCCATTTACATTTAAGGTAGTTATCGATATGTATGTTCCTATTACCATTTTCTTAATTGTTTTGGGTTTGCTTTTGTAGGTCTTTTCCTTCTCTTGTGCTTCCTGCCTAGAGAAGTTCCTTTAGCATTTGTTGTAAAGCTGGTTTAGTGGTGCTGAATTCTCTTAGCTTTTGCTCAGCAATGCCTTCTTACTCTAAAAATTTCTTTGGTAGCCACACTATAGAAACATTTAATTACAAGCAAATTTTTTGGAAGTTATTAGCATTTGTATAAAGGTTATATTAATGTTCACCTAATAGAAGGACAAAACAATTATCTGGTACTAAATGAGTCATGGTTTTTATTTTAACATATGTGTATAATGCATCTGTAAATGCTGAATTAATGCCTTTACTCTTGGCATTTAAAATGTGTGAATGCTATATTATATACAAATACCCTGTCATAATAAAATGGTGCCTATTATTTGACAATAATTATGTATACAATTTGGCATAATAATTTTTTGAAAGGTAAAAGCATTTTAAGAAATGTTCCATCTTAGAAGTTGGAATTTATGTTCTCAAAGTATTAATTATTTTACACATAGCAAATGTTTAAATTATGATACATATTAAAACCCACTCAAACGAAGGTGGTAATGTAATTTATGTAAGGAATAATACATACATGAATGAGAAAGAACAGTATTTAAAAAGCAAAATATATATATGCTGGGTAACTAACATATTTAAGATATTTCTTGTTTAGAAGGTAGTTATTAGATAGGCAAGTTGGAGCAAGGGGAGGACACACTGAATAGTATATTGGCAAGCTTCCTAAAATGCATATACATAGTAATTAGAGGCATATTGATTTTTAAATGTCAGGCAGCTTTTATTCTCTTCCTTTTCTATCATGTATTTGTATGAACAGTGACTATTCTTACTTCTAAACGAGGCTTATGAAGCTTTCAGTGATCATTTGTTATATAGGAAATAAATTACCACTGCTATATAAAACTAACATTAAATTTGTGATACCAGCAGTTTGTGAGAGATTTAAAGTTTTGCTGCTTTGATTAATTTCTTATTTGTCAAATGATGGTGAAGAAATTCTCCATTTCCTAGTTGAGATTTGGGGACATTTCTTATGCTTTCTACTTGCATCCAGTGAACAAATATCCCTTTAGTCATGTTTGTAACCTTCAACAACATGCCAAAAGGCATAACTGTTAAGTATCACTCACATGCCGACCTTAAGTACTGTAGCTTTTTGCTAAATTGGTTTAATTTATTATTGTGTTTCAGCTATTAGCTTTCCTTTAGTGGCCTTCAGTACCTTATAGGCCTTTAAAGAATGTAGGGAACAGAGGATGTTGCTAGGAGATAGAATATCTATCTACCTATTTCATAAAATCTAAGGTGCTTTAAGAGTGAACTTTATTAGTCTTACTAGATCAAGTCAGTGGAAGGTTAAGTAGGGGTAGAAAAATTTCCCCTTCTTTTCTTCTAGGTTCTTTGGTGTAATAATTAAATTGACATAGGACAGATTAACAGGAGAAAAACATATTTAAGTTAGTATGTACGGGATCCCCAAAGATAAGAGACTCAAGGGTAGGTCGAGCAGTTGAGGCTTATGTGCCATCCTGTGCTAAGGAATGGGATGAGGGCCTGGGCCTTCAAAGGGGAGGAGGGTAGCTCACAGGATGATGAGAAGAACGGATGTTTTGTATTTAGAAGTTTGCCCTGCCATGCAGATAGGTCTTTCAGATAAAAACGTTATCTATGGTAATAGCTCTCTTTCTGGGCCAGGCCCCCTATCTAAGTTCTTTTAGGCAGTTACAAGAGAGGTAAAAGTTTTTCCTGAGTCTCCTAGGTCTTGATTGCCTTCAGCTCAAAATAATCCACACGTCAAGGTGGTGTATTTTGGGTTGGTGTATTCTCCCCTTCACTAATCATACAACCATCTCACACTGTCACCTGGTGACAGTGATTACAAGATACCATAGAGTAATTAATTTAATTATGACCTTCTCATACCCAGCACGACTACATGCTCCACAAGCATAGTTCTAATGATGGTATTTCCTTATTCACAGTGTTTCAATGTAGTCAAGAATGATAGCCCTCTTTAAATAGGAAGGAAGGAATGATGCAGGGAAGGTAACCATTTTACCCCCACCCTCTAGATGGTTTGATTTTTATTTTCATGTGCATTTATTGTCTGTACAAAAAAATAAATATTACTTATGAAATAAAGATAAGACATTTGACGTTCTTCATGGCCCATTCCAAACCTTCTTTGGGTTTTCATGTCTGACTAACTTATCCCTTACTTCAGCCAGACTTGTTTACTTTTGGTTTCAAACCTTCTGCATTCTCAGGATATAGTTTAAAATTTCTCCCTTTGCCTTACCAACCCTTTAAAAGTTAAGCCTAAATTCCTCTTCAGGCTTCTCCAGCTCCCTCCATAGAAGGTATTTCTCACTTCACTACTTTGCAATGGCAAAGACCTCTAGAATAGCATTTATCAGAGGCCACCTTTTGTTAGGGTTAATTGTGTATCTGGTTTTCCTGTTAAATTTTGGGACTGAACTGTTTAGGTTTGTATTATCTCCATAGTGCATAGTATAGACACACAGTGAGTGTTTCTTGAATTGAACTTTTATAGATTTTTAAATATATGCATTGCTTCTTTTAATTCTCCCCTATGTAGTAATTTTGCTAGAATTACTAGTGTGTTAGACTGTTTTACATTTAAGTTGCCATTCTCAATATTTACCCATCATTTTCTGAAGTATAAGAATTATTCCTTTGCTGGTTACTATTCCATCGTGCAAAAAGACAAGAATAATTGCATAGATATTAATTTTTTCATAGTCGGTATCTATTATACAAATTTTGGTAATTATACAACCTCATATTTAAGGAAGAGTATTTTATAAATAATGCTTTTTTTTCCTTTGTAGGTTACTTCCTCAGAATGTTGGCCTTCTCTATGTTGGAGGTTATGAAAGACCCTTTGCACAAATCAAGGTATGGTTGTTCATTTTCTAGTATATTTTTCCTAGATACAGTTCACTCGTCGAGAACCCACCAAAACCCTGCAAATAACCATCACAAAAATTTGGGAATGTGAATTATTAATTTCATTTGTTTTTGCATATCTCTGATGAAAAAGTAATTCAGTTTTTCAGTGAATCGATTAGTTTAATAATCTTGCCCTTAGTAGTGTTAACTTTGACCATTGCACTTCAGTGATTAGTTAAAAGTACAGTTTAGAGCCACATTACCCTTTTTACCAATAGAATTTTTTGACAGCTTTATTGAGGTATAATAGGCATACAGTAAAATATACGTATTTAAACTGTACAATTTGACATACCCTTGTGAAGCTATCACCACAATCAAGATAATGAACATATCCATCACCCCTAAAAGTTTCCTTGTGCCCCTTTGAACTCCCCTGTCCTGCCCTTCCTTTTTCTTTTTCAGTCCCCAGGTGACCACTGATCTAATCATTATAGATTAATTTGCACTTTCCAGAATTTTATAATGGATCATACTGTATTTCTTTCTCTCTCTCTTTTAGCTTCTTTCATTCAGTGTTATTATTTTGAGATTCACCCATGTTGTTACACTTCAGTAGTTCATTCTTTTTTATTGCTGAGTAGTATTTCATTATATGGTTTTAGCACAGTTTCTTTATCCTTTCACACGTTGAGAGACATTTGGGTTGTTTCTACTTTTTGACTATTATAAATAAAGCTGCTGTGAACATTTGTGTACAAGTCTCTGTATGGACATATATTTTCATTTCTCTTGGGTAAATACCTAAGACCAAAATGGCTGAGTTAAATGGCAGTTGTATGTTTTAACTTTTTAAGAAACTACCAAACTTTCCCCACCAGCAGGGTGAGTGCCAGTTCCTCCATATCATCATGAACATTTGGTATGGTCAGTCTTTTTAAGTTTAGTCATTCTTATAGGTATATAGTATTTCATTGGAGTTTTAATTTGCATTTCTGTAATGACTAATAATGTTGAGCATCTTCTCATGTACTTATTTGCCATCTGTACATCTCTAGTGAAGTGTGTGTTCAAAACTTGCCGTTTTTTAACTGGGTTTTTTGTTTTCTTACCGTTGAGTTTTGAGCATTCTTTATATATCTTCTGGATGTAAGCCCTTTATCAGATATGGGATTTCTTTTAACAGGATCCTCAAAGAGCAAAAATTCTTAATGTTGGTGAAGTTCAGTTTATTAGTTTTTTTTCACGGTTCTTGCTTTTAGTGTTGATCTAAGAAATATTTGCCTAGTCCAAAGACCAAAAGATTATTCTCCTATGTATTCTTCTAGAATCTTTATAGTTCTGGGTTTTACATTTAAGTTTATTATCCAGTGGAGTTAATTTTTGTATATGATGCAAGGTTCAAGGCATAGAGGGATGTTGTCCCCCTACACCCCAACCTTGTTTTGGCCCGTGGATATCCAGTTGTTCTGAAACCATTTGTTAAAAAGGGTATTCTTTCCACCATTGAAGTGCCTTTGCATCTTAGTTGAAAATCAATTCACCATATGTGTGTGAGTCTATTTCTGAGCTCTTTATTCTGTTCCATTGACCTATGTATCTATCCCTCTACCAATATCACACTGTCTTGATTTTTGTAGCTTTAGAATAAGTCATGAAGTCAGGTAGTGTAAATCCTGAAACTTTGTTCTTTTTCAAAGTTGTTTAGACTACTCTGGGTTCCTTTAATTTCCATGTGAATGTTAGAATCATCTTGTCAATTTCTGTAAAATTACCTGCTGGAATTTTGATCTGGATCACGTTGAATCTGGAAATCAATTTGAAGAGAAATGACATCATAACAGTATTGAATCTTACAGTTCATCAAAGCCACATATTTCTCCATTTATTTAGATCTTTAATGTCTCTCAGCAGTATTTCATTGTTTCAGTGTGTTAGTCTTGCACATTTAAAAGTACATTTATGTGTAAATATTTTGTATTTGTGATGCTATTTTAAAAGTATTTTTTATTTCAATTTACGATTGTTCATTGCTAGTAAATAAAAAGATGATTAAATTTTGTGTTTACTTTAAATCCTACAACTTTACTATACTCAATTAGTAATTCTAGTAGCTTTTTTGTAGCTTTCATAGGATTTTCTACGTAAATGATTATGTCATCTACTAATAGGTACTTTTCTTTTTCCTTTCTGATCTTGATATTGATACTTTTTATTGCTTTTTCTTGCTTTAGTGCACTGGCTAAAACCTACAGTACAAAGTTGATTAGAAATGGTGAAAACAGACATCCTTGCCTTGTTCCTGATCTTAGAGGGAAAGCATTCAATTTTTTGTCAAAAATTGTTTTTATAGCAATATTAGTTGAGGGTTGAAGCACAGATTCCAACTAGGCTTTCTTGTAAAAAGTGGAATAATATTATGAACGTTCAAGGCAGTAAATAAAAAGAAAGGTTTGCAGTCATCCTTTTCCTTTGTTATTTTAACTTTATTAATGTTTTCTGACAGACCTGTAAAATTTGATTTGTTTTTTGGTTTAGTATTGGATTTTTCCTCACATTTGTTTCTTGGCTCCATGAGTTAATTATTTTTCTCACGTTTATTTGTCGGATGTGATTTTGAATTCCTTTCCCCCTACATATATGACATATTTTTATGCTTTGAAAAACAAAGATTTTTCAGAATAGACTGAGCCTGAATAGGACATATAAGATATTTAATACTGAGGCGGTTTAGTCACATTATTGACATTTTAAAATAAAAAACCTTGTTTAGCTACCATAGCATCAGTACTTCTTTAAATACCTTCCTTAATTTAACTTAAGACACTCTCAGAAGTCTACATTAGGGTCTTAAGTTGTGGACCCTCTTGAACGTTTCTGATTCCTAAGTAATGACAAGCATTCAGGTACATTTTTTTTAATTCTATTTTTAACATCCCTGGAACACAAGTGGAGTAGTTGGCAAGAGTCTCTTCATAAACCTCCCTCACTATCCTGTTCACCAAATTCTCCAGTAGAGGCAGGAATTCTAATAAGTTTCAGCAGAAACATTTCTAAAAGCCCAATTTTTTTTCTGTCCATTGGTTTGGAAAATCCTGTTTCTCTGTATTAGAACTGAAATAATGAAAAAGTGAGAGGCTTATCTGATATATTTAAGGAAGGGTAGAATTTGTGCGTGTGTGTGTGTGTTACATGTTGTCTCAAAAACATAAATGTATGTATGTATGAGGGTGATTCCTCCATCACTCACCTGATTCATTAACATATCATTTTCTTTATCCAAGCCCTTTCTAACAAGCCCAGTGACAAAGGTCAATCCTTTGTCAACCCTTTATGCCTGGATAATCAACTCAATAGAAAAAAGTCCATTATTTTAGGGCATCTTTTTCCTTTGATGTTGCTATGGGAAAGGTTTCTCTCATGTACTGTGAAAGGATTTCTTATCCTCATTAATTGTTGAAGTTCTTTTATAATTCCTGTGGTTCTTATGAAAATGCTGTATAGATCCCTACCTGATTAGAATGCTTGTAAGTTAATTGGAAAACAATTTTAAAAAATCATAGTTTAAATGCTTGAGATTAGGGTAGAAATTTAAGGTTCATTCCCTGCCCCTTGCCTTGCATCTGACTTCTTCTGGACATGAAATACCAGTATTTGTTTGCTGTTAAACTAAATGTAATGATGCTGTACTTTGTGGCATAGATATCAGATATAACCTTTAATAAATGGAAACTGTTTTGCTTTCTTAAGAGAGTATTGGTTGAATTTTTTTTTTTTATAAATCAAGATAGAAAATTTTTCATTTGAATATTTAGGAAAAGGAATTCTCATTTATTAATAACATCATAGGACTAAGTGTGAGTGGCTTGATGTTAGAGGCTACATTTGTTAAAGTGGCATTTTACATTTGTATTTCTAAAAAGGAGCTCCAATTTATAAAGATCAGAAAGAGAAAAAGGAAAACACAAAAAGGATGGTGGATATTTGGGCTAGTGTTAAATGAGTTCAGAAAATTTGCTATAGCATGACAATAGATGTATGTACTATTAGCATATAACATGAATTGTTACAACCACTCTTTCTCTCTCTCTCTGTCTCTCCCTCCCTCCCTCTCCCATTATTACCCATCTTTTAGTTTTAGTTTTCTGTCCAAGCCATAGGTAAAGATACCAGTGTGTACAAACATGGGACTTCATTACAGTCTTAGACCAGTACATCTTCATGCTAGTTTCAGGTTTCATTATTTTTAGAGGAAGTTATTCCAACTTTACCTTTCATATCTCTTAACATCTTCTGAAAGTCATCAGAATAAGTTTTCATGGGAAATTTGTCATCTGAAGAACTTGATTTTAAACATGCATGATTATTCTCTTATTTTAAACTAAAATATGATAAACTAAATAAAACACTGATCATTTTATAATGAGTTGTAATACAGAGTAAGAAAAGAATTGCCTCACATATCCACAGCTATTGTTTAGTGCTGTAAATGAAGTAGATTTCACCCTCATCCAAGACTAACTTCTTTCAACTTTATTGAGATTAAGATAAGTTTCTAGATGTACTGGGCTGTGTGTGACTTAGGGTTTTCTTAAGTAAGAGATATGTTTCATTATATCTTTATATGTAGTCTTTGAAATTCAAAAGGGAAGTTTTGAAAAAAGTAAAATTTTACTTAATTCTTATTTGTATGCTTTCAAGTTGTCAGAAGCTTTTTGGGGTGGAGGTGTGGTTATTTCTGTATATCTTTGCATAATACCTTTATCTTAATTCAGTGCGTATATAATTCTATTGTTCATAGTCTATTTTTGTAGACATGGTCAAGTTTAAATAATAGTTTACATTTTATTTATTTTAAAATTTATTTATTTATTTATTTTTGGCTGCATTGGGTCTTTGTTGCTGTGCACAGGCTTTCTCTAGTTGTGGCAAGCGAGGGCAACTCTTCATTGCGGTGCGAGGGCTTCTCATTGTGGTGGCTTCTCTTGTTATGGAGCACAGGCTCTAGGCACGTGGGCTTCAGTACTTGTGGCACGTGGGCTCAGTAGTTGTGACTCGCGGGCTCTAGAGCGCAGGCTCAGTAGTTGTGGCGCACGGGCTTAGTTGCTCCACGGCATGTGGGATCTTCCCGGACCAGTGATCAAACCCATGTCCCCTTCATTGGTAGGCAGATTCTTAACCACTGAGCCACCAGGGAAGTCCCAATAGTTTACATTTTATACCTATTATTCTGTGTTGTTTTCTAAAGCATTTTACGGTGCAGTAAAAATCTCAGTGCTATTCTCATAGGGTTCTAGTCCTGGAGGCTCCACTTACCAGCCATAATCCATAAAACCAAGAAGGATTGAAGCCTGTCAACATCACTTTTAGTCAACTCAAGGATCGTTATGGAAAGTCTCAGAGCCACAGGGCTGTCCCTCTCCACTGGGCTTGGTATTAGTTGCCTCTTGACAGCCCAAGAAGTGTGTGAAGCTGTGAGGCTGAGTCACATACAGTTTTCACTTTGACACTGTGGAATGGCTGAAAAATGTCTTTTGTATTTTAACTATGAATTCCATGCAGCAGCCATATGTGAAATGTAAGGAATATAACTGTTACTCTGAGGCAGTTATTTTATAGTCAGTACAGCTGGATTATTCTCTGCCTCAGCTTGGTTCCATCCCTGCTGAGAGACTGGGTGCCGTTAGTCACAGTCTCATACTCTAGGCTTTCTGAGCTTCAGTTTTTAAGTCTCTTTACAGCCCAGGAAATATAAGATTGGTGTAAAATTGGTGTTTGTATTCATATATACATATGCAATAGATGCAAGGAAATAGTGATCTCTTCTTCATTTTTGAAATCATATTTGAAAATCCATCAAACCATTCCCTCAGACTTTTTTAAATTAAAAAAAGTAGAATATTTTTCCTTTTCAGGTATATTGAGCTTGGATTGTTATTTGTTACTTAAAAATATCTTTGAAATGCCTAATAATGTGTCAATTTTAATTTTTAGGGTAAATTAAATTTAAAGATAAAGTATTTATTTGGGGTCTCTCTTAGGAAATACTGAAAAAACTAGGAAAACTGATTTGTTTTGTTCACTGACTGATGATGTTTTAGAAAATGTGTGGCTCATTAGATCAACACTTTTTACTAAAGGAAATTATTTAACATCCATATTTTAAATCTCTAAAATATCTGAAGTATTACATCAGATATAGATGCAGGCCTAGAACTGAGTATCATAGTTTAGTGGCTTCCAGACTTATCACCATGACCTGTAGGAATGTAAGAAGTGTATTTTCATTGAGTTCTAGCACACATACACATATGTGTATTTATACACACACAACATAAACCAAAGTTTCAAAATAAGTATGATTTTCCATTCTGTTCAGTTTATTTTTCCATTGATTTAGTTTTTAAATGTGGGTCTCAACCCACTAAATTAGCTTCTCTGTTTGGAAAATGGGTCACGACTCACAGTTTGGCAAACACTGCTGCAGGGTAGGACTTGTCCAGCTAATGCTGCCATCTGCCGCATTGATGCAGTGCAGGCGATGGTGAGGAAACTTACCTGCCCCTGAGTTGATGATAGTCCTCGGAGTGGCTTTGGAGGGGAAGAAAGTGATGCGATGTCATAGTTGCTGGGGAGAGGGAGGAAGAGAGTATAGGAAAAGATAAATGAGAAGTGACTTAAGATGTTTCATGGAGCCAAGCAAAGCTATTTTCTATTTCAGAAAGACCCTAATTCTCATAAACAGAGAGACTTCTGTGCCTACTCTGTCTTCCAAGTGATTTCATGTATTTTGAGGCTAGAGAGACAAATAAAGGTAAGATCCCCATAGATGACAAAAACGGAAAGAAATGGAGATGAGTGAGAAGTTGAGAGAAAGCAGTGGAAGCAGGTCTCGATCAGTGTTCCATGTTCGTTGAATAATGGCTCAGTTCTCCGTAGCACTGTGAGTGGAGGGGCAAGTTTTCAGTGTCTCATGTTGCAGTAATCAGAGCGGACATGGGTATTTCTTTGTTGAAAGCAGATTCAGAAAGTGAAAAAAAACAAACAACTCACAAACTGTAATGGAAGCCAAAAGTCTCTCTACTTATATGCCATAACTATTAAGTTGCTGACAGCATTTTATCCTGCACACTTGCTGACAGAGTGCTTCAGGGCCACTGCTGGGCTCTCTAGTGAGCCCATCTAGTAACTTCCTGGATGTTAAAAAGCATGCATTGTTACCAACAAATCACATCGAAACTGCAGACTTAGGGTTCCAGAAAGTATTCAATAGCAGTAGTTTTCCTGCCATTTTTACCAAGGTGCTTTTGGCCATGTTATTGCCAAAACTGAGTAACACTTAAGGCCTGTGGTCATACATGTTTCAGTTTCAGTATTCTTACCTTCAGGTCCTTAAAAAATTTATCTGTTTGCAAGAATATGAGTCCCATAGGGCTGGGCTGTGTCTTGTGTACTTCTGTATCCTCAGCAATTAGCCTAGTGCCTGAGACATAAAAACACTAAATAAATATTTAACATTATTATTGAAGAATGCCTAGAAAACCAAATATTGGTTGTTTTTTTTTTTAATTGAGGTATAGTTGATATATAGCATATTAGTTTCAGGTGTAAAACATCATGATCCAATATTGTACACATTGCAAAATGATCACCACAATAAGTCTACTTAACATCCATCCCTTTACGTAGTTACAAAACAATTTCTTCTTGTGATGAGAACTTTTAAGATCTACTCTTTTAGCAGCTTTCAAATATACAATGCAGTATTATTAACTATAGTCACCCTGCTGTTAACATTACATCTCCAGGATGTATCTACCTTATAATTGGAAGTTTGTACCTTTTGACCCCCTTCTTCATCCATTTCTCCCACCCTCACCCCTGCTTGCGGCAACGACTAATCTGTTCTCTGTATCTATGAGCTTGTTGTTGTTGTTGTTGTTGTTTTAAACCATCAAGTATTTACCATGAAGTTCATCAGAGTATTTAAAACTCTGGTTCTAATTACATACATATTTACTGCCTTAAAACTTTATTTTCTGATCTCTTGAGCTGGGATATCTTTGAGGCAATATAAATTAATTTTACTTTCTAATTTAAGATTGTGGTTGTAAATTGTTATTAACATCAGTAACTTTATTTGAAATGTAGATTTTGTGAATTATTCTGAGAACATTTTAAATATAGTCCTCAAATTATTTTCCAATTAAGAAAGCATTTTTCTTAGCTGGATATTCCAACTACTTTCAATCTCTCTTGAGCTAGCCATTTTATAGAAAAATATTAGAAATCATTTTAGCATATTCTAGTTTTCTTGAAAACCAGATCTATCATATCAAGCTGACTTCTTGTGACATGTGATTTGGAGAGAAAAAGATTAAACAATTCTTTTTTGTAATTTTGAAATGTTCTCAAAAAAGGAAATGGTATCATGCTTACTTACATATTTATAATGCACTGGACATCCTATTTTGGTGAAAGGAAATAACATGGTGTTTCTTATCCTGTTAGGTTTTTTCCCTACCAATGTTTTACTTCTAAAAAGAATTTCAAACACACTGACAACCATGTAAATAGAAAAGGTAATATCTAAAATGGCTATTGTAGAAGTCATATTTCTGACAAATGTCATGGTTTCTGATCTAGATTGTACATTAGACATCTAGAAGTTATGTATTTCACTTTTTCCCACAAAAGGAGGAATATTACTTGTCCACTTGCCTAATAAAGTTTGAAAAAAACAACCCCACCCCCCCCCAAGGCAGAGGTGGCAATAAAGACCCATTTCAAGTGTATCATGGCCATGATTCAGGCAGCTAGGGAAGCTCCAGACTGGTGTTCTCTTTGTTGACCCTTCGAGAACAATAACAAACTATGAAACTCTGAGACTAGATAATACAAATCCATTAATGTTGCCAATGATTCGTAATGGGCACTATTAAAGTTGGTACCTTGAGCACCTTCAGAAGTTTGAGACTACTGCAGTAAGTGATATTCTGTCATAAGTAGATATGGTAATTGTAAGTTACGGGTAGGAGGGATCCTTTTTTTTTCTTTGAACTTTATTTTATTTTTTTATACAGCAGGTTCTTATTAGTTATCCATTTTATACATATTAGTGTATATATGTCAATCCCAATCTCCCAAATCATCACAGGACCACCACCACCCCCTGCTGCTTTCCCCCCTTGGTGTCCATATGTTTGTCCTCTACATCTGTGTCTCAATTTCTTCCCTGCAAACCGGTTCATCTGTACCATTTTTCTAGGTTCCACATATATGCATTAATATATGATATTTGTTTTTCTCTTTCTGACTTACTTCACTCTGTGTGACAGTCTCTAGATCCATCCACGTCTCTACAGGTGACCCAATTTCGTTCCTTTTTATGGCAGAGTAATATTCCACTGTATATATGTACCACGTCTTCTTTATCCATTCGTCTGTCGATGGGCATTTAGGTTGCTTCCATGACCTGGCTACTGTAAATAGTGCTGCAGTGAACATTGGTGAATGTGTCTTTTTGAATTATGGTTTTCTCTGTTTATATGCCCAGTAGTGGGATTGCTGGGTCATATGATAATTCTATTTTTAGTTTTTTAAAGAACCTCCATACTGTTCTCCATAGTGATTGTATCAATTTACATTCCCACAAATAGTGCATGAGGGTTCCCTTTTCTCCACACCCTCTCCAGCATTTGTTGTTTGTAGATTTTCTGATGCCAATTCTAACTGGTGTGAGATGCTACCTCATTGTAGTTTTGGTTTATATTTCTCTAATAATTAGTGATGTTGAGCAGCTTTTCACGTGCTTCTTGGCCATCTGTATGTCTTCTTGGGACAAATATCTATTTAGGTCATCTGCCCATTTTTGGATTGGGTTGTTTGTTTGTTTTTTTACTGTTGAGCTGCATGAGCTGTTTATATATATTGGAGATTAATCCTTTGTCCGTTGATTCATTTGTAAATATTTTCTCCCATTCTGAGGGCTGTCTTTTCGTCTTGTTTGTAGTTTCCTTTGCTTTGCAAAAGCTTTTAAGTTTCATTAGGTCCCATTTGTTGATTTTTGTTTTCATTTCCATTTCTCTAGGAGGTGGGTCAAAAAGGATCTTGCTGTGATTTATGTCATAGGGTGTTTTGCATATGTTTTCCTCTGAGAGTTTTATAGTGTCTGACCTTACATTTAGGTCTTTAATCCATTTTGAGTTTATTTTTGTGTATGGTGTTAGGGAGTGTTCTAATTTCATTCTTTTACATGTAGCTGTCCGGTTTTCCCAGCACACTTACTAAAGAGACTGTCTTTTCTCCATTGTATATCCTTGCCTCCTTTGTCATAGATAAGTTGACCATAGGTCTGTGGGTTTACCTCTGGGCTTTCTATCCTGTTCCATTGATATATATTTCTTTTTGTGCCAGTACCATACTTTCTTGATTACTGTAGCTTTGTAGTATAGTCTGAAGTCTGGGAGCCTGATTCCTCCAGCTCCATTTTTCTTTCTCAAGATTGCTTTGGCTATTCGGGGTCTTTTGTATTTCCATACAAATTGTAAAACTTTTTGTTCTAGCTCTGTGAAAAATGCCATAGGTAGTTTGATAGGGATTGCATTGAATCTGTAGTTTGCTTTGGGTAGTACAGTCATTTTCACAATATTGATTCTTCCAATCCAAGAACATGGTATATCTCTCCATCTGTTGGTATCATCTTTAATTTCTTTCATCAGTGTCTTATAGTTTCGTGCATACAGGTCTTTTGTCTCCCTAGGTAGGTTTATTCCTAGGTATTTTATTCTTTTTGTTGCAGTGGTAAATGGGAGTGTTTCCTTAATTTCTCTTTCAGATTTTTCATCATTAGTGTATAGGAATGCAAGAGATTTCTGTGCATTAATTTTGTATCCTGCAACTTTACCAAATTCATTGATTAGCTCTAGTAGTTTTCTGGTGGCATTTTTAGGATTCTCTATGTATAGTATCATGTCATCTGCAAACAGTGACAGTTTTACTTCTTCTTTTCCGATTTGTATTCCTTTTATTTCTTTTTCTTCTCTGATTGCCGTGGCTAGGACTTCCAGAACTATGTTGAATAATAGTGGTGAGAGTGGACATCCTTGTCTCGTTCCTGATCTTAGAGGAAATGCTTTCAGTGTTTCACCATTGAGAATGATGTTTGCTGTGGGTTTGTTGTATATGGCCTTTATTATGTTGAGGTAGGTTTCCTCAGTGCTCACTTTCTGGAGAGTTTTTATCATAAATGGGTGTTGAATTTTGTCAAAAGCTTTTTCTGCATCTATTGAGATGATCATATGGTTTTTCTTCTTCAATTTGTTGATATGGTGTATCACATTGATTGATTTGCGTATATTGAAGAATCCTTGCATCCCTGGACTAAATCCCACTTGATCATGGTGTAGGATCCCTTTAATGTGTTGTTGGATTCTGTTTACCAGTATTTTGTTGAGGATTTTTGCATCTATATTCATCAGTGATATTGGTCTGTAATTTTCTTTTTTTGTAGTATCTTTGTCTGGTTTTGGTATCAGGGTGATGGTGGCCTCATAGAATGAGTTTGGGAGTGTTCTTTCCTCTGCAATTTTTTGGAAGAGTTTGAGAAGGATGGGTGTTAGCTCTTCTCTAAATGTTTGATAGAATTCACCTGTGAAGCCATCTGGTCCTGGACTTTCGTTTGTTGGAAGATTTTTAATCACAGTTTCAATTTCATTACTTATGATTGGTCTGTTCATATTTTCTGTTTCTTCCTGGTTCAGTCTTGGAAGTTTATACCTTTCTGAGAATTTGTCCATTTCTTGCTGGTTGTCCATTTTATTGGCATAGAGTTGCTTGTAGTAGTCTCTTAGGATGCTTTGTATTTCTGCAGTGTCTGTTGTAACTTCTCCTTTTTCATTTCTAATTTTATTGATTTGAGTCCTCTCCCTCTTTTTCTTGATGAGTCTGGCTAATGGTTTATCAATTTAGTTTATCTTCTGAAAGAACCAGCTTTTAGTTTTATTGATCTTTGCTATCGTTTTCTTTGTTTCTATTTCATTTATTTCTGCTCTGATCTTTATGATTTCTTTCCTTCTACTAACTTTGGGTTTTGTGTGTTCTTCTTTCTCTAGTTCCTTTAGGTGTAAGGTTAGATTGTTTATTTTGAGATTTTTCTTGTTTCTTGAGTTAGGATTGTATTGCTATAAACTTCCCTCTTAGAACTGCTTTTGCTGCATTCCTTAGGTTTTGGATCATCGTGTTTTCATTGTCATTTGTCTCTAGGTATTTTTTGATTTCCTCTTTGATTTCTTCAGTGATCTCTTGTTTATTTAGTAACGTATTGTTTAGCCTTCATGTGTTTGTGTGTTTTATGTTTTTTTCCCTGTAATTGATTTCTAATCTCATAGCGTTGTGGTCAGAAAAGATGCTTGATATGATTTCGATTTTCTTAAATTTACTGAGGCTTGATTTGTGACCCAAGATGTGATCTATCCTGGAGAATGTTCCATTCTCACTTGAGAAGAAAGTGTAATCTGCTGTTTTGGGATGTAATGTCCTGTAAATATCAATTAAATCTATCTGGTCTGTTGTGTCATTTAAAGCTTGTGTTTCCTTATTTATTTTCATTTTGGATGATCTGTCCATTGGTGTAAGGGAGGTGTTAAGTTAAAGTCCCCCACTATTATTGTGTTACTGTCGATTTCCTCTTTTATAGCTGTTAGCAGTTGCTTTATGTATTGAGGTGTTCCTATGTTGGGTGCATAAATATTTATAATTGTTATATCTTCTTCTTGGATTGATCCCTTTGTCATTATATAGTGTCCTTCCTTGTCTCTTGTAACATTCTTTATTTTAAAGTCTATTTTATCTGATATGAGTATTGCTACTCCAGCTTTCTTTTGATTTCCATTTGCATGGAATATCTTTTTCCATCCCCTCACTTACAGTCTGTATGTGTCCCTAGGTCTGAAGTGGGTCTCTTGTAGACAGCATATATATGGGTCTTGCTTTTGTATCCATTCAGCGAGCCTGTGTCTTTTGGTTGGAGCATTTAATCCATTCACGTTTAAGGTAATTATCACTACGTATGTTCCTATGACCATTTTCTTAATGTTTTGGGCTTGTTTTTGTAGGTCCTTTTCCTCTCTTGTGTTTCCCACTTAGAGAAGTTCCTTTAGCATTTGTTGTAGAGCTGGTTTGGTGGTGCTGAATTCTCTTAGCTTTTGCTTGTCTGTAAAGATTTTGATTTCTCCATCGAATCTGAATGAGATCCTTGCCGGGTGGAGTAATCTTGGTTGTACGTTCTTCCCTTTCATCACTTTAAGTATATCATGCCTGACGTGGGGCTCAGAACCTTCACTCCAGTGGGTGGACTTCTGTGGTATAAGTGGTCTCCAGTTTGTGAGTCACCCACCCAGCAGTTATGGGATTTGATTATATTGTGATTGCACCCCTCCTACCGTCTCACTGTGGCCTCTCCTTTGTCTTTGGATGTGGGGTATCTTCTTTTGGTGAGTTCCAGTGTCTTCCTGTCGATGTTTGTTCAGCAGTTAGTTGTGATTCCGGTGCTCTTGCAAGAGGGAGTGAGAGCACATCCTTCTACTCTGCCATCTTGAACCAATCTCTCTAAATTAGGAAGGATCTTTAATTGTCTTAAAACAGGAATTTAAAAATATAGTCAAATAAATCTAATTATCTCTTAAAACAGTTTTTTTCTAAATAGTGAGGTGGATATTTGTTTTCTTCATATCCCAAAATTTCATTTTCTATAGAATTATTTGCCAGTAAGTAAAAATGACAAGCTTGTAGTTCAGGAAATTCACAAACTGTACTATATGCAATGAAATGTAAGATTTGAAGAAACTATTATAAATTTAATATTGCAAATACAAGTCAGCAGTAAGGTACCATTTGGATATTTACAGTTTTACTAAAATATTTTAAATATTAATATTTAAGTTCTTTCTATAGTGTGACCAGATCAGAACATTTGTGATACCCAGGAAATAGCTTCACAAGTGGTCATTCATCTGCTAAAATAATATGTTCTTTCTAGTGTTAAAGTAGTTTTAATTGTTTTCTGCTAAGATTTAGTCTGGTAATAGTCAAAATATTAACAGTGAACACACATTATATATCTTTTTAAAAAAAGTAGTCTATCCAGAATCTATATAGATAGACACATAAAATGACATTTTAGGTTGTTTGACTATCCAAAATTTCTTCTCAATAGATTGCAATATTTTAGAGTCAGATTCAACTTACTAAGTCTTAATAAAAGCAGTTCTCTAGTCGGAAATTCATTTCGTATAAAACTTTCTTCATTTTTTTTGGTTCAAAGGATGCTGAGACTTTGAGAAACAAATAGTATAAATGAATATTTAAATTAAATGTACCCCTAATGTGTATATATATATATTTTTTACATTTTATCATCAAATGTTACAACCATATTGATATCTCTTTGGGTATCTCATCTTTTTTTTTTTTTTCTTATTTGTCATTATTTGAAAACTTTCTAACATGAAAAAGGAAAGCAGGATAATATGCTTGTTTAAAACCAAAAGCATGAATGCTTAGTACCGTTATTAAGCAAACAAATATTATAGCCAACATTTATTGAGCACCAAGTGCCAGGCACTGCTCTAATTAATTCTCAGACAACCTGTAAAGTGTAGGTACTTGTAGCATTTTCAGTTTTACAGATCAGGAAAACGTAGAAGGCTTAGTGACACACTGAAGGTTACAGTGCCAACAGGTGGTTTACATTATATTGCCTCCTATGGAGTATTATTTTAGTGTATACTATTCAGTGTACTAATTACTATTTATGTTGCATTACCATATATAGTATATTATTGTAATTCTTGAAGCCCTTCTGAGTTTTGATTTTACAGCAGGCCAAAATTATCTCTGTAATTGGTATAATACTAGTAAAGACATGGATTGTACTAAATGACTTGACCAAAGGAAATGTGGTTCCACCACAAGGATCAAGGTAGAGTCATTGTGGTTTATTTACATCCAAAGAGATGGGAGTATAAAGAGCTCAAAGTTATAATCTTACTTCTACTACTTATTTAGTCATTGTTGAGTGTTTATGTTCATCAGTTGTTAATTGTAAGAGCCGAGAGTTCTTGTATTGAGAACATTTGTGAATTGCTGAAATATTAAAAGGCTTCTAATTAAAATATCTTCTGATATAGTTATGGAGTGTTTTCCTTTTTGTTCACAAAGCGTCTAGTTTGGAGTTTATTGTGTCATATATTTCTCCTCAGCCATGATTTTTTACAAGGGCCAACCCTCCTAGTTGTTTTCCTTTTGAATTAAATGCTTTTCATTTTGCCTTTATTACTTTTTAATATCCAAGAGATTTGGGTGAAAGTATTATATGGTTATTAATTTGAAATAGTCTCTAGAAATCTATTTCTTCAAGAACCAGCTGGGAAGAAATCAGGTATATAAACAAATCACCTGAGCATTTTGTGTGCTCTGACTAGCTCAGAAAGAAAAAGTTAGTACCTCATTTGCAAGATATTGTTTTTCAACCAGGTGTGGTAGTTTTGCTAGATACAGTGAAAAACAGTCTCTCATTTTTTGACTCAAAGTTGTGTATGCTTTGTGAGCATAGATGGAATTAAAGCATTTTAAGGTTTTTCAAGATCAGTGTATCTTGGACGCATTTTGATGACTCAGGGCTGATTTTAGCTGCAGAAGGGAACTAGAGCAGAATTGCACTGAGAAGGAACAGATGTTTTCTAAGTTTCAGGATGAGTAGGTTGGTTGCATAGCACAAGAGTAATCGGACGATGTAAAAGGCAGTGACAGTGAAAATAAGCAAGGAGATGTTCTCAGGGTGGTTATGGTTTAGCAAAAGGATGAATGAAGTAAGGCAGCATGCATATGATGCAGGTCATTAGATGTCACAAAGTGGAGATTTCTGGAGTGAAATGGGGCCACGCAAGGCAAAGGTAGAAACTGTACTGGTGAGGGCAAGTTACTACCAGTGATGAACTGTTCCGTTCTCTTGTATCCTATTAAGAGGTATAGACTTCCGTGCTCTATAGGGCTCAGTCTTATCCATAATAAGTAAAATCTTAAGCCTGTTGAGGATTTTCAAATGCCTTTACTGGCCTGAATGATTTATTAAATCAATACAATTATGAAAAATGATAGTTTGGGAGAGAAAAGTGAAGACAAGTCTGTTCTTTTGAGTTCTTCTTATTCTTGGTGGAGTGCCAAATGTCCTTAATAGATTGGCTTCCCTTGAGCCCAGGCCTCTGCTTCACTCAGTTCTGTTGGCTGTTAACGAATGGCCACCTCTTCTGAGGGACTTGAGGTAGAGCCACATCGCTTTCTTCCTCCAAACCTTCCACTCCTTGATAGTTTCTGTTTTAGGCATCTTGACACTCTCTAGCATAAATTCAGTCTCCTGTTTCTGGCCTTCAGAACCTTTCTTAAGTTTATCCCACACTAGTTTGATTTTTTTTTTTTCATTTTTAAATCATTACCAAGAGTGGCTTCCTGTTGCCCACTGTAGCAAATGTAAATTCCTTCCATTGGGCTTTCCTGTGCTCTTGTCCCCTCATTTTCCCTAACTCCCACTCCCCTCTAATGGTGACAGTTCCCTATTCCTTTGACTATATGTACTAGTCTCTTGGCAATTTTATATCTCAAAACTTACCTGCTAGTCAAAAAGAAACATTGATTAGGTATATATGTACAAAGTATTTCGGTGAAGACAGGGATATAAAGATTAATAAGCTATTTTCTCAATGTTTTGTAATAGCCTATATGGGAAAAGAGTCTGAAAAAATATATATACCTATGACTGAATCACACTGCTGTACACCTGAAACTACCCCAACATTGTAAATCAACTATATTTCAATAAAAAATACAGTAAAATAAAAAAAATTATTTTATATGCCCCAAACTTATTTATAGTCTGATTGGTGAGATGGAAAGAATCTCTTTGTAAAAAGATAATTAACAACAGAAGGTAGGATGTGATGTGTCAGATGCTTGGAATTAGCTATAGATGTCCAAAGCTGAGGAAAAACTCTGGGCTGGGGCAGTTGAAGTGGGATTCACAAAGGAAATAAGAACTGTGTTTTCCTTCCAATTAGGTGAATAGTAGCGTGTGTGTGTGTGTGTGTGTGTGTGTGTGTGTGTGTGTAAGAACTGTGTTGTCCTACCAATTAGGTGAATAGTAGGGTGTGTGTGTGTGTTTGTGTGTGTAAGAAAGAGAGACTTTGTCTTTCTCTGTTTACTCCCTGTAGGAATAGGAGAATGACAGGTGTTTTAGGGAAGTAGAAAATGCAAAGTGTGGAGTGGAACTATAAAGTCTTGCCTTGAGTATAAAAGCAAAAGTTTATGTAAGGAAGGAATACGAGATATGGTTGAAGAGGTAAATTGGTGTTAGAGAATTAAAAAGAAAAAAAACACACTAACAGCAAAACTATACAGACCACTTTAAGAATTTGTAATTTGGAACTGGGCAGGGACTAATACCTTTTTTAGAGAAACATCAGAATTTTAGCTGAGAACCAAACTCACCATCAAGAACTGACATTTTCTTGCTGATTTGTATCAGTCTTTCAGATGGCTTCTTTAGACTCAGCTAAAGTAACTAATAATAATGCTCACTGCCATGGACAGACAAAAGGGTCCTGTATTCCTAAAGTCATAACTGTCAGGTAGTAAAATATTTTTATATCTTCTTCATATTGTTTGAAGTAGAGCTAATATAAAAATAGTTCAAATTAACGTTTCTATTTGTTTTTTTCTGACATTCTCTTGCTGTTCAAGTGGAACTATTATTTGTGACAGGAAGTGAATGCACTAGAGAACCTTTCTTAATGTGACTAGTTATACTTTTGAATCTGACCGTTCAGGTCATGGAAGATCTTGCCTTTCCATAGTTGTCATTTCAGTTATTTTCGTCTCTTTTTTTGTGTGTCTTGAGAAGTTAAGATTAAGCCCAAGTCTGTTAGACATAGTTTTCATGGGAGACTTGTATCCTGGAAAAAGACAACAGATTGATTGGTTCAGGTTTGTTCAGTGCAGATTTTTATTGTGAGAAAGAAATCAGTTCATTATACCTTTTTCCCCATTGAAGGTGGTAATTACCCTTTATTGTTGCATTCACAGCTTCTTTAGAGAATTATCTTCAAAATTGTGACTTTAAAAACATAGCATCAGGCTTCCCTGGTGGCGCAGTAGTTGAGAATCTGCCTGCTAATGCAGGGGACACGGGTTCGAGCCCTGGCCTGGGAAGATCCCACATGCCGCGGAGCAACTAGGCCCGTGAGCCACAATTACTGAGCCTGCGCGTCTGGAGCCTGTGCTCCACAACAAGAGAGGCCACGATAGTGAGAGGCCCGCGCACCGTGATGAAGAGTGGCCCCCGCTTGCCGCAACTAGAGAAAGCCCTCACACAGAAACGAAGACCCAAACACAACCAAAAAAACAAACAAAAAAAATAGCATCAAGACTATTATTGACTTAAAAATAAATAATAATTATTTATAAATAATACATAAATAAGTCTAAAAATCTAGCTCTTCTGGTGTACCATTTTCGTTAAACATTTCCTTCAGTGTTTCTGCATGGTAATCTGGAAGCAGAAACCTGAACTCTAGTGATATACTGCCCAGTAATAGAATTTGCATATTTTTGGTTTGATATGTATTCTTTCTTTTGGAAATAACAACCTTTGACATTATTTTTAAAGTTAGATGTTTTTGTTAAGATCAATGATCATTTACAAAAACAGCTATGGCATAAATGGAATGGTAACATATGACTTTAATTGTACTAGGAATAGAAAAAAATAAGGTATTTTTATAAAGAGCAAAAGAAATCATTTTTATTGAGCACATATTATATGCCCAGGACATATGATACCTTCTAATATTTATAAAGTCTTATAAAGTAAATATTATTTCTACTTACAGATGAGAAAGTTGAGACACAGAGAGGTTAAATAACTTGCCCGTGGTCATGCAAACCAGTAAATGATATAATTGGGATCTGAACGCAGATTTTCCTGACTCCCTAAGCCCACTCCCTTTGTTCTTTACAACACTGTTTTTGTGTAAATATTGCTGACTTAAATTTTCCATTGGAGACGTTGATCAAGTATTCCAAGGGAGTCAGCCCATACAACAACAGTGCGTTGAACAGAGCAAGCTCTATAGAAATGCAAGACGGTAGAGAGATCAGTGACCCAATGACATCATCATTTAATGAAAATTTTCCCATGTAGCTTTTCTAAGCAAGCATTTATGTTAATTTTTTCATTTGATAAATTGGAAGTATCCCTACCTTCTTAAAGTGTCCTATAATTTATAGAACTTTTATTTTGAGTATCGTCTTGGACTATTTGCCTGTACTTTAATAAAGTGATGGCTTCAGGAATTGTTAATATCTCTTAAGCCAGTTACTGCCTCAGAAAGTGCCCCAAGATTACTGTGCTTCGGGGTTGGTGATTTGCTGTCAGCTATTATTTCTCAAAGCCAAATTCTGGCAGTTCCTTTCTTGCTGCTTCTTTCTTTTTTTTTTGTCCTGTGAGTAACTTAAAAAGTACCAAAATTTCTAGGGAAAATTAGGTGACTAAACTTGTTAAATCAATAACCTTAATTTGCACCTGATTATATGCATCCGTAAGCTTTGACCAGTGGGCCTAAAGGTGTCTCTACATCCTCCTGGAAAAGTGTAGTACTTTCATTCACTGACATTGTGTTCCTATTTTTTCTTTTTTTAATAAGGAGGTGTTAATTCTGCCATATTTGTCTTAAGACAGTACCGCACTACTGGTAATGTTTTGTTTGCTGGAAGGGCCTACAGACTTACCCTTTATTTCTTTTAATTACGTACACTGCTCTTGTGGTCCTAAATATTTGAATGTGGTTCTGCTTACTGGCTATATAAGTGTAAAGACAGCCAAGAAGGCAAAAAGCATCAGCAGCTCTGCTCAGAAATGATGTTCTTTCACTTGCGGTGGTTTCTTTTCTTCAGTGAGCCTGCCGCTGCCTTTCCTCACCGTCTCCCTTTCTTCACGGTGGCAGTAGTTGATGTCTCTGTCACTGCTACTCACAGCCGCACCAAGTGACTTAAAACAGGTTTGAAACTTACAATACTTTTCCCGAAACACAGGTGTATCTTCAAGTTTGTCAAGCAGAGTGACTGAACCAGTTCTGCTTTCTATTCTCTTGTCAGCCAGTGCCTTGCCGGAGTTTTCACATTTGTTGTCACAGTAGCAGTGCAGTGTGGTTTATAATCCATATGCCTCTCTTAGGTACATCTGCAGGTTTAAACGCTTTGTTTGTCCCTACAACACAGGACTCATCTCTACTGCTTGAGTGCTTCTGGTGTATAATCACGGTAGCAGTGTATTTCAGCTTCACCATGGTCATCTTAAAGAAAACACACAGGAGCTTTAATATAAGCTGGGAGCTTTTCTACCAAACTAGAAATATGCTAATGGCAGATTCCAGGCACTCTCATAAAGGTACTATATTATTATTAAGAGGAACCTCTTAAAGAATGGTTTCATCTTAATTAATTTTACTATTAATAAGGCCCCTTTTGGAATTTTTCTTTTGGGGGCTTACAACAGAAACATAAGATGTTGGGTTCTCCTTAATATACAACTAATATGTATTCAGAAATGGGTCAACCATAGTGTCACAGTTTTGTTGTGATCATTTATAGCCATGGAATAATAGCCTGCAGATACCTCTCAAATCTTTACCTCATTCTTCTCTTAAACCACAGTTTTGAATCTTCAGATGCCTACTGGGCATTTATATTGACTCTTTCAAATCACCTCAGATTTGCTCATTTTTGTTACTTATTCTTTAAATGAACATTTAATGGCTACCTGCATCACTCAGTCATGAAACTTAAATTTATTAGGTACCCATTATGTGCCAAGCACTTTGATAGGCACTGAAGTTAGAGCAGTGAATAAGACTGACATTGTCTCTGCTTTTGTGGAGCTCACTGTGTAATGCACAAGACTGCTGATTGAATCAGTTCTTCAGGAGTGACGACTGTAATGATAGGGAAGATAAAGGGGTTGTTTGGATGGAGGGCAAGGGTCTGTAGCTTTGTCTCATGGGTTGGGAGGACCTCTCTAAAGAAGTCACCTTTAAGCCCAGAATTGAAGGGCATGAAGGAGTTAGATGAGTCGGGGCAGGCTGGTCTCTCTGTGCCTCAGTGTCCTCATGTGTAAAGTACCAAGAGAAAACTAACAGTAAATTAGTTAATGCATGCGAAGCACCTAGGACAGCACCTGGCCCTGAGTGTGGCTGCTGTCTTCATCACCTTTATCATCGTCATCAGTCATTCGTTTTTTCAGGCATTCAAATAAACATTGATTGAGCATGTACCAAGTGCTGGGTATTTTTCAGTACCGTGGTGGGATTCAGAAATGAAAAATTAAAAATCTGCCTATTCTAGGCTCTTAAGGTGTGTATACAAATAGTTTAAGAGCAAAAAGAATAATACAGTAGGAACCGTAAGGGAGGTATGAGCCAATTTCTGGGAAGGAGCAATCCTTTCTTTCTGGGAGTGGTATTTGATTTGTGTCACTTACTTGGCAAATAATATATACTGCCTGTGGAATCTAATATTTTCCTGTATTCTTATTAACTTTTAAGATTTTACATGCATAGGTCTTTACTTGCCACTGAAACTTTCCATGTTTGAATCGAGAAAGTATGTATCACACAGACTGAAGTAGGTGAATAGTAGGCGCTCTATATGTTGGTGAGTGGTCTTGGAAACCTATAAAACTTTCTAGGGTCACTTATACAAAAGCCTCATAACTGCTGGAGACCTTTATTATGATAGTAGCACATGCTTTAGAGGGACTCAATATAGATTAAGAAGTAGATGTCGCCTCCTCTAAAATAAAAAAAGTTCCCCATATTATTCTTCAGGGGTGCAGCAAATGTTGATAACACCAAATGTCTGTTTTAATACTTTGCTATAGTAAAGTGGCATCCCTGACATCATTTTTTGAAATGTATTACCATATGCAGCTGAAAAAAATTAGAGCAAGAATCAAAATTGGTAATCATTTAAATGTTTTTTGTTTGACGGTAGCAAAAGTAGCATACTTCACTTTTGCTGGTACAAAATAAGAAGCTCAGCAGACGGGAATATATTTCAACAAAATGAAGTTTGCAAAATGTTACTTACATCTCTCTCTTGAGAGAAAACAGTTAATTGTGTAGTAAATAGCATATTGTAGCTTTTGGTATATAAAATTAGTGAGCTTCTTATTTGCTGGAATCTTTTGTTTTTAAGTCTTAATGCAGTACATTTATGATTAAGATGCAAGCTTTTTTTTTTTTTTTTGGTCTGAACTTTAAAGCAAAAAGCTGTTGTTTCTAATAAACAGGTATTTCCCTCACAATTAGGTAGAACATTGAGCTGACCATAGCAAACAGTCTCGTAGATAATATCATCCAAAAAGAAGTAGATTAATGTATTTTTAAATTAAGGGTAGTCTTCAGAAATTCCCTGGTAATAGGTCTTTGCAGTGGCTTTTAATCTCTTAAAACACAAGGCTTGCATGGGATGAGACATGATTTCCCAGCTTTTGACAAAATTGAATCCAAAACCATCCACATACATATGACAGTCACTTCTAGAGAGTAATTAGCTTGCTATAAATACAAGAGATTTCCTGTGAGAAAATTGCTCATGCTATGTAACCAATAGAGAAATCTGGCGGATTAGAGAAAAAGTATATCTTATCCAAAAAAATAGAACCCTTCAGTTTTTTAGTTTGTTTTGGCTCTTGTGCTTTTTTGCTGAAATTTAATTGTGAGAAATGTGGCAGGCTGGTGTGTGAGACATGTTTATGCCCTTTATGGGGTGTGAGATTAACTTCATAATTAGCTTTTAGAGATCTTTATGGAAATTTTTTCATGAATCTATTAAAATGCACAAGGATGATTTGCCATTCAGTTGAAAAGCAAACCAATCCCTGAACATTAGGATAGACTTTAGAACTAGATGAATCTGGGGGGATTCTCATCCAATGTGTGTACCTTGGTTTTATATCTATGAAATGGAAATGACAGCATCTACTTCTTAGAATCATGGTGTGAATTCTATAGAATAGTGTGGATAAAGCATCTAGCACAAATCTAGGCTTATAAAAGTCATTTTAAAAAATGGTGTTTCCTTCTACCCCCCATCACTTCTTCTCTAAGGCATTTAATGAGACATTACAAACAGGGGCCTTGTTCTTTTATCACCTTGGGATCCAGATCATTAGGATCTTCTGATCTTTTTACATTTTTCTTTCATATGAGGAATTGTGGCATGAGAAACTGAGTACATAACTAACTCCACAGGTATGCTTCTTGGATATTTGTTGTAGGGAACCTGGGCTGCCTAAAACTTGATACACCTCTTCTAAAAAAGTAGAGCATGTGGCTGTGCTTGAGAGTTTCTGTCTGTGCTGCAGGGTTCTAACTTAAGGAGACATTTTGATTTTGAGCTCAAGGTATTGTTTCAAAGCCAGGTATCACTTTGGTTTTAATTTATAAATAACCTCGTGGAATAGCCACTTTTCCAATTCAGGTTGACAACAGAATGAAAATAAACCAAATAGTCAGTTGTTTGCCTTCCTCTACTACTATTAATAGTTTTAGGCTATATAAAAGCATATAAATATGCTCTATAACGCATATTCAGTAAAACATATATTGAATAAGTCAAGGTGAACTACATGGGGTTTAGTTTCTTCAGTTTATTTAGTTTTATTTTCTTGTCGTTTAAAATGGAAGTTAACAGAAATAGAATAAGAATTCTTCTGTTTGTGTATGTAATACATGATCATATTTTCCTAACATAAATTGAGTGCAGAATAAACCCCAGGAAATAACAGGAAAGCAGGCTAACAGAATTGCAGCCCCCTATGTCTACCAAAAGGTTTACATAGGTTAACTCATGCAGACCCAATAGGAACCATCTGGCATTGTGCTCCAGGTTACATGGCTTAAAAATTGAACAGCATAGAGTGGCGTAACATAGAGCCCAAGGCTTGTACAGCACGGAGCACACCACAAATGTGTCAAAAGCACTGGAATCAAGATTTTAATCTAGTTCTACCTACTCCACAGTTCCTTATATTCTTTTGTAGCCCTCTCTTTCCTAAATTGTCTCAGTAATCTAGCAAGGTGAGGAAATACTGAATTGTCCTTAAATTGCACTCTGTGTGGTTATTTGAAGAAGTTAAAAGGAAGCAGTCTGGTATGTTGGAAGGAGCTCAGGACTGGGTATGAGATTTGGGGTTCTTGTCTTCGTCTTAAAAGAGTTTTCTTTTTTTTTTTAATTAAAAATACAGTTTTTCAGTAAATCATGTCTAGCATCCTTTTTAGTCTTTTTAAACTAAAACTAAAATACAGTCATTTATGATTATTTGACTTTAAGGATTTATAAAAGAAAGTGAACACATTCAAAGTCAAATGAAATAAATGCTTTGAGAATTCTGTTCAGATCGCATGGTTAAAAGCTTTGGAGCCAGGGGAAAGTAAGCTTGAAACCTTCCGTGACTAGCTGTCTGAATTTTGTAAACACAGTCTGTGACCTCATGGTAACATATGTCTGCTCTTCCTTATAAATTTGGTCTAGTTTACCAAAGGGCGATATATTAATTAGTAATAATAAATTGGAATTACTCTAAAACAGTCTTCCTTATAGAGCAGAATTCAGAATAAGTTAGGTCTACAAGATGTCGCAACCATGCTGGCTTTCCTAAAAGAACTGGATCTACTCCAAGGAGCTCAGCAGTACACATGTCAGAGATAGCAGTGGGATGAGGCCTTCCCCCTTGTTCTGCAGGGCGGGTGCTAGAAGATGGCCCCAGCCATAGAGGAATTGTGGTTGGTCTCTTTCTGATACAAATGTCCTCCCACCTCCCTCCCTCCCCTCAGGTGGTGGTAGGGGAAGCTCTTTGGACTCATCAGAATATGACTGTACAATAATACAAGCTGAAGAAGTATTTGTTGTGCAAATGACCTGTATCTCTTAAAAAGGAGAAAGTACCCCTATTCCCATTCCAAAGAGCTGGAGAGTGTTGTACCTGTGATACACCTTCAGGTAGAGTAAATACTAGAAACCACAAGTTCTATATCTGCAGATCTGGAGGCTATAAATAAAAATAATCACACACATCCAAATGATGAGATTAAATTGTATGTTGGCCACTGTGGTATAGGAAAGAGGAAAGATTACAGGGCTGATTATCAAGAATGTAGAATCTCCTCCTGAATCTGTCATTTTCTGACTGCACAGGCAGTTGTATGTGTGTGTTTGAGGGCTGGGATTTGTTCATCTTTAGACTTTGGAAGGTTAAAAAATGACAGAGGTGCTTTCTGTTTCTGTCTGAGCCTCAATTGCAGGGTTTGATTTATTACTCTGTCTCCATTTTAGAAATTTTTTTGTATCCAATATCACCTACATGCTTTCTAAAAGCTCTGGATTTGATATTTAAAATTGAAAAAAATATGTATACATCATAAACATACATATCATACACACACACACGCGCGTGCATGCACACACACACACACACACACACCCCAAACACAGAAAAAAAAATGTAAAGGAATGAATGCTTCTATATTTATTTCTTCCCTGTTACTTTATACAGGCATTTTGTAGTTTTCTGGGTGAATAGAGAGAAGGATGGAAAAAAGAGCCTAGCAACCTACTCAAACTTAAGCCCAGTTCTTCATCCATCAGTGGGATATTTCTTCTTCCTTCAAGAAAGTCTTTCCTCCAAACTTCTGCCTCCTGCTACAATAATATGACTCTTTCTGTCAAAGGGGGTGAGAACTGTTAATAATAACAATAGTATATAAAAATAATGGAATGTCTTATTTTAAATCTTTTTCTCATAATCTGTCTACTATCATTTCTTTCTCCACAGTGATGACAGCCTTTCCATTTTCCCTTACATACTAAATATTTACTAGGATTTCATCTTTTGTATTTTTTCCAAGTTATATTTTATTTTCTGCAAAAATACCTTCTCTAAAATTTTCATTATATTACTTTTCCTAATGGATATTCAAAAGATGCTTTGAATTTGAATTTAGATCCTATTAGTAGGCTATTCATTAAGTCCTCTGTTGGATCATTAATAAAGTGATCAATTATTAGAGACTCGAAACCAACGTTTTGTACCCTCAAGGCAGACTCTCAGTGTGTTGTCATATGTCTTTTCTTGGTCTGTAGCCTTTCAGCTTGTGTCCTATTGAATATTTTTATTGAACTAACTTGGCAAATCATATTTCTTGAGACAGTTTGCTGACCCTACTATCTGCAGATTTTGTAGGAAATTTTGATGGAGATCTTTCTTAAGATTTATTATGGAAAATTATTTTAAGAAGGAAATGTAGATTCATTTTAGAGTGGCAGACAGGAAGGCAGAAACTATTTTGAATTTTTCCTTATTTACATGGGTCCTAAGTCACTGTTTAAAATAGGAATCTTGCAAAACTAGCTCACGAGAATGTGAAGGGTTAATATTAACAAAGATGTTTGAGTTCCTGTGAGTGGAGCTATGTAAATGAATTACTTAGTTAAAATTTGCATATTTACACTGTGTATTTTTCTAGTGCTTCTCCTATTTGTATACTTGATACAAAAAGGAATGATACATTCATCTTTTTTCCTACTGTGAACAATATTGATAAATGCTGGGTGGACGGATGCATCATTATCTTTAATATTTTAGGAAGCAGAAAATTCCTGGTTTATAATGAATATGATGCAATGGGATGCCTTAACTTTTGTGTGTTTGTTTTCCATCTGACATAAAAATGCATGGTGGATGGTGTGTTTGCTTACTTTCTCCTCCCTGTTTCCCCCTTCAGTTCTCCCCAGTAGCTGACATCCTATTTCCTCTTTCACTAGAAGTCATACCCACATCCACAAAGGAAAAGCCTAGTTTTATGTGGCAGCATGGTTTAAAAGGACTTCTACTCAGAAAGCTGTGATTGAGCCAACTACTAATTACCCATATAACCAGGTCATTAGGTTGGATTTATTCTATTTTGGTTTGGTTTGGTTTGGTTTTTCAGGCCAGAAGGACATAACTTTTCATGCATGTTTGCATGCAAAATTTTTAATGGAGGATGTACTGTGTGCAAGGCACTGTATTAAAGCTCCATCCTGATGGAGCTTATTGTCAAGTCGAAGACGTAGAGAATTCACGAGGGCGTTTTTCTAAGATAAGGGAAGAGTAAGGTGCTGTGAGAGCACATCAATGAAGCAGAGAGTCCGTGGAGTCAGGGCAGGTTTCCCAGAGAAAGTGATCCTGATAAAAGAGAGGTGGTTAGCCAGAGGGGAAGAGAGGATGATGTGAGAGCCTGATCAGTCCAGAGGGTGAAAATCGTGTAATCGTGGCTGGAATGTTTCAAAATCTGATGTCACTTCTATAATTTCTTTGTATAATGCTCATCAAGGTTTTTTTTTTTTTTTTTTTTTTTAAACACATACTTACTGAACACCTCTTTTGTGTTCAGTGGGATCTGGCAGTGAGCAAAACAAGGGTCCTTGTTTTGTTTGCTCAAGGAGCTTACCATCTGATAAGGGAGAATGTAAACAGAAGGAAGAAATTATACTCTGAAATAATATATCACGTGGTATTTCAGGAGCTGACAAAACAGACTCAGTTCTCTAGAGAAAAATGTCATCTGAAATTATTAAAGTCAAGCATCAGCTCTTCTTGGCCAGCATGTTGTGCCAGAGAGGGACAACGGGAGAGACGGGTGAGCGTATTTGCCTGGCCCAGGGAAGCCTCTGCACAGTGTTTCACTCTGGGAAGGGTGAGGGCGTGGGGAAGGGTGGAGGAGCCATGAGCTGGGGTCTGGCTTGCTGTCCTGAGGGTTGTCTGCCTCCATTTTTTATGCAGTTCCAGCTAGAAAAGGTAAAATGCCTCCCATACTTCCTTGTTAGTTGTTTGAAATTATTCTTCTTAGAATCCTCTGTGAGGTTTTTTTTTCTAACTTTGGTGGTTGGTCTTGAAAGCAGTTTAGTGGATCTCAACGAGTTTTGTTTGTTTTTGTTTTCATGAAATGAAATAGAAGAAAAAAAGTAACAAAGTGCACCAAGTTGGAATATAAATTGTTTTATGAAACGTGTATGTGTGTGTGTCCATAGTAGGTTGGGATATAAAGTATTTTTATTACATTAGGTAAACTGGGTCAAACCTTTTTCTCCTCTTTGGTGAAACTTGCATGACTGCAAGTAAGAATTTGGCCTGCAGAGTTACCCATTTTGCTGGCAAAAGATAGTCTTGTAGACCACAGAGTCAGTGTGCAGAACTGAAATGCCGGGTGTCTGGGCCCTCATTCTGACTCTGCCCCTACAGAGCCATATGCTTTGGACAAATTGTAGGCTTTCTGTGAACCTGTGTTTTCAGTCTAAAAAGAGAGGTGGCCTAGGTGAGCTCCTGTGCTCTCTTTTCAGCCGAGATTCTGGGCTTGGTACTCTTTCTAAAACAGTCAGGTGTAAAAAGTGAATTGTCTTAAGGTTGTTTGAGCATTTGCACAGACCTGTTATCCATTCAGAGAGGCGGTCCTAGGAGGAGAAGCAAAAGAGTGAAGCAAAAAATAATGTACGGCTCACTCCCACATGATCCTGGTTCCCGCCAGTACATGCTTGTCCCTCCCTCTAAAAAGTAGACGGTCCACTGCATGCAGATGGATCTTATGAAGGAAATAATGAGTGTAAAAACGCTTGGCCTGGTACCTGCGTAATAGAGCCTCAAAAAATGCTGAGTTGGGACAATGTTGCTTGAGATCTCAACTTCAACAACTAGGCAGTTACATGGGCTACTCGTCACGAAAGCGAGGAAGGCATGAGTGTGCGGAGAAGCCAATATTGGAGAGGGAAGGGCACCTCTAGACCCATTTTCTGTTTCCAGTATTGGATCTGCATATATTACGTGTTCCCTTACTTCTTTGTGAGATGCCGGGGTGACAGAAGGTATCTTCCAGGTACCTTATTATCACTGTGTGCAGTAGGGGGGCATCAAGTACAGAAGAATTCTCCAGTCTCATCCCCTCTGGTACTGGGAGGCTGTCCAAAAAGAGGCTCCAACCATACAATAAAATAACAGAACCCATTTATCCCAGTCACGTTTGGGTGTGTAGGGTCGGTTTTCTTGTAGGAGCTCAACTGTATTCTGAGATCATAGTAATTAAACTGAGCTAAGTGTAGCAAAAGAGTACATGTTACAAACTCAGTTAAAATTCTCCAATGAAGAACTCTCTGCTTGTAGCAGTTACCGTGCGTCCAGCGCTGCGAACAACCCCATTTGGGGCATTGTTAGGCAGTGCTGTTGACACATGAATACATTTCACATGATTATCATAAAATTGTGGCCTGGAAATTGAGCAGCCATGGTGCTGCATCTCAGACTCACGTTTATAGTAAGCTGTAATAAAGTAAACATTTTAAATGGATATAAGAACAGGCATTACTTGTGATCACAAATGTAAGTTCAGTTGAAGTGCTTTTGAAGCCCAATATGACAAAGCAAACAAATTTCCTGGCATTATTAACATAATTGTTCTCTGTTGGATTTCGATTTCTAAGAAGTTATTTAAGCCAAAAAAAAAAAAAAAACCCAGCAAAAAGAAATGTAAGAATGAGCTACTTTTCCTTTTATTATGTCAGATTAAAAAAAAAAAAAAGTCCCAGATGTTCACTCTGCCACTTCCCCTAACTTACCAAACCATTGCCAACCTCTTTAACTGGGAGCTGATATTTCATGATGAATTAGGGGTGAAGTTCAGCTGTTTGCTGTGCCGTCAGCAGACTCTGGAGTGGGGCCACCCAGCATTCATCTGCTGGTGAAAGTCCAGGCTGTACCGTGTGATGGTTAAAACGGGGACTTAGCCCCCACCCTTTCCTAAGGACAGACACTGACTAGAATGTCCACTGAATGCCGTAGTGGGGGGGGGCATGACTGTATGTAAATTTGGCACCAATTAGATGGGTAGGATTCAGTTGTTCCTGGAATGTTTCAAAAGCAAAAATGGAAACTAGAGTGGTAACATCTGAAGTGTGGTAGCAAGACAGTTAAAGCGGTGACGATTTGGAGCCCTCGGGCACGGAACAGTACCAGGAGGTGATCGCCCTGTCTTCTGTGGCAGCCAGCAGCTGGCTGTGAGCGTTCGCAGCTTGTTACTTTCCAACACTCCAATTCTGAATAAACCCCCCAAACAAACATTCTTCCTGTATTGTCATTTGGTCAGAGCAGACCCTCAAGCAGCGAGCCAGAGGCACAACAGTCCACCACCGCGGAAGCCACGGGAGCTCAGGGTGGCAGGTGTCCTGGCCTAAAAGTTGGCACGGGTTGGCACTGGTGGGAGGAGCATCGCCAGAGACTCACTCCGTGCTTTCTGTGGTCGCGGGGCTGAGCTGACTTCGTCAAAATTCGAGGGAGGCACACTAGTATGAGAATGTCCTGTAACGTGCGATTTAAAAGCGTCCCTGCCAAGCATGCCACTTATCTGATAGATTATTTTTATTAAGCATCAGGATTGTGCTAGGTACTTTTTAGAAGAAAGGTGAAAAGCCACCCACCTTATTTTAATCTTCAGACTTAATTCCACGTAGTTTAGCGCTACAGCCCAGAGAATAATTTCCTTCCTCATAGGCGACCACAGCTACCTTATTCAGAATAGACTCTCTGGAGGCTTGATAAGAGCAGTTGAGTGGTAAGGTATGTGCGTGTGTGGGGGGTAAGGGGAGGGTTGCCCATGTACTTTTTGCTCTTTATTCCCGCTAGGACACATTGCCATATATCCTCACCAGGACTGGACTAGAACGAAAACCTAACGGAGTGTGGGCGTGGGGGAGGGAGGGAGCTAAGTGAGAGATTTAATCTGGTTCCAAATGTGAGTTCTCATCTCTCAAAAATTGGGCAATCACATACTTCTAAATGTAGACATCTTTACATAATAGTATTTTTGTGCATTTTACGTACATGAATAATTCTTTGCAAAGATTCCCCCCCCCCGCCCCCAAGTTTGAAAATAAAAGCAGATAAACCGGTTGCCCGGACAGAAAAGACTGTTTTAAATCACTGGAGCCTACTAAAAATTTAAATAGCTCTAATCATCACTGAAATCATCCTCTGTTGTGTATTACTCAGCTGAAAGCACTTTAATTTCACAGACGTGGCTTAGGACACAGAACTTCCTTTGTCTCCTTCTCCCTCATCTTTTCCCTCCCCACTATAGAGATTTCCTCCTAACTTCTTTCCAGGCCTCTTTTCTCCACACTAGTATTAGCCAACCCGTGGCACTGGAGGCTGGTAAGTTTTTTGTCTGTTTGATCATTTTTGTTTGTTTTTCTCATATGCAGCCTGTGTTTCTTACCGTTTCTGTTTCAGAAGATTATATTACATTAAACTTAACATGACCTAAAGGAATCTGCACATCGCCTGTAGTTATGGTGGCTAATGGATACTCCATTAGCATTTAGTTATTTAGTAATTTCTTGATTAGGAGTGAACAACAATAAAATTTTCCTTTTCCTCCAGCATGAAGGATAATAATGTATATAAAGTGCCCTGCACAGTGCTGGCTACAAAGCAGGTATTCAAAAACTGTTCATTCCCTCCCTTTCCCTTCCCCAAGAAGGAAAAAAATCTCAGTCAATAATTTTAAAAGTAAATATCTCTGAAGGAAAATAAATCTCTTAGTTGCTGTACAGAAGAAACTAACACAACATTGGAAAGCAACTATACTCCAATAAAAATTAATTCAAAAAAATAAATATCTTAGGTAAAAACATTAAGTTAGTTTTGAGTACAAGTTACCAAAGTAATGAATTTGCTATTTCAGCTGGTTTTATAACCTCCTCAATGCATGAATGTTCACACCCATAAAGATACACTAATTCATAGAGATAATGCAGGATGCACTTTAGTACTTAGATATTTCAGAATAAAAGTGTTTGATTTGATGACCTCCAAGTTTCCTATCAACTCCAGAATATTGGATTTTATGAAAGGTATTTGGAGTGTGTTTTGGGAAAAAAAGATCTTTTTTTTTTTTTGAGGAAGGTATTTAGGGACTGTGACAGCTGATATAGATAATTTATTGTAACCATTTTTAAACTTTCAACCTCTTCTGAGTGGTTTTTGATATCCCCAATACCTGGAGCTGAGGAGGCAGATTTAAATAAATCCATTGTGAATGTCATTCAGAGGGTACATAAAGATACAAAACAGAACTCCAGGGTTCTGAGCAGTGTACTGTCACTCTGTGTTTGTGTAATGCTTTTGTCAATAACTCCAGAATTTCTTTCTCAAAGAAGAAGAAATACAGTTGTTGAGGAAGCATATATAAAAATAGAAGGCAGTGTGCATGGCAGAGTTACAGCTACTGTGGTCCGAGTATCTCATTGAGAGTCTGCACTGACCCGAGGTGCTGAGTTGTGAGAAAGGAATCCTGGAAAGCTTTGTTTGCTCAGATGGGTCCCAGTCACCACAGAGCATTATCTCTAAACTAAGGAGTTCTGTGTCCCTAAGCTAATGATTCAAAGGTGTTGGGTGTCTGTGCCCGTTAATGCTGCTAGGGCAAATCAAGTCATTTTAAAGAACAAGTTTACTTTGGAAGATGATCAAAAGGGAAGAGTGTCAGCCTTTTTTTTTTTCCCTCTAAATAGTAGGCAGAACAGGAAGGAAATCTTTACTTATTATGGTAGCATTTTGGTTTATTGCCACATGCCACATTGATCTAGCTAGAGGACAGTTCTCTTGAGGTCTCTATAAGAATAGACGGGTTTTAAATGGGTGAGTGGAAAGAGATAAAGTTATATGTAACCAGCATGCATTGCTAAAGGAATAAACAAATGAACATTATTGGACCCAAATTGTTAGCAAGTCCTTGGAGAGTAAATGAAGGACTCGTTGAAGTAAATTTGAACTATGCATTGACATTTTAGTGACCTGCCTAGCTCAAACATTAGATCCAGTGTATTGTGAACTTTGTTAAGCATGGATATTTAATGACCGGTAACACGATTTTAAGTTAGGTGTTTGTTACTGCCAATAGATAGACCATTTATCAAACTCAATCTGACAGATATACTTTATGAATTACTTGCATTGGCTGTTGCTTAAAAAACAAGCAACATCAGTAAAGTCTGTCATGGTACTTATAACTATTTAGAAAGAAAAAAGTGTTAGGCACGCATATTGCATTTCAGCCTCCTCCCCACATTAATGGTACAGGCAGACCTTGTAGATATTTCGGGTTTGGTTCCAGACCACTGAAATAAAGCAAATATCGCCATAAAGCAAGTCACCTGAATTTTTTGGTTTCTCAGTGTATATAAAAGTTATGTTTACACCAAACTGTAGTCTATTAAGTGTGCAATAACAGCATTATGTCTAAAAAAATGTACATACCTTAATTTAAAAATACTCTTGCTAAAAAATGCTAACCATCATCTGAAAGAGCAGGGTTGCTACAAACCTTCAATTTGTAAAAAAACAAAACAAAACAAAAAACAAAAAACACAATATCTGTGAAGTGAAATCGAAGTGCAGTAAAACGAGGTGTGCCTGTAGATTGTAAAGCTTTCCTTGGTTGTGTATCGTTTTTATTATCCCACGCATGCACTGAACCCGTGATCTACTTACAAATTCTCATCGTGCTTGGTACTGAACAGAGCGATACGTTGTGCCATAGAGGTTGGCAGTCTGTTTAGTGAGCCGTTACCGTTACCTCACCTTACCTGGCAGAGCTGCCTGTGCTGCCCACACAACCTTTTTCTTTTGCTCGTCATGCCCATGGAAAGGTCTTCAATCCAATAATGGCTTCTCATTTGGTCGAGAAATCAGACAAAAGCTTTGCAGCTGTGAAGTGCAACCCATTTTTAAAATTAACCTATTGTAAATCCTTAATGATTGAGAAATTCTGCAATTTGCTATGATGTGTGGTTCATGCTCACGCAACCAGAATAGCAAACAGCAGAGATGGTGCAGGTCAACATGGCAGGCGTTTGAAAAGTGAAGGAAAAGAAACTTGATAAGACATCGTGCTTGGTTCAAACCAGCATGTTATGTTCTCCCGCCCTTCGTCTGTCGCACATCACTTCGCCTCCCACCCACAGGCTCTCCCAAGTGGAATATAATCCTTGGAAATACTTAAATTACAGTTTATTACACAAGAAGTAAAAGCTTCCACAAGTGTAGTTTACCTTTGCCTCCTGTAATACTTTTTCAACCTAGAGCCTAGATTCTTAGGGAAAAGGAGGGCACAGGTTTTTGACTCACAAAGACGTAGAATTTGAATCTTGATACCAAAACAAATTAGCTCTGTATCCTTACACGTGTTAACTTAAATTCTCTGGGCTTGAGTGTCCACATCTGGAAATCTCACTGGATTCATATACAGATTAAATCAGATTATAAAACCTAATAGGGATACAGTATGTTTCTCTGCCTCTTACTGGCTGTGAGACCTCAGTCAAATTCCTTAACTCCTCAGTGCCTCTGCTTTTCTATCTGTAAAAACGGGGATACTTCCTAGAGCTGTTGAGAGGATTAAATAAATGAATCCCCATAAAGTACTTAGAACAGTACTCAACATCTAGTAAGTACTCAATAATTATTAACCATTCTGGCTGACAGATATTAAACAGATAATCAACAAAAAAATTATATTTACGAATAATGATAAACAAGGTAAAGGAAAAGTTGTACAACTTATACGAGCTAGAAAGATAAGCAGGGGCTATGTCATTTAGTGCTGTGTCATGAGAAGCCACTGATAAGGGGATGACATGATTTGATTTACTTTTTTTTTCATTGACATTTTTCTTGTTTCTTTTTTGTTTTAATTCATCTTTCAAAATTTACGTACAATAAATTCACTCCTTTTGGTGTACAGTTCTTCGAGTTTAGACAGATGCATACAGGTGTATAGCCACCACTAGAATCAAGCTATAGTACAGTTCCATCGCTTCCCCCCAAAATCCCACATGACACCCCGGTATAAGCAGTCATTTCTCCCACTCCCAAACTCTGCAACCACTGTTCTGTTGTCTGTTCCTATAATTTTGCCTTTTCCTAGGGTATCATGTACATGGAATCACATAGTCTATGTAGCTTTTAAAATCTAGCTTCTTTAACTTAGCATACTGTATTTGAAATTCATCTATGGTATTCCATTTATCAATAGTTTATCAATAGTTCTTATTGCTGGGTAGTATTCCATTGTAAGGCTGTACCAACATTTGTTTTATCTCTTTACCAGTTGAAGGGCATTTGAGTTATTTCCAATTTGGGGTGATTATGAGCAGAACTACTGCAAACATTTGTATTCAGGTTTTTATGCAAACGTATGTTTTCATTTCTCTTGGGTAAATAGTTAGGAGTGGGGTCGCTGGCTCTTCTGGTAAGTGTATGTTTAACTTATAAAGAAACTGCTAAACTGTCTTCCAAAGTGGTTATAGTATTTTGCATTCCCACCAGCAATGTGTAAGAGTTCAGTTGCTTGGCATTGTTGTCAGCATTTGATACTTATTTTAGACACACTAACAGGTGCATAGTAGTATCTCACTGTGATTTCAATTTGCATTTTCCTAATGACTAATGATGTGTTGAGCATATTTTCATGTGCTTATTTGCCATTCATATATCTTCTTTGGTGAAGTATCTGTTCAGATTGTCCATTTTTAAATTGTGTTATATGTTTTCTTATTATTGAGTTTTAAGAGTTCTTTATGTAGTCTGGATACAAGTCTTTTGTCAGAAATGTTACTTACAAATATTTTATCCTAATCTCTGTCTTGTCTTTTCATTCTCTTAACAGCATCTTTAGATGCAGAGCAGAGTTTTATAGCTTTAGGTTTTATGTTTAAGTGTATTTTCTGTTTTGAGTTAATTGTGTGTAAGGTGAAAGATATGGGTTGAGGTCCATCATTTTGCATGTGAATATCCAATTGTTCCAGCACCTTCTGGTGAAAAGACTCTTCTTTCTCCATTGTATTGCCTTTGTTCCTTTGTCAAATGTCAATTGACCTTATAATTGTGAATCTCTTTCTGGGCTGTCTGTTCTGTTCCACTGATGTCTGTGTCTCTCTACTCACCCGATAGCATACTGTCTTGATTTCTGTAGCCTTACATACTAAGCCTTGAAATCAGTTAGTGTCAGTTCTCCAACTTTCTTCTTTTTGTTTTGGCTGTTCTAGTGTCTTGGGCATTCCCTATAAATATTAGAATTAGGTTGTCTATATCTATAAAAATCCTTTTGGGATTTTGCTTATGATTATGTTGAATCTGTATAGTTAACATCTTAGCAATATTGAATCTTCCAGTTTGTGAGCATGGTGTATCTTTCCATTCATTTAGGTCCTCTTTGATATCTTTCTTTCATTGGTGTTTTGTAGTTGTCAGCATACAGATTCTGCATGGTTTTTTTTAAAATACCTATTTCATGTTTTTGAATGTTACTATAAATGGTACTCCTTAAATTTTAAATTTCCAACTATTCTTTGCTAATACATAGAAATACAGTTGGTTTTAGTATATTAACCTGCATTCTGCAACCTTGTTAAACTTACTAGTTCTAGGAGCATCTTCGTAGATTCCATCTATGTAAGTGATCATGTCTTATGTGAATAGAGATAGTCTTATTTCTCCCTTTCCAACCCGTGTGTCTTTTATTTGTTTTTCTCTTAAGCAAAGGAATGATTGGATTGGATTTACATTTGTCAAAGACCAATCTGGCTGCACTGTAAAGAATTGATTGGATGGGGAAAACGTAGAAGAAGAAACCAGTGTGGAAGCTGTTGCAGGAATCTGACAGACAGTGAGGGCTTGGGCTGTGATGATGGTAGTAAGAGAGGAGACAAATACTCAGTGTATCTTGGAGATAGAATTGGTAATGCAGTGAATAGAAAGGAAGATAAAAGGGGAAGGGAGCAGAGGACACTAAAGCTTCTGTCACGAGGAACTGGGTGAACGGAGTTAATCATTTATTGAGATAGAGAAGATGAATGAGGAATATATATGTTAGTGATATAAGTCAACGAATGAACTTAACTTGATAGAAGTTCTCCTCTGTACCATCATCTATTTTCTGCACCTCAAGCAAAGTTTTTCACTGCTCTGGTTGGTTTCCACGAAGTGCTAGATGTAAGCCTGCATATGGGTTTAGAGACTAGGACCTGGGGAAGGATGAATGAAAACGCTATAGGGCAGAGATTATCAAACTTTCTTGGTTCATGTTGCCTCATAGACATTTCTAACCCAAAAGAAATACCTAACAATTCCATTTATTAAGTGGATTGATCCAAACTACTTAATAAATGTTTATGTCCTAACAGCTTAGCATGTGTTAAGGACTGCGTAATTTCTTCTTTCTTTTTTTCTTTTCTTAGTTTAATCTGTCATTATATTAAATACTATACTCACAGAATTTTTTAAAAACTCCACTTTATATCGTCACATCACAGATCTTCTCAGTTCCAATATTTAAGGCAGGCGGGGGCGTGGAACTCCTCCTACTTGAGCCACTACCCTCTGGCCCCCATAAAGCTTGTAGCAGTCTGCTATGCACACTGGCACGGTGGTCATCCTAAAACGGCCTTAGGATGGGAACTGCCTTTGTTTCTCTCCTGAGCTGGATGAACTCCCTTGATTCCACACCTTCCTCTTTGTTTTCATTGTTGCCCTCATATTGATGAAATAAAACTTTGGAAACCTCCTAGAAAAGGAAGTATGAAATACTAAAATTTTAAGAATTTGCATGCATGAAAATGTTCTACTGTCGCTCTTGTTTCATATTTTGGCATGATATAGAATTTAAAGTTGGAATTTTTTTTAAAAGAAACTTGAAAATGTAATTCCATTTAAGGACTGCGTAATTTCTTAAACCTTGGAAGCAGATTATACACCACCAACCTCATTTACTTTCCACATTGATTTTGGTGATACTTGGTTTTTATCAATGACAATAACCACTGAATACTCACTCAGCTTTGCAAAGATATGTTACCCAAAGGAATCTCATGTTGAAAATGTGAACTCCTGCCAACTAATAGTTTGCATGGTGTCCAACACGTGCCACTGTGTTTCCCTGGAAATTTAAAATATCCCACAGTGCCTCTCTGTAAGTTTGTCTCATTGCACAGTTTGGGAACTGTGGACTTAGGACCTTATTCCAAGACTTTTTGTTTTCTGTTTAAAGGTTTATCTCTTCCTATTTTTTTTGTATCTCTACATTAAAAACCAACCTCATGTTTATCATCTTTTATGAAACATAGTTTATTTTAGGAATTTTTTATTATTAAAAATTATGAAAGTTAAGCATGTATTATGTAGAAAGTTTGGACAATACAGCAAAACACAGAGAAGAAACTACGTCATTCCTAACTCCACCATCTACCAGTAACCAGTACTAACATGTTGTTGCTTTATCTGCCCGGTTATTTTATATAAAGATTTATTATATTTTGAATAATAACTATAACTAACTCTGATTTTATAAAAAGGTAATAATCTGTAGTTTAGTGGGGATTTCATACCCTGGAATTGTGATTCGTCTGTAATGACCTTTGGGATAAATAAGACCGAGTTCTAGCTGCTTTCTTTTTATTGGCTACTTTCATTAGTTGAACTCGGGATTGGAGGGCTTGAAGACCCCACCATTCATGAGAGAGAGGCTTTCTGCTGCTGTGTTTCTAACCTAGCAAATGTGAAGTGTGTTATTTACACAGTAGTTCTTCATTATAAAGGTACAAAAAACACAAATGGATTTTAGTGAAGGAACGTTTTTTTGAAGTGGTTAAGTCTAGCATATTTTTAAAAAGGGTAACTTGTCAGGGGTTTTATTTTCTCCAGTAGATGGATGTACTTGCTATAAGTAATATATTAAGGCCCTACTATAAGGTAGTAGTTCTAAAAGATTGTCTAATAATTCAGGTTTAAGCTATTTGTATTGTCCTGACACCACAAGGAAAACTTTTATAATTCCATTTCATTTCTGATTTATTTGTTGTTTTATTTTCTCTGCCTTCATTCATAAGTACTAGACTTTGAAGTTGCATACGTGGAAACAAGATTTTTGTTTGAGTTCATCTACTTGAAATACGTTTTAAAAATTCACCTTCTGTCACACTACAGAGTTAGAGCTTGAGTAGAATTTTAAATTCAGAAAAGAAAAAATGGTCAATGTAGTTTAGCTCCAGAAAGCAGTTGACAAAAGATGGGGTGGAAACTTCTAAGTATATATATATATACACATATATTCATATTTAGAATCTCATTGTTACTCTTTTTCTGTCTCACACTCACTCCTCTTTCCCCCTCCCTCTCTTTTTTCTCAATAATTGAAAATTTTGACCAAAACAAGTGGTGTGTGTTAGTACTTTTTTAGCATAGTCTGGACTGTCGAAGAGTAATTTTTTTCTTGTAAAATCCTGGTAGAGGACTCCATGTCTGACTCTAGAGCTGAGGCAGAGAAAATACAAGATGAGCCTAGAGTACTAGCTTGTATTACCAGGGACCAAATGCTAAAAATGCATAAGTAAGTAAAAGTGGAAGCAAGTTAAAAGGACACAGGAGCCAACCTGAGAGAGTTCCCAGTGGCTGAAACTAGAACAATTTGAGCAAGAAAATAAATGACAATAGTACTTTATCATAAGCCAGAGAATAAAATAAATATCCATGAGTTCTTACTGATACAAGTAAGCAAATAAATAAATGAGGGAGAAAGGCAAATCCTCCTTACAGAAGAAATCCAGATAATAAATGTAGAAGGAATGGAGAAAATAGAAAATTCCATTAGAACGCCACACTAATAATTGCTGCAGGCAAGATTCGTGGATGAATGCTAAAATTAATGAGCGAAACTTTAAGAAGAAAAGGGATGCTTGTTTAGCCTCAAAATCTCTCCCAGGAAATGTATTGATCTCTGTGGTGCTTTTAATAAATGTCCACAAATTCTTTGATACCCTTCCTTCCAGCAAGTGGCTTAATTCCCTTATCTTTGAGCAGGGCTAGACATAGTGCCTGGAACTAAGAGTATGGTAGCTTCACAGTAGAGAAACCTGGCAGATACCGTCTTCGCCAAGTGATTATTAGGGTTTGTTTACACCACCAGGAAGAAATCACGTTGATCTCATCTACCCCCTAGACATTACACAATGAGAAGGGCACTTTATCTCTCTGGCGTTCTTTTCCAAAATTCATAACCTCAGTCTAATCATGAGAAGAAATCAGGAAATCCCAAATTGAGGAACATTCTATAAAATATCTCACTAGCACTCTTCAAGAGTGTCAAGGAAGGTCTGAGTAACCGTCACAGGTTGGAAGAGACTAAGCAGACATGACAGCTAAGGAATGCAGTTTCCTAGATTGGATCCTGGAGCAGGTAAAGACATTAGTGGAAAAACTGATGAAGTCTGAATCAAGTCTGTAGTTTAGCTGATTGTATTGTACCAATGTTAACTTCTCGCTCGGAGTTGATAAATGTAACGTGATATGCGAAATATGAACATTAGAGGAAGTTGGGTGATGGGAATCCTGGAACTCTCTGTACTATCTTTACAAATTTTCTGTAGATCTAAAATTATTTCAAAATTAAAAGTTAAAAAACTCCCAGCTTACTGGTGTCCTTCCCAATCCAAGGATATTCGTTATTTTAAAGTGTCTCTAGAGCAGATTAGTTCAGAGAAATCCCCCTCCCCTTTATACAGTCTCTCTAGAAAAGAAAGATGAGCTCTTGATAACAAAACAACTCTCACAGAGCAGGGACAGTAAATTCTAGGGGCTTGGGCTCCACCATTAGAGACGGAAGCGCATCTCTGCCTGCTCTGAGCGGCGTGGTTCAGCCAGCGCTGATGGTTCACCTTTTGTGACTTGGTAGTGTGTCCAGCATTTAGGTTCCAAAAAGTATTCTATTAAAAAAGTGCAGAGAGGAGCAACTGTGGTTCTGCCTGCCTCTGTCTTGGGCCCTTCGTTCCAAGTATTACCATTGACCTGCTAATCTAAAATCTCCAGAGGTACTAGATCTGGTTTCATATGACTGTCTCTTAACGTCGGATTATTGGTAGACTCAAATGGTATCAGAAGTGTGGTACTCAGCAAGATGGATACATGAAAAAAAACTTTTCTTCAATATAAAATACACTGTATTTTCTTTTCTTCCTTTTTTCCCCCCAAAACAGTAAAATCTCATTAATCCAATGTAATTATGGGTACATAAAGTACCCATAAAGTATTCTTATTACTTTCAAGCTGTCATTAACTCACAATAGGATAACAGAGCTGAGTATAAAAGGCCTAACCAGATCCTATTTTAGTAAATAATAATATGTGATGGCTGAGGATGATTATTGTCATAGTAACAAATTAGAATTTGGATACTAAAATTAAACTCCTTCCTTGTATGCTAATCATTCTCTTGATCTGACCATTAGTGAAAACTGTCTTTAGTTTGTATACATATGGAAGATATTGTTTTATATCTTAAATATATTTTATTACCTAAATACATTTATTAAAAATTGGGCTTCCCTGGTGGCGCAGTGGTTGAGAATCTGCCTGCCAATGCAGGGGACACGGGTTCGAGCCCTGGTCTGGGAAGATCCCACATGCCACGGAGCAACTGGGCCCGTGAGCCACAATTGCTGAGCCTGCGCGTCTGGAGCCTGTGCTCTGCAACAAGAGAGGCCGCGATGGTGAGAGGCCCGCGCACCGCGATGAAGAGTGGTCCCCACTTGCCACAACTAGAGAAAGCCCTCGCACAGAAATGAAGACGCAACACAGTCATACATAAATAAATAAATAAATGAACGTGAATTTCTTTAAAAAAAAAAAAAAAATTAAACATATTTTATTACCTACCCAAATTGAGTACCTTGCGCTGTGTCTATCTTGGGGATATAACTGGTGTGATCAGTGAAGAACAATGTACTGTTCTTGAACATGGAAATACGTTTAGGTTGGCATAGTGGCAGGTGCGTGCATTTTCTGGAAAGCCCTATTTCCCGGATTGTTAATGCGTACCCAAGTAGATACACAGATACTTAATAATACTGCCTAATTGCTGTAGTCACATTGAGCAACACATAATTTATAGCAATTCTGAGACTAGAAACACAAGAATGGTAAGTATGTGATAAAGATGTACTACGATTGGTAGTCAGTAGAAGTGCAGACTGCACATTATTGATAGCAAGCCATTCTTGTAGATGTGTGTGATACAATTTTCTTGACAGGTATTTTCAAAGTGTACCTTTCCATGTCATCTTGGTATCTATAGTGAATTTATTTGTACACTTTAAAAAAAAAAGCAATGTTTCATTTCCTAATTTTATATTCAATTAAGAATTCTAGTGGTTGGCTACTATGTGCCAGGCACTTTCATTTATTATTGCTCCAATGTCCCAGTGAATTAGAAACTCCTTTGCCCATTTTAAAAATTAGAAAATGGAGAATCTGAAAGGTTTAGAAACTTATCTGTTAGACCCTACTTATGGTATAACATAAGTGTTTACCTTACCTGAATAAGTTGCCTAACATTTGGATATAGATAATGTCTCAGAAATAAAAGGAGGTAGATCCCTAGGAAGGGAGGGAGGGGAGTTGAGACTAGAATAATGAATATTTGAGAATAAATTTAGCAAGTTTGCTAAGTAAGTAGAGCATCACTTTCTTGGGCAGGTCTGGCTCCAATACACTGAATGTATTGGTCCTGTCAGATTTGTTGAAAATGCAAATAGTCCAATCAAGTGTAATACTCATTAAGGGAAAAGGACTACAATTTGAAAGTTTTTATGAAGATATGCACTGCCTAATCTGTGAATTGAAAGCATCTTTTAAAAATTTGCTTCCCTTCATATTCCTAGGTGGTAGTGAATATGTGGGTAGAAAAAGGAGAGCATTTCAAATAATCCTAATGAAGTTAACTGATTGCAATCTTCCGTATTGTGAGGAAAAGTTGTTAGCTGTAAAAGACGAGGACAGAATTAAAATATTACCATGACTGGCATTTGATTTGAAACTGCGAAGATAAGCTTAGGTTCCTATTTATGAAAACCATCCTCACAGCCCGATGAAATATCTTTTCAAAGGTTCTATAGTTGCCATGGATACTTGTTAGCGTTGATAGACTAAGTTGTAATCCATATTCAATCATCTGAGGTGAAGTAGCCAAAAAACCTACCAACTAATATCAAAGGTAGCTTCATCTCTAAATTCATACTGGTTTGGAGATGAAAAGGGTAAATACCCTGAAGATTAGATTTTTAGTTAATTATCACTGCTTGAAAAGCAAGATAGTTAGGATGCACATTGCCTGAATCAGATCCTAATGTTTACTCTTTATGCGTAACTTTTTATCTTAACCAGTAAAGGGGATTTCTTAGGTTCTGACATAGGAATTTAGATGGTGTGGTCTTTCTAAAAGTTGTTGAAACCTTCAGATACTCAGTTTCTGAAAGCCAGAGGGACACAGACAATATCGAAGGCATTGGTCCCTATGGTAACGTATTTGCATTTGGCCCAGAAGTGGCTGGTTTCTCCTTAGCTTCTTTTAATTGCTATATATTGACAGCCGTTTTCACGACTATTTATAAGGTGTCAGATTGGTGAGCAAGTGTACAAGGGAGTACGCACCACATCCTTGGGCTTGATTAGATGCTTCGGGTGACAAAGAGCTCTGTGTGAAGAGGCACGAGGTGTTTCTGGCATTTCCCTAACGCGTCTGTCACGTAGTGCAGGCAAGAAGCCTGTCAGATGATTTAAATATTTTCCTCAATTCTCTTTTAAAACAGGTGACAAAAGAGCTAAAACAGTATGACAACAAAATTATAGAATGCAAATTCGAGAACAACAGCTGGGTCTTTATGAGACAGAGAACAGACAAAAGTTTCCCTAATGCCTACAACACTGCCATGGGTGAGTGTGACACCCTCCCGGTGGAGGTTACATGAACCCCCCCCCCCAAAAAAAAAAAAACCCACAACAACACACAAAAGCTAAAGTGTTAGAACCAAACTGTGCTGCCTTTTGTGGTTCAGCGTTGGGGGCAGAAGGCCACGCGGACCGCGGAGGGCTCGCGGCAGGTCTGTGCCCCGCGTGGCTCCGCTCCCCCCTCACCTGTGGGCTGCTGCGGGCACCCGGGAGAGGGCTTAAAGGGCGGGACATCGGGCTGCGGATAGGATGAATTTGTTGAATGACAGCCACAACAAAAGCCATGGTAATTGCAGATCCATTCAAAACGCTGAAGCCATCGTCTGCCAGATGGCAAAAGATGGCATGAGCAAGGGAAATGTAATTTCCAGCTCCTAAGATAGTTTTACAAACAATGGAAAACAACGTCAATGAAAACCTTAAAAAACATAAAATAAAAAAGAAGAAACGTAAAACGTGCTGTGCTATCCTTCAGGGTGTGCTCTGGGTACAATGTGAATGCTTTGGGAATTCAGAGTAGTGAGGGTCTTTCATGGGAAACAGCACATATTAATTAGGTTTCTAAGGTAAACTACTACTGGGAGCAATTCTCGGTTGTGTTGTTAGTGGAACTGAAAGAAAAAGACAGATAAAAACCAAGAATGAAGGTTAATAGGATTATGCACTTTGAGTGCTCAGTCAGTGATGATGATGATCGTGTGATAAGCTTATGAGATAATACAGAAATTGCCACTTTGAGTTTTGTGGCTTAAGTTACTGTTGTACATTCGAAGGTTCTTGTGGGAACTAAGGTCTGTGTTCAGACAGGATGCGTTAATTTGGAAAAGAGGAGTAATTAAGCCCGTGTTGTTTTCCTAAAACCAAGTGGGTAAATACCATTTTGATCACATAGGGAAAGGTGCTTTCTTTAATAGTCATTTTGTTGTAATACCTTACTTCAAGCAAGTTACTAAAATAAAGAATAATGCGCTCTGCCAGCTACACGGCAGCCTCCCCGTTCAGCGGGCACGATGGCTGGCGGCGCGTTACATGCATCAGTGTGCGCTTCTTTCTGAGAGAGGGAAAGGCTGGAGGACCAGAGCGCGCGCTTTCTTTAGAAACTGTGCTTGAATGTGGACCATGGTGTGACGCACTGGGCGAGATCAATATCCTACACAAACTGTTTGGAGGGATCAAAAACGGTAGTGAAGACAGGCTTAAGCCCAAATACTTAAAGTTTGGGTCTAGAATTAATAGTAAAGGCAGCCACCAGAAATGCACTCACTTCGGGGGAGGGGGAGGGAGGAGCACAGCTGAATCCACAGCAAGTCACCCACGTTGGGAAGATGGAAAGTTCTAGCGTGTTGGGATGGAAACGTCTCCCCGTCCTCGTCTCCCTGGGGCGAGTCAGCTGCCTCCATGAATCCTCACACGAGACTCACGTCTCCCTTTGTCCACAGCCGTGTGCAGCAGCATCTCAAACCCTGTCACCAAGGAGATGCTGTTTGAGTTCATCAACAGATGTGTGACAGCTTCTCAAGGACAGAAGCGAAAGCATCATCATCTGGACCCGGACACGGAGCTCATGCCTCCACCACCTCCCAAAAGACGTTTGACTGAAAGACCTGCCTCTGACTTCAGGATTGAGAGGAAAGATGAGTGAGGAAAAGTGCTGTTGCCCCATATTCTTTGCGACCAGAGAAATTCAAAACAGAGTGTGGCTTGATGTTGATACACGTTTGACTTTAAAAAAAAAAAAGAAGAAAGTATTGTAGCCAGCCTGTAAATATTTGATGCATTTGTTTCCTCAGTGCTACAATACATCATGGACTTAAACATTTTATTTATATCTGGTAAACTCAGCCTTACCTTGTGGAATCTGAAGATTGAAATATCCAAAGGTTTAAATGAGATTGAAATCAATGAAAAAGAGGCCTTGTTTATATACGGATAACTTACACTTTAATTTATAAAGTTAGCAATCTAGAACTGTGAGCGCCTAGAACACTGTATTTTTTAGAAGTTGTATTTCAAGTATGATAGGTTTTCCTTTTAAAACATTTAGACAATGGCATTAAATATTCCTGCTATTATTTATCATGGATTTCCTACATTTCTGAAATTCTTGTATTCAAAACCAAATGACAAAGTTGTTAAATATTGTACTATATTAAACAACTTGGTCTGGCTTATATCATTCTAAGAAGTTGTTTTGGAAATGTAAAAGTAAAAAAGTAAAGCTCCAATTTTGTTAATTTCATTCTTTCTAAAGGAGGTATATTGAGTCTTTTCGTCTCTGTTGTTTGAACTGCAGTATCAGCTATCCAATGTATCCACTCTGGCAGTGGTCCCGAGTTACTTCATAGAACTTAGAGACACACCACCTGGTCCTGTGTGTGTTGTTCTCCTGGGAGACTTTTGTTCTCTCTTTCTTTTTTTTAGTTTTAATGCCAGGGCTACTTCTGCTGTACCTCAGTGGTAGCACATTGTAGATTACATTAAAACACACAACTCACTGTGATGATGGGAGTGATATCAGATACAGACAGTGTTGTATTTGTTCCCTCGCACCAAAAGCAAAGGAAATGCCAGCTGACTCTTTTGATTAGAAGGTAATGTCTGTGGAAAAGAATGCTGTCACTAGAAAATGCTCTCCCACTGCTTGATAAATGCAGAGGCAAAGACTAGACATCTGTAGGAACTAAACATCAAGGAAGCCAAGACATTTATTTTCAAAGCCAGAATTCTCTCATCTTCTATTCTGGGAATGCTATTTCAGTTGTACATCTGAATTTTAAAAGAAAAAAACAAAAAACAAAAAACACATTTACTGATAGATAATGGATTTAAAGAGTGGCTAATTGGTCACATGCCATTGTTGGGAAACTGTGTTCTGATTGGTGTGTGAAGGAACTCTTGAAAATTAGCCTACTAGAGGCTAATGTATTTATTTTTAGAGGTACAGGTTTTAACTATGTGTATTTAAACAAATTTTCATGATCTGAATTTTATATATGTATATGCATATATATGTGAGTATATGCAGCAGTGTATATTCTTCTACTAACACAGTGAGAAATCCAAACAAGTCACCTAGTAGATTGAATATCTGATAGGATTTCTATATCAAATAGCACAGATTAACCAAACATGTATTTATATTCACCTGAGTTTTAATGTTTTTAAACAAAGTTTCTTCCTGCAGTGCTTTTCTATATGAAGTACTAGAGTCATGCTTGGGCTTCTTCCCTTATTGTTCCCAAGTTATGTAATGTATAGTGAATTTATTCAAAATGCCATTTTAGTGTTTCTTTCCTAGAGTACTTTTGTGCGTTTGAGCACAACAGGGATTAAAACATCTGATTGCCGCAGTAACTATTGAAAAATGGAAATTGGTCAAGGTCTCATGGTGTCTTGTACAAAGCAGATCTAAAAAAAACGCCTCTGCAACTCCAAATAGTCCAACGCCTGCTCCACCAGGATTGGTGGCTCTTTTCACAAGGTGCATTGCTTTCTTCCAAACCCGTGTAAACGCAGAAGGCTTTTGCAGATGTAAGAGCAAGCTTTTGTCAGCATTCTTTAATGGAGTTAAAATGTTTATGGTAATTGTAACCTTTTAAATGAGTTACGTGAAAAGAGCATCTCATTTTTAATACACCCAGATATTTTCTCCTTGCCTTTGTGCATTTTCCAGGACTTAATCTTCTTAATTTATCTTTTCCTTTCAATTGTAGTGAAGTATAATAAGTAGATCCCATTTAGCCCCTGAACACATTACCATCTACAGGGTCATAAAAAGTCATCTGGAAAGTCAGGGGAGGGGTGGACATCTGGAGTCAGGATTTGGGACGTCATGAAGGAAACACTTTCTTTCTCAGCCCACTTCATAATAACTGTTTTCTGACACTGAAGTTTTGTAGATGAGAATAAGAAAACTTTACTTTCCTGAGTTATGACATATAACTTTGCTTTGTGTTTGGAAAAGATGAGGAAGACTCGACTGCCTGGCTGGTTACATTTGCTTTCCATGAAATGCTCAGAAAATGTCAGGACATTCCTTCTCTAATTGTGTGTCAGTGCAGTATTGTAATAAAACTACTGATTTAAAATAATAGAAAGTGTATCTACTTTGTTTTACTGGTGATGCCTTTGTGTCCCTTTATATAACCAACGCACTCGTGTCCCTTTTATTGCTGGCATCAGATCCTGCTGCTGTCCACCATACCCATCAAAATCCGCCTGGCTTTGTTGCATTCTAGAGATTAGCATGAAGACTTGGAAAGTCTTCTGTTTTCCTTCCTGAGAAACCGAGAAACTTGGAAGTTAAGAATCAAATATTTCCAGATGGAGAAAACTAATGTGGTAGAGAAAACCCCGGGGCTCAACCCAAAGACCAAGTCTAGGCTCTGCCTCTCGTTGCTTCTCTGTCCTCTCTAGAACTTGTTTCTCCCCTCCCCCATCTATAAAATGCCAAGATTGGATCAGATGATCAAAAAGAAGCTTTTCAGGTCTGACATGATTCTTGTGTAAAAACCAGTGCTTTGTAAACATCCTGTATTCACAATAATAGCAATATGACCATTATGGAATAGTCACCAAGCCCCAAGATGCCCTAAAGACAAGCACTCTGTGCAGGGAGGTACCATCATCAACCTCATTTGTAGCTGAGGAAGCTCTGACCCAAGGTAACATAGCTAGTTAGTTGTGAGCTGAGACCCAAACACAGGTCTTTCTACTCCAGGTCCTAATTTACTGTGCAGTCAGTACTCCCTGAAAGGCTCTGGTACAGCCTCTGTGAGGAGGGCTGCTTCTGTGCCAGGGTCCCAAACTATTGAAGCTGTTTCTTTGGCGCTAACAGGTAATAGGTTCCAAGCACCTCTCTCCAAAATAAGATGAAGTTGGGAGCAGGAAAGTAAATACATTTTTAGGACCTTATTTAACAATATTTAAATGTGAGTGACGCAGAGGCCGTGAAAAGTTTAATAATTCTCATAAACATGCTAAATTCTAAAGATGCAGTTAGCAAGAAATAAGTGATTAACTCACACACTGGGCCAGCATTTCCTGATTGTCACATAGTTTGCTGTCAACTCTGATGCTTTGGCAGGTTATCGTCAGCCTTGGTCAATTCCAGATGTGTCCATCCCCTCCCTAGACTCAGCTGTCAGGTGACCTCCCAAGTTTCTAAGAAGATTTCACATTTCAAGAAAATCAGTGCACAGATCTGGGGTAGCCAACTGTTTTGCCATGAAAGGTCATTTACAAAAAACTGGGTTGCCATCGTTTCATAAAATAAAGGGAATCTTAATACCCGAAAAGGAAGTAAGGCATAATTTAGAAGAAAAGACATGCATTTACGCAGACCAAATTTTGTTTTATGAAAGTCTCACTACACCATCCTTTGCTTCTACATTTAACCCCAAACTGGTGAAAACTTTTTCATAGGCCAGTGTTGGGAATCAATGCATAGGTGAAATTCCAGATCGGGGCTTGTAAGTGGGGAGAGGGGCATGAAAACCCCAGGGAAGAAGCAGCCCCTGCTTCCATAGCTGAAGGTCGTTTTCATAGTAACTATCGTCCAGTTACCTCACAGTGGTTGATTACTTGCGCTCTTGTGATCGAAGATATATAGGTGAACAATGAAATTATCTGAATGTTTAAAAATACACAAATAGAATGAAACCCTCACCTCTTTGAGGTACAAAAATAAGCATAACCGAATATAACACAGAAAAACAGAATTTGGCTTTGACAGCAAGTCACACCAACAAGAGTAACCAGTTTTCACAATTTCGAAGTTGGCGCATGGTCTATTTTCTCTTTAGATTGCCGCCACCGGAATGATCTTTCATTCAGCTTCATGTGAAGCTGCTCTTGTTTTCCTCTCCAGTCAGAGCTCCCTGGCCCATGACATCAGAGGCCCTGTGTGACCCAGTCTCCACCTGTATATCCAGGTTTGGGTCTCACCGCAGTGTGACTCCTGGCTGTCCCAAATCTCCATGCTCTCTGCACCCAGGAACCTTTGGTCGTGGTGCTTCTACTGCTTCTGTCAGAAAGCCCCAAGCTCCCTTACCCCCAGCATCAGGGAGGCCTTCCCGCCACAGGTAGCCTCCTGGCTGTCACGCTGTGTCGTGATGGTCTCCCCTGGGCTCCATGAGCGGAGGGACTCTGTCATACACAGCACAGGGCTCGGCAACAGTGGGCACCCGGCAGTAATTAGGGCGGGAGGTTCACATGCCTTTCTGTACTTGCTATTGAGACTCAGTCAAGATGTGGGAACTGTACTCTATTTTCGTTTTTTTTTTCTTTTGGCCGCATGCAAGATCTTAGCTCCCTGACCAGGGCTCAAACCCATGTCCCCTGCAGTGGAAGCATGGAATCTTAACCACTGGACTGTCAGGGAAGTCCCTATACTCAATATTTTGTAATAACCTATAAGGGAAAAGAATCTAAAAAAGAATATATATACATACAATATTGTGTTAGTTTCAGGTGTACAGCACAGTGATTCAGTTATAAATATATCACTGTGCTGTACACCTGAAACTAACACAACATTGTAAATCAACTGTACTTCAATTAAAAAAAAAAAAAGATGTGTCTGCTCTTGTCTCCCTCCATTTAGCTATATAGGAACAGAAAATTGTTTTGTCCCTCTAGCCTTCTCATCATCATAGGAGCACTGATAACATCTCTCGTTTCTTGAGAATTTCTTCACAGCCCATCTCTGATGCATCTTGTATTTAATCCTGATTAGAAGTGTCTTGTCTGTTGTTGCCTTTTGCACTGAAAATGAATGCTTCTGAGGGAAACTTCTCAGCAGGAAGAATCTTAAGAAAAGTGCCCTGGTCTCCTCGCTGTGATATACTCTGAGGGAGGTGTGAGGGAAGCAGTGTTTTTCATCACGTCTTACTTTTCAGGGCAGTTTCACGGAGCTTGCCACATCTGAAACTAGAAGGCTCCTTCTCCCCACCCACCTGCTCCCGCCCAACTTCTGATGTTTTCAAAGAGAAGTCCTTTGGTAGCAGCTGAGGCTTTTCAGTTAGTTTTAAAAATAAATAGTCCGTGATCCCTTAGCGTGAATTGGTGCTTCTAGCCATGTCTTTTAGAGTGGGAAAGGCAAGTGAAAGATACTCTCCTTGTTGCTACTATCAAATGCTATCTTCCAAGATTTAAGGGAATAAGAAACTTTACTGTTTCTGTAGAAGTTCTGCTTCCCCTCCGAAGGCCATTAGGAGAGTCTTGTATAGCTTTGATCTACAGCATAAACACACACTGGAGGTGAAGGCCACAGGGACCCCAACCGAACAGTACCACAACCAAAACTTTCCTACAATAAATTTTCTTGAAAATTCTGCATGTGGGTAGAAACCAGACACCTGGGCACATCACATACAATTGGGATGATGCAGGAGGTGGAACGTGGTCTAGGCCTCGGTGGGTGGGTGGGATGAATGGGGAGGGGGAGGTGTGGACAGAGAATGTGGGGGGAGGATGCTTTCCGGGGCTGTGTCTAGAGCCTGTGTGCAGGGCAGTGGTAGGAAATATGGCTGTCCTCACTCCATCCAAAGCTCACCAACCACCTACCCACCGCTGGCCCCTTGATCTCCTTCCAGCTATTGACCCATTTCTCTCTGTTCCCCTTTCCTTCGGAATTCCTGGAAGGAGGTGATCACACTCACTTGCTCCTTTTTTCCTCATCTCTCTTGAACCCACTGCCAACAGGCTCTCGTCCCTGCTGAGACTGCTCGTCACCATCACCAGTGCCTCTACAGGTCACATCCATTCTCCGAATTGACCCATCAGCACCATCAGTGTTTCAGTTTCTCTCTGTTTTGTTTTATTTTGTTACTTTTTTTTTTTTTTTGGCCATGCCAGTGCATTATGCGGGATCTTAGCTCCCTGCCCAGGGATGGAACCCACACCCCCTGCAGTGGAAGCGCGGAGCCTTAACCACTGGACCGCCAGGGAAGTCCCTGTTACTTCTTTTTAATGGGAAATTTCCTGTATATACACAAATAAGGAAAATGGCAAAATGAACTCCCCCATCTACCCAGATTCAGCAATGATCAATGTGGCAGTTCCTGTTTATTTTATACACCAACTAACCCCCCACCCTCCATTACACACGTGCGTGTACACACACAACACACACACGATTATTTTTAAACAAATCACAAACTACTCCCTCCTTATTGAACCCTTTCTGCTCTTGGTTTCCAGGCCACCATAGTTTCTTGGCTTTCTTTCCTTCCACCCACAGTTCTCTCTTGCTGAGCCCTCTTTACCTTCTCAACCTTTGCATGTGGTAGTGACCCAGGCTCAGTCCACTGGCCTCTGTGTACACTCTCTAAGAGATCTCTCCTACTCTCTGAACACTAATACCATCTACACACAATTTCCAAACCTATTTCTAGCCTGGATCTCTCTTGTGAATTCTAGACTCAACTATTCAACTGACAACTTGACATCTTCACTTGGATGCCTAATGGTCACCTGAAGCTTAATAAGCCCCAGACTGAACTTTCCTCCTCCTGTAGACTTCCTTCTCTTCCCACAGGCTTCTCAGAGAGCTCAGTTCATGGCAATTGCACTTTTCCAGTTGCTTGAGAATCATCCTTGATTCTTTTCTTCCTCTGACATTTCACATCCAATCAATCCACCAGCAGATGCCAGCGGCACTACCTTCAAACTGTAACCAGAATTTAACAACTTCTTACCCTCTTCAACCTCTCGTCTCATCTCTTGCCTGGATTATTGCAGTAGCCTCCTAACTGGTCTCCCAGTTTTTGCTCTCCCTCATCACCTTCTCAATCCAGTCTCCCCACAGCTGTCTGTAGTATTTTTTAGAACATGTCACTCAACTACTCAAAACCTTCCAGGGCCTTCCACCTCACTCAGGATTAAATCCTAAATGCACATCGTCATTCATCCAGGACTACATAACCTGGCCTCCAGCCGACTCCCTCTCATCTCTTCCTTCTTGTACACTCTGCTCATCGATTCTGGCCCCTTTGCAGTTTCTCCAACTTGCCAAGCATGCTCTGACTTTAAGGACTTGGAACTTTCTTTTCCCTTTACCTGAAATGCCCTTCCCCTCGATATCCATAAGGCTCACCCTCATTTCATTCGTCTCTAGACAAATGCTGCCTCATCAGAAAGGACTTCCTGACCATCCCATCTAATATGCCACTCCCATCACCATCTACCTTCTTACCCGAATTTATTTTTCTACAAGCAGTTATGATCTAACATATATGTTTGCTTGTTCGCCTGTTATCTGACTCTCTCTAGAATGTAAGTTCCATGGGAACTGAGAATTTGATTTCATTCATTGCTGTATTTCCAGCACCTAGCCCAGTCTGGCACAAAGTGTAGGAGTTCAGTAAATATTTCTCGAATCTATAAATGAACTCGGGTTACATAGATAGGCTGGGGACAGATTATGAAGGGATTTGAATGTCTGGCTAAGAAGTTAAGCTAAATTTGGTCAACAATAAAGAGCTATTGAAAGCTTTTTTTTTTTTTGCTGCACTGCCCAGCTTGCAAGATCTTAGTTCCCTGACCAGGAATTGAACCCGGGCCCTGGGCAGTGAGAGCACGGAGTCCTAACCACTGGACCGCAAGGGAATTCCCTATTGAAAGCTTTTAAACAAGGGAGTTTTTGGGTGAAATAAGCTGGTAATAATCTGTCAAAAGTGGCCAGTTGGGAGGATATTGTAATAATCCAGGTGAGAGGTAAAGAACCCAGGATAGGGTGGCATCTACCAAAATCGAGGAGATTGGATGTGACAGGCATTCAGGAGGGAGAATCATCAAGATTCAGCAGTCAGTTGAGAAGCCAAGTTTACCTTCAAGGGTTTGAGCCGAGGTGGGGTGATGGTGGTGCCCTTAACAAAGCAGAGAAGTGACAAGGAAGAGCTGATTTGGGGTTGGGATGAAGAAGGGGCCTCTGGGCGTGACGAGCGGGAAGTGTTGTCAGGAGATTCAGATGGAATTGTCCAAAGAGAGGGCAGAAATGTAGAACTGAAACTTGGACAGTCAGACCACCAGCAGGATTTTAAATTCGTCCACACAATAGTGATGGTGAAAACAGTGTGTGTAGAAGGTTTGGAGTACAAGAGGGTCAGAGACCCCAATGATAGTGGGTAGAAGAGAAAAAAACAAAATAACAAAAACTAGGAAAGAAAGTAAGGCATCAAGAAGTAAGAAGAGGCTCAAGAAGGTACAGCCCACAGTCGATAAGAGAGAAATGTTTCTTTTTTTTCCTTTGCCAAAAATATTTTTATTGAGCATTCAAAGATGAAAAATGCTGAAAGCCAAAGTAGTAGCCTTGACTTTTTAATGTCATTACAAATAACTGCTTCTTTGAAACCTGGCGCTCATCCATTTAGCCCCACCTATGTGTTTTTTTGGTTTTATTCTGAGAGGCTTCAGGGCTTTACACTCAAGTCTCCTTAACAAGTCACACAAAACCTCCTGGTCCTGGCCCGAGAGGGAGAATGTTTCTTGCTAGAGAGGGCAGGAAATGGTTCTGATTGCTCCAGAGAGTCAGAGAGTCAAGGGCAGAGAAAAGGGCCTTGAATTGGGTTTCTAGGTGACCTTCAGACAGATGATGCTGGTGGCTGAGGTGAAGGGAGAAACAAGAAAAACTAGGAGGAAATGGAGGTGTTGGGGTTAGGGGCTTCATCTGTGTCGACAGGTGAATTTACTATTCCCAAGAGTAGTGGTTATGCAGGGCGTGTTCACTTTGTGATGCTACGTCTAGTGGACGCGAACGTCTGTTGTACATGAAGGCAGAGGCTTAGCGCCACCCGCTAAAGCCCTCACCGGCCTCCCAGGAGGCCCCTTCTGATCAGCCACAGCGGCCGTGTGCACAGCAGCTCGACGAGCTGTCTGTCCAGGCTGGGCAGAGTCATGCTGCACAGCTGGCCTCACCCAGTTTCCACGGTGGAGCATCTGTACATCATGGTCCTTGATGTTGGTCATTGCGCTTTTGCCTGCAGGAGCCCAGAGGTAGCTCTCAGCTGGAGGCCACGGTCTATGCCCCACCTGGCCACCCTCCGGGCCGGGACAGCAGGGTGTCTTGAAACAGTGACTGGGAAGCTCTCACCCATGGCTGATGAACTATTGTGATGGTCTTCATTTTAGGTATAAGGAGACTGTTTTAAAAATACACCTGCATTCTCCACATTAGGGCTTCTCATTATTTGGAAATAGTTGACATAAAAATAATCTGACTGGATTCAAAGTCCATTTGTTTTATCATAAGAAACATCAGCAAGAAATCACATTTGTACGTAGAAATGAAAAAGAGAAGAGACTGTTGGTTCTTTAAATGTAATTTCAGCTGTCGACATTTTGAAAGTTTCCCAAAGAATGGTTTTAATTTTTTTATTTCTAACATGTACAGTTTCTCATTGATAGTGACTACCAAGAATTTGAAGAGATTATCATTAAAAAGTCTTCAAAAAGACACATGCACCCCAGTGTTCATTACAGCACTATTTACAATAGCCAGGTCATGGAAGCAACCTAAATACCCATCGGCAGATGAATGGATAAAGAAGATGTGGTACATATATACAATGGAATATTACTCAGCCATAAAAAGGAACGAAATTGGGTCATTTGTAGAGACATGGATGGACCTAGAGACCTGTCATACAGAGTGAAATAAGTCAGAAAGAGAAAAACAAATATCTTATATTAATGCATATATGTGGAATCTAGAAAAATGGTACAGATGAACTGGTTTTCAGGGCAGAAGTAGAGACACAGATGTAGAGAACAAACATATGGACACCAAGGGGGGAAAGCGGTGGGGGGCTAGTGGTGGTGGTGGGATGAACTGGGAGATTGGGATTGACATATATACACTAATATGTATAAAATGGATAACTAATAAGAACCTGCTGTATAAAAAAATAAATAAAATTCAAAAGTTTTTAAAAAATATAAAATAAGTAAGCTTACTATTAATAAATGTTAAGAAAGCTACAAAGTACACTACAAAGATAAAAAAATAGATAACTAATAAGAACCTGCTGTATAAAAAATAAATTAATTTTAAAAATCTAAATAAATAAATAAATAAAAGGTCTTGATTAGGATTCGAGGACAGCATTTGAAGCATTAAAACTGATATTAAAAAAGTCATGTCCATAGAAGAAAGCTCAAATTTCTTGTTTAACATTTTGAAAAGATTTTATTTTGAAGTTTCACACAAAGCTATATCTTCCCTGGGACTTTGTATTTCACTTTTCTTTAGATCAAAATTTCATAATATTAAAAAATATAATGGACTTTTCCCCCCCAAGACCCATAAAGACACCCTAAGTCTCTAGTTTACCCCAGGGTACCCTTCAAAGAGTGTCATGTTTTGAGTTTGCCATGATGAGAAAAGGGCTGGGGAGTGTTGTTCTGATGACCCAGGGTGGGAGATTGGCAAGGTGAAAACAGAAGAAGTTTGAAAAGGTGAGGGATTTTACTCCTGACTGGGTAGGAAAGCAAAAAAAAAGTCAGGAGGGGATGATGACCTGGGGAATGAGAAAGAGTAAGGAGACCAGATCCCAGGATCAAGTAGACCTGGCTCCAAAAAGCTAAGAAAGAAGGGAACTGAGAATGACAGGGCACCGTTTTCCATCTCTCTTACTCCTGTATTTCCTTTGCTGCCTCATCCCAGTGTTAGGACTTTTTTTTGTTAAAAAATGACAGAAAAACAAACTTGCCTACTCTAGATAACTGAATAGTCCAGAAGGCAGGCATGACTTCAGGAATGGCTTGATCTAGGAGCTTTCCCATAGCTCAACTCCTAGCATCATTGGGCTTCATATGGTAGCCCATGGTTTCTCCAGAATCACATCGCAGTTCACATCCATCATAAAGAGTAAATATCTCTCTACCAACAGTCCCAGCAAAAGTTTTGTTGCATCTCATTGCATCTGGTTGGGTCATTTGCCCATTCCTGAGCTGGTCCCTGTGACCAGGGAAGGTAATGTCCTCTTATGGCTGGTGCCCATCACTATAGTGGAGAATGGAACCAACTCTCCCAATATTTCCTTTCTTTACTTACTTTTATTATTTCTTTTTGCCAGTTACCTGCGCTTTACTCATACAGTAGAGATAGTCCACATATTAAGTAACTCATAGGCAAGGGTACTGACCAATCAGAACAGCTCTGGAGCAGCATACCTGAGGTTCCCTGCCAAGCCAGGTGTTAACCCTCTCTGGTTGCTAGTTTTGGGGGAGGTCCAGGGGTGCTGAGGAAGAGGCAGGATAGCTGGGAGGAGAAAGATGCTTACAGGGGGTGGTTAGGGAAGTGGCTGTTTTCCAACTTGTATTCAACTGACACTGGCTTTCAATATTTACAAGTGTTACTCTATCATGAATGTTAGCACTGCTTGTATTCCAACTATTCTTGTGTGTGTTTAATCCTTTCTGCCACCACAGATAGACCATCCCCTTAAAGGCTGGGAAGAGAGCTTGTTTCTGAATCTCCTATAGCAGCCAACAAGGTACATTCGTCCATTCACTTATTCACTCGACAAGCATTTCTTGAGCCCAACAAATAGTAGATCCTGAATAATTTTATTTGAATGAATGCAATAGTTTCCTTTAAAAGGGTTGCATAGGAAGTGTTACGGTTGTAGAAAGATCATTTTGTTTAAGGAGAAGACGTAGGTGGAAAGTTTGAGGAAACTGACAACAGTTTATGATAATAAACAGAATCGACTTCCCTCGGAACAGTGACAGAGGTTTTCCCAAAGCTTGTCCTGGTTACAAATATGTTACCCCAGATATCTTGTTGATGGGACCCAGGGAAGGGCGGGCAGAAGGGAAGACGCTGCCCCGGGGTGAGAACAGAGATACTATTCATGGGGCAGGAGAAAAGTAATGACATGCAGGAGGCTGGATGGATGACATTTGGGGAGGACGGAGTGATCACCTGGACCCTGATCACCTCCTGGGATCTTCCCAGAGAAAAGAAAAGCAAGAGCCTGAGTTTGAGCTGGAAGTTGCCTTTGAAAGCATCTGGTCCCATTTTAGAGATGAGCAAAGTGAGACCCAAAATCCGAGGTGTCTCTCTTTTTTTAAAATTAATTAATTTATTTGTTTTTATTTTTGGCTGTGTTGGGTCTTCGTTGCTGTGCACGGGCTTTCTCTAGTTGCGGTGAGCAGGGGCTGCTCTTCATTGCGGAGCATGGTCTCTAGGTGCATGGGCTTCTGTAGTTGTGGTGCGTAGGCTCAGTAGTTGTGGCTCGCGGGCTTTAGAACGCAGGCTCAGTAGTTGTGGTGCTCGGGCTTAGTTGTTTCACGGCATGTGGGATCTTCCCGGACCAGGGCTCGAACCCATGTCCCCTGCATTGGCAGGCAGATTCTTAACCACTGCACCACCAGGGAAGCCCCCTGAGGTGTCTTTAACGAGGTTGCTCAGCTGGCCCCTGACTTCCTTAATTCTCAGCTCACTTGGCATTTCTCCCCGAGGAGATAAAAATGGGCATGAAAGAAAATTGCCTCCAATTAGGTAGACGATGTGACCTTTCACAAAGCCCATAAGTAGCCCAGAGGTGACTGCCCTTTACCCTCTTATCATCCTGGAGCCTGAGCGACCTGGGGCGCCCGTGTGCATGTGGGCAGCACTGGTGCACACACCCGCCTCCAAGGCTTAGATGTTCATCCAAGGTCAAGCAAAGACCGCAGGCACCGCTGACAGGAGTTGCGTAACCCACAAGCTCACGTCTACTTAGAAAAGTTTGATTTTGATTGCCATAGAAGGCAAAACATCTTAAAGTGAAGTTGAGCTATCTTTGGGTAGGATGCAAAACCGCCCATGGGTATATCACATCAGAAACGATGTGTGATTTCTTCCAGTCCCTCAACTCAAAAAAGATGAACAGATTTAACTGATGCGTCCTAAAAATAAATAAATAAATAAGATCTGCTTTGAGCTTGAAACCAAGTATAGAAGTTACAGGGTCTCTTTTTTGGGGAGGGGGTGGGGGGCATTGTGAGGTGAAGGACAGTGGGGAAAATTTTTTTTTCAGTGTAAAGACTAAATTATAATGAGACTGTTTTAGCTCTGAGCATTTTCTGCTGGGAATAACAAGATTACTAAAGGTCACAGAAACAAGGTTGGCTTGGAAAAAATTATGAATGGTGCTTAGATCATCACACATATGCCCGAGGAGATTTCTTCTTCTGAGTTGAGAACCAACACTCCTTTTCTAAACCTGTAATTTCAATAACAAAACAAGTCAAACCCAGAGCTGACCTGACTCTCAGGACTCAAGAGTTGGAGGCATAGGATCTGCCTTGGGGGGTGACTGCGTGTGGATGCAAACCCAGGGGGGCTTGGACCCAGGCAGGCGGTTTCAAGTCTCCCCCACCAGCCTCCAAGTTCCAGAGCCTCCGGTGGAGGAGGTGGCCCTGTGGTCTGTGTCACACAGTGTCACTCTGGTGGCCAGTGACACATCAACTCCCCCCTTCTTTGGGGGGACAGCTGAGCTTTCATTTATTACATAACAGTATATTCTGGATAGAAGCAAAATGTCCTTCGCAGGTCATCCACTATAAAGATTGGCAAATTACTAAATTAATTTTGTTGTATAAGTACCTCCTTACACCCACCCTTTGGAGTGAAAGTTTATTCTTTTAGTTCTCTTTCGTCTTTTTCTGAAAAGAGATTTAATGTGTTACCGTGGTGCAGAAAATCAATGCTTTGAAATCAATGGTGATTTTTCAGGCTGTTTGAAATTATTCACATGACTGGCTAAGCTTGCTGCTGATAGAAAAACAGAGGTTTGTTGCAGAGGAAATCCTCAACTTTGAAACATCGCTGTGTGATTCGATGTGACTTTCTTTTTAGAACTTGAATATTTATTCCATAGCAGTAAATGTTCAATCCAGGCAGCGGTCCTTTAATCCTCATATACGCTGGAGGCTCTGGTGTGTGTAATTCTGAACTAGCTGTCAACTTGACCCTTAGAAGCTTACAAAAGTGCATGTGTACGGCGAGGATGTGGAGAAAGGGAAACCTTGTGCACTGTTGGTGGGAATGTAAATTGGTGCGGCCACGGTGGAAAACAGTATAGAGGTTCCTCAAAAAAACTAAAAATAGAGCTACCATATGATCCAGTAATACCACTCCTGGGCATATATCTGGAAATAACAAAAAAAACTGATTTGAAAAGATACATGCACCCCAATGTTCACAGCAGCACTATTTACAGTAGCCAAGACATGGAAGCAACCTAAGCGTCCAGCAACAGATGAATGGGTAAAGAAGATGTGGTACATATATACAATGGAATACACTACTCAGCCATAAAAAAGAATGAAATAATGCCATTTGCAGCAACATGGATGGACTCGGAGGGTATTATGCTAAGTGAGATAAGTCAGCAGAGAAAGACAAATACTGTATGTTATCACTTATATGTGAAATCTTAAAAATAAAGCAAATTAGTGAATGTGACGAAAAAGAAACAGACTCACAGATATAGAGAACTAGTGGTTACCAGTGGAGAGAGAGAAGGAGGGTAGGGAATTAAGAGGTACAAACTACTACGTATAAAATAAATTAGCTACAAAGATATATTGTACAACATGGGGAATATAGCCAATATTTTATAATGACTATAAATGGAATACATCCTTTAAAAATTGTGAATCACTATGTTGTACACCTGAAACTTATATAGTATTGTAAATCAACTATACCTCAATAAAGAAAATAATAAATATTATTTAAACAGTGAATGTGTGGGACTTCCCATGTGGTCCAGTGGGTAAGACTCCACGCTCCCAGTGCAGGGGGGCCCAGGTTCAATCCCTGATTGGGGAACTAGATCCTGCATGCGGCAACTAAGAAGCCTGCATGCTGCAACTAAAAGATCCTGCATGCCACAACTAAGACCTGCAGCCAAAATAAATAAAATAAAATAAATAAATAAACATTGAATGTGTATTAGGGCTGAGGGTCAGGGTGGGGATAGAGAGCTAATATATATTGCACAGTTGAGTGATGATACCAGACAGAAGAAGCGTGAGATGTGAGGGTACAAATTGCTATGGAGGTTTGAGAGAGGCTGAAGAGGGTCTCTGGTTGGCTTTGGGAAACTGCTTCCTGGGAGAAAGGCCATAATCCAGAGCAAACACTGGTGAGAAATGTCTAGTGAGCAAACCGCATCCAACCTGTGACTGAGCCCCGACAGCAGCTCTGGGAGCAGTCATCGTCACTCCCATTGCTCAGGGAAGTAGACTGGGAGAAGTGGAGTGACTTGCCCAAGGTCATGTGGTCTGGAGGAGGTGGAGCTGGGCCCTGACCCCTCATTCTCTTTCTCCACACGGCCTTGTGGTGCTATTCGATGTGGGTCTTCACGGCGGGGCATAATATTCCGGTCACTTGAGAGCTTGCTGGTGAACAGAGACACATTTTAGGGGACTCAGGACTGCATGAGCAAAGGCACATGGCCGGAGACACTGAATTCCACAAGTTCAGGGCCAGGCTTGGAGCCAAGGGTGGACCTTAAAAAATAAAAGACACAGTTCTTTTCCTGGAACTTACCCCACGGTTGAGAAGATAAGGTACCCAGTAGGAAAACCCTGGAAAATGATTTGCGGCAACTTGTAAACAGAAAGAGTATTAATTAATTTATTTTATTTTATTTATTTTTGGCTGTGTTGGGTCTTCGTTTCTGTGCGAGGGCTTTCTCTAGTTGCGGCGAGCGGGGGCCACTCTTCATCGCGGTGCACGGGCCTCTCACTATCGCGGCCTTTCTTGTTGCGGAGCACAGGCTCCAGACGCGCAGGCTCAGTAGTTGTGGCTCACGGGCCTTGTTGCTCCGCGGCATGTGGGATCTTCCGGGACCAGGGTTCGAACCCATGTCCCCTGCATTGGCAGGCAGACTCTCAACCACTGCGCCACCAGGGGAGCCCCAGAAAGAGTATTGATTCGCATCTGTCACCAGCTCACCTAGTCTGTCCTGGCAGGAAGCGGTGCCTCCCCCCGAGAGGCCTGAGTTCTCTGATGCTGCAGCAAACCCCTGTCCCAAATACCAGTGCCTAGCAGACGGCTGGGCCCTGTCCTGTCGGTCCTTACAGAGGAGCCTCAGTCCCGGCCAGCTGTCCGGCGGGGACCCGCTCCCGGGAGCCTCCTCCACCTCTGCCCTGGGCCCACCTCATACCCACCGTTTCCAGGGCCCTGCTCACCCCTCCGGTGCCTCTGTGGGCATCAGAAAAACTGCCTTCCGGTAGAGCTTCCTGAGCCGAGAGTGCGCCGGCTCTCAGCCCCTCCCCGCCCCGCAGGCCACCAACAGCCCACCATCGGGGTGGCCTGGTCCCCCCCACTCTCAGCTCTCCCTGGAGCCAACCAGTACCCTGCAAACTGGCTCACTGTTTCAGCTGTCCTGGGAGAAATGTTTTCCCCAAACCCAGCCCTTCAACATCCCAGCTAAGAATTTGGATTGGACTGCGATTCCTAAAACTTCTAGCTCTGGTGACCACACTGGAGAGTGCCTCTGGGGTGTTGGGGAAGGAAAGGTGGCAATCAAACAGCTGGAAACCAGGAGCCAGCCCCCATTCACCTCCAGCCTTGTTTCAGCTGCACCAAATCACAGTTCAGCCAGTCGGCCATAGGTCACCCCCCGGGTGAACGAACCTGCACGAAATCCATCCCCAACGTTGTCACTAAACACACCCTCGACGAATGCTGCTCAGATAAATTATCAGAAGCAGACGAGATGCCCAAGAAAATATCGGGGATGTGCTCCAACTCAGACAATCTCTTGGGGCAACCGGGACTGTGGGTGATGTGTGTTCCAGAGAAAACCAGTTCCTTCCAGCCTTCACCCCGGAGACTGCCTTTCTCCTTCACGCCACAGGTACATTTTGCTTTATCGGCAGAGACATTCCTGAGAAGTCAACAATTTGAATTTTGTTAAAAACCGATCCTGTATAACGTGTTTATAACGTGTTCAGAGAGAACTCAATATTTAGCCCATCACAGTGAAAAACCTTTTCCTTGGAGGGACTTTTTTGTCAACTCCTAAACCGGGATCTTAACCAGGAGGCTATAAATGAGCTCCAAAGATCCCTGCTTTCCAGGGAAATTATAGGCAAAATTTGTGTAGATGTACATTATTTTCTGGAATGAGGGTCCAGAGATTCTGCCTAATTAATTCTCAGAGAGTTCTACAATCCCAAAAGCTCAGGGACCAGAAGCGGTCTGGGGACAAGTGTGGAGCTGGGGTATTTGTGTCCACCAGTCCCAGCAGTCAGAGCTGCCCCTGCCATGGGCTACGGCCATGAAATAGTTCTGCACAGGTGACCCCCTTATTCTGGGCACGTAGCAAGTTGTCAGACCTGTTTGTGTGCATTTGTAAAGACGACAGAGAAGGAATCCTGGATACGAAGCTGACTTTGTCTCCCGTTTCCAAATGGAACGACCAAGCCACACGCATCACACGGGGTTACACCACGCAGCGCCCCTCTTGGATGTGAAGGCGATGCGTCTGTCAGTACAAAGCTAGAGCGCGGCTAGTTTTACACTGCTGCCCCAGAGACAGCCCGTGATGTGGGCTTCCTAGCAGGGCCCAGTCCAGGGTCGCGCTGTCCTGAAGCGTCTGTTTCAGGCTCCAGCTGCCCTGCCCACCTTGGCCCATCCTCTGAGGTTGGAGGTGCAGGGCCCCAGCCCTTTTTCTCCCTCCTTTTTGGCCTCTTCCATGCAAGGATAGCATAGTCAGCAAGGCTGGTCAGCATCTTTGCTGGGCGTTGTCATTAAGTGCCGGCGGGTTGCTAGATCTTGGCATCACACTGCCTCCTAAAGGACTATTAACTGGGCAACAAATGTTGAGGCCGATACTGTGATGGGCGGTAATGCGAAGCATGTGGGAAGTAGGTGATTTATTTATAAGTGTCCAAATACCTGCTCACTGGGATTTCAGGGTTATTGTTTCTTTGCCTTCCAGGCCAAGTGCTTGTTCATGAGCTTTGCCCAGTACGTCACCACCCCAAGGGGCCGGGGGGGTGAGGGGTAGAGCCAAAGGCTCCAGGACCCTCCGGGGATTGCTGGGCTCTCTTCCTAGTGCTTCTGAATGAGAAATGGAGGCTCCTTTATTTTCCTAGATTCTTAAGGGTGAGCAATGGGGCCACGACTGGCCTCCAACACCCAACCGCGAACGCTGGGTTCAGTGTCGTCCTGCACCTTGAAGAGTTCCATTGCTGTCCCTTCCCATCCTTCCCAAGCGGGAAGAAGTGAGCCTGACACACTGGCCACCGTGTCTGCAGTGACTTGTAAGGAAGTGCTCAGTCCTTACCACCCCGCCTTCTACATGATGCAGGTGCTGCCCAGGAAACTATCCTCAGAGAACAGTCTTGACGGAGGTAACCAGGCTCCGCCGGTGTCTTTTAGACAACCCCACGACATAAAGCCTTTCCCTTGCCAACGCACATGCTATGATGTTTTGTTTTTTTGATGATTTCGGAGATTTAAAAATGTCAAAGAGATTCTGGCTGTAAATGTCCCCACAGTGATTTTGTCATTTTGTAGAGAAAAGAAAGCAAGCTTCCCGGCCACCCCATTCAGAATAGAGCAAGCTGCAGGACCCAGCCCCTCCTTTCACAAACCCTTCCTACCGCACCCCCATCCTATTCATATTCTGATCTTCCACACACTTGAAAAGATGTTATTTAGAATGTTCCTACCAAAGAGAATATCTTCCTCGTGTTTTCAGAGCCTGCCTTCAAAGGACTTAATCTGCATTGGGGGCCGCTGGCTGCAGATGTGAGTGATGGAAGCTACAGAATCATACACAATGTGGCAGAGCTGGGGGTGGGAGAGGGGGGAGAGGCGGGCTCAGGCTTCATCGGCCGGCCCCTCTGCCTGCAACTCCAAAGCCACCCAGGCCAGCCAGGGGGGCCAGTTTGTCCAAGGTGTCACAGCCCAGAGAGCGGAAGATCCCGCCCTCCTGACTCGGGGCAGGGCTCTGGCCCCTGTACCACCCAGCCTCCCAGAGCGGACTGTGCATTTACCTGGGCGGGGGGCACAATAACACCGGGTACAAGAGCTCACTCAGGCCTTCCTAATTCAGTGCTCAAGGTCAATCAATCAAGGTTAAGACAAAGGTTTCCCTTGCACGCAGCGGGTAGGAGTCGGTTTGCTGGCAAATTAATCAAATAACAAGAATTGATGGAGAACTTTAAAAAATAATCTGAGAAGCCTAACTCAGTCATTCTTTTGAAAGCATTTGTTGATGGTCTACTGTGTGTCAGTTGATGAGGGTAGCGACACACATCCCTGTTCTTAAGGAGGGAAGCAAACAAATGAACAGGCAAACACCATATGAGTGCTTAAATGCTACATCAGACTTGGGGAGCCGGGGATCTTACCAGCTGTGTGTCTTGCATGCCCTTGTAGGAATCAGACCGGCAGAGCAAGGGCTTTAGTGCATTTAAAACCAAAGAGGGGATTCGATTTTGCACCCTCAGAAAGCCAAGGCCTGCACGTGGTTAAGAGTCATTTCCAGTGTACTTAAAGGGGGAATCCAAAATTATCCTAGTTTTTAAGAAAGTTTTGTATAGCTTCTTCTACCTGAGGAAGCATCCCCAAATGGTCCCCAGGTGCTCTGAAGGCAAAGGGATTTTTCAGGCTGAGAGTGAGAAGAAGCCCCCATGTGCCAGCTAGGCAGCTGCCTGCAGAGAAGTGTCTCCCACCCGAGCAGGAGAGGGAGGGTCCAGGAGGAAAGGCTCAGCAGAAGGGATCCTGCAGAAGGCTTGCTTTGCTCCAAGGTATGAAAGGAGGTTGGGGTTCAGCTGAAGAGGCTGGGGGTGAATCAGTTTGTTTGGGAAAACCAAACAAACTGGCAATGACTAACTCCAGGAAACCAAAAAGCAAAACAAAAGAAAACGTTGTTCTAGTTTACAAGGTGGCACAGCTGTGCTGGAAACACTATGCTAGCCCCTGATTTAGCTAAAAGTGTGACATCGCTATATTGAGGAAATGAGGACATGGAGAGGAGGCAAGAGTATGTAAATGGGAGGGATGGTGTTACTGACCAGGGTTCTTAATCAACAGAAATTGATAAGAGGCCAGACAAGAAATTCAGGCAAGGCTTTACTGGGGCTCCTGCTGCAGCAGGGGGGCGAGCTGTATCCTTATATGGGGTGAGGGAAGGGATGTGTCCAGGGATCAGGCCAGAGGGGTGTCTTAGGTGGTTTGCCCACCCCTTTGGTGGTGTTGTGTGCAGGGGGCATGCACAGTGTCTTGCTTTTGCTCCCGACCCCCTGCTTTGGCTCCCAGCTCTTCAGAAGTAGCAGTTGGGTTTTTTGGGTCTCTTTGTATCTTATTGTCCATAATTTGCCCCAACTGTGCATGCGCATGCACGCACTTATTTTTAGTCCCTTGTAGTTTCTTTGTATAAGCACTGCAACAAAGGGTCCCAGGTCCCAGGTCCCAGCCTGTCTCAATGGCCCGGCCTTCCACAATGAATCTAAAACTGAAAAAAAAGAAAAAGCATTCTACCTATGCCGTCAGCAGATGCAGAGGTAAAGAGCAGAAGAAGGGAGATGTGGTAACTGAGGAATGAGAATTGGGAGGGAGGCAGAGGGGGCAGGGACAACTGTTTGCTATCGCACACCTTGTGTCCATGTTTGGCTTTCCTAACCTATGTACATGCACTACTTTGATAAAAAGTAAAAACACATTTAAAGGGCCCCTGTACACATGGAAGGTGGGTCTGTTTTGCGTCCATTGCTAAGCAAAGGCGTGAACAACAACAAAAACTGCTGCCTTGAGTCTCCTCAGTTCTGCAAAGCAGAAATGTGGCAGCCGGGTATGTGAGCGCCAAGGCCCAAGAACGCATCCTGGGGCAGAGGCAGCGTGGGCGGCTCTGAAATGCGGTCCTGCTGTGGCACTCGCCGGTCTCAGTGTCTTCCGGGGCGTCCCATGGTCTCCCTGGGAAAACCCCAGTTCTGGGACATGGGCCTTCAGGGCCTCTGGGAGGTGGCCCCTGCCAATCTCTCCACTTCCTAACATCCCCCGCCCCCGCACCCGCAGATGAATTGTAGCCCTGCAGTACACACACACACACACACACACACACACACACACACACACCCCACGCCCAGCTGTCCTGCCCTCCGCAACCTGGGAAACCCCGTAACTCCTGCTCGTCCCCCTTGACATCCCAGTTCAGACCTTTCCTTCTCCTGAGGCCTTTACCGACCCCTCCGCCCGTGGGCTCCCGGCACAGCCCGTGCTCATGTCTCTCGTTATCTAGAACCCCCTTCTCCCCTCCCTCATGAGCCCCTCTGGGCAGGAGCTGTGCCCAGTACAAGTCGCACAAATGAATGCAACCACCCCAGGAACCGTCTAAGGGCTGAGGGCAGACGCTCCAGCGTCTCCCTTTCCCTCCCTCTGTCCAGTTCCACTCGACAACCAGGCCCCTAATCTCACCAAGAGCCAACTCGGCTCCTGCCCCGCCTCCCCTGCAGGAAAGAGACAAACCCAGGGTCGACTGATTGAGGGAGGGTCAGAGGCAACTCAGAGAGGATGGAGGGAAAGTTGAAATTGGGCTTTGTCACCATTTTTAAGCCCAGACACCAGCCGCAAGCAGACTCTGCAGGCCTGGCGGCGCGTCCCCTGCTCAGGGGTCACACATGACGCAGGCCCCTTGTGCTCCCGGAGCCCTTCCGGGGAACCTGCAAGCCTTCCATCTCACCCGTCGTCGTGTCCGGCCTGGGGGACAAGACAGCGAGGAGCTCTGTCTGCCCCAGCCCTGCCTGCGGCACCTGGGGAAAGCTTTGTCCTCTCCTCCGTCTGGCTGAGAGGGCCCACGCGGGGCACGGGGTGGGGTCCCCAACTCCTCCCAGCGGGAACACGCATCCCGGCCCTGCCTCTCAGCTTTCCGACAGGGACCGAGGCTTCCGAAGGGCAATCCGGCCAAGATGGAGGAAATCGTCAGTATCAGTTAACAGGCCCGGGAGAAAGGGGCCTAGAGGCCGTGTGACCACAGGAATAACTATAATGATGGCGAACGGTTTGTGAACCCCGACTTTGTGCCAGTCAAATGCCTTACACACGTCATCTCATTATCCTGTCCTCACCCTGTGGACAAGACACCATCATCACCTGGTACTCGGCAGCTGTGGGCCGAGGCTCAGAGAGATCTTACTTGATAGGTGAGGAGGGATGTCAGCCCAGGACTGTCTGACCTCAAAGAAAGATTCTGAACTTTTAACTTGGATATTATGCTTCTATGGACCAGGGTAACAAAGGAAGGGAGATGTAGGGAAGAGAAAAGAGGTGATAGCGTGGGGTTTTTTTTTTGTTTTTTGTTTTGTTTTGTTTTTAAGGTTAGGGGAAGCTCAGCACATTTTGGAGAATGAAATTGTGAGGGAAATCTTGCTTTTGATCGGAGTGTGTCCCACCAACATCCCTACCCCCTATTCCTCCCAAACCCACAGCCAGCAGCCCAGATCCTCCAGGGGTTCTGGGGTCACTTTTCCTTCTTCGGTTCCAAAGTTAAATCAACTGGAAACAAGCAAGTGCTTTAAATAATGCTGCCTGAGGTGTGGCCGTAATCTGCACCCCGTCTAGACTTTCTAATGCCCCTGCAGGAGCATGTGGGTCTTATCAGCGTCTACGTTTTTTGACAGACATTAAGCCCACGCTGATCTAGGCTGACGGCTCTGGGTGCCTTCCGCAGTTAGTTAGTAATTTCAGATGTCGTGGGAGGGAGTTCTTGGTGGAAGAATCACACTTTCAATCCAAAATTAAAGCTCAATTTGGTCTAATTGTCCTTGATTTTATCAGTTGCATAAAATGGCTGATTCCACATGCAAAAATAAATAAATAGTTGTGCAGCTTCGAAATCCCTTCTTCTTGGGGACAGAACCCATCAAGTTCTTTGCCGTCTCTCCTGCTATTTTCATCCACCAAACAGTGCTGATCTTTCTCTATCCTTTTCTATTTTCTCTCCCTTCCCTGCGCTTCCCCCAGCCCTTACCAAAAAAAGAAAAGCCTAGTGTCTCTCTGTGTGTGTCTATCTTCTCTGTCTGTGTCTTGTATAATTTTAGAACGGAAGTTCCTTAAGAGCAAGAATAGTTCCTTCATGAGATGATGACACCCAGAAATCTGGCAATGCCTATTTAAATGGTAAATTGGAATAAAGAAAATAATAAAGGTGGCCATTTATTTCTCTAGCAATAATTTGTTTGCAAAATCCAGCAACAGAGACCGTATTTTGGGCTTGGAATAAAAAGGCAGAGAGACTGTCCCAGGCCTCTGGTGGGAGAATGCCTTTCAAGAACATCCAAAGATTTACCCTCAAGGCAGTGAGGTAATGGAAGATGCCCAGCCCCAGTGGCCAGCAGCACTGAGTTCTTGCCTGCCTCTGCTTCCAGGCAGCTGTGTGACTTTGGGAAAGTGCCTTTACCTCTCTGGTACTCAGGTTCCTACTCAGGAAAGTGAAGGGCCATGGTACGGTCTGAGGTGCATTCCAGTGGTGGTCCTAGTACCCCGGGGAAGGAGGAAGAGGGTTGGCAGTGACCCAGAGGGCACGATGGAGGCCCATGCATGGCAGTGGCAGGAGGGATAGAGAGGAGCTGGGAACGTGAGAGTAATTTGAGAGGCAGAGTCAACAGGGCCTGGTGCCAAATGGGTGCAGGGTGAGGAGGGAAGAGTCTGGACAGATGCTCTCATCTCTGCCTTGGGGACCCAAGAGGGTGTGGAGGATGTAGATCAAGATGGCCGTGGGAGTGGAAGGTGTCAGATTTTGAATTACCTTCTGTGCAGAGTTTTTAAAATGCCCACCAATTCTTTAACACTATTCCATCTTGCATACGGACTTGCTTGAGTGACTAACTTCTAAGGAATACAGTGCAGTAGAGGTAGGTCCTAGGACAATTCAGCTCTTGGCCTGGCCTCCGCAGACCGCATGCCTGCCTCCAGGACTATCTGGGGGAAACTTCCTTGACGACAGAAACGCTTTACTGCACCGTCCCATAAAATAGCCACCAGCCACGGGTAGCTACTGGGTAGCTGACAAGAGGGCAGCATGACTAAAATACTGAATTTAAAAAATTTTGGGGGCTTCCCTGGTGGCGCAGTGGTTGAGAATCTGCCTGCCAATGCAGGGGACACGGGTTCAAGCCCTGGTCTGGGAAGATCCCACATGCCGCGGAGCAACTGAGCCCGTGAGCCACAACTACTGAGCCTGCGCGTCTGGAACCTGTGCTCCACAACAAGAGAGGCCGCGATAGTGAGAGGCCCGCGCACCGCGATGAAGAGTGGCCCCCGCTCGCCGCAACTAGAGAAAGCCCTCGCACAGAAACGAAGACCCAACACAGCCATAAATAAATTAATTAATTAATTTAAAAAAATTTTTTTGTTCCAAACTTTTTTTATTGAAGTATAGTTGATTTGCAATGTTTTAGGTGTACAGCAAAGTGATTCCGTTTTTTATATATATATATATATTCTTTTTCAGATTCTTTGAACTACAGAATTGAAAGTTCTGTTAAGTTTAATTACTTTCAGTGGGAATGTCCAGAGCCACGTGTACCTGGTGGCTTCCGTGGGTGGAACTGGACGGTGCAGGCAGAGCTGCAGCCGAGTGGATTGTTTTGTTTTCAGTCCAGGGTCTCCCACGGTACCCAGAAGGCGTGGGGAGCAGCATCTTGGCTCTGAGGGTCTGAGGAAGAACACACCACCCACCCTTTAAAGGAAAATGCCAGGGCTGGGAGGAAGCTCAGACAGCATCTGGCCCAATCACTTCTTCGCAGGGGAGGATGCTGGGTCCAGCAGACCCCCCGAGGGGCTGGGAGTGTGGGGGGGCAGCCAGGGGCAGATTAATAGGGAAGATTAGCCCCGTGCTTACCATCCAGCCGATGCTGGAAAGAGGGAAGCATTTAGGCAGAGCATAAGACAGAGTATAAGGTTGGAGAACTAATGAAAAGAGGAAGGAAAAGGAAACGTGTGGGAGCTCCTCCCAAGAAGGCCCCATGGGACTCAGTGGTCAGCCCCCAGGGGACACGAGCCCACCTTACCTGCCAGCTCAGAACCTGGGAGAAGTCTGGGGGAAGAGCTGATCTGAAGCCCGAAGAGCTCCCTGGTGAGCTGGGGAGAGGAGAGTGGGCCCTGTCCAGAGGCCCTGCCGTCCAGTTCTTTTCTACACAGCTCCATTTCCACCAGGGGTCCTGCTGGCTGATGCCTCAGAACCACCGACCTCAGGATGGCGGCCTGGAAGCAGGTCCCAGACCCCAGCTCGGCTCCCACCCACTGGGAAGCCCAGCAGGAGCCAGGGTCTGAGAGGTGAGCAGGGGTGCTGCCCAGGGGCTGGGAAGGGGCTCGGCCTGGCACTCTGTTCTAACACCCGGGTTCTGTCCCTGCTGGGATTGGAAGAGATGCTTCAGGGCCAGTAAACAGAATTTTTTTTTTTTATTCTGACAAATCACTTTAAAAATAAGAATAGGGCAGTGGTAGTTGGTTGATTTTGGCCTTGAAACTGAATAGCTCTGTGTCTTTATTCAGCTGAGGTCCTTTTCCTATCACTATCTTTCTTTCTTGAGAGAGACCATGTTCTTGCTAAGGCAGAGACACAGATGTCAGTGTGGTCAAGGGTGATCCAAGTCCTGGTTGTCACTTGTGCATTGGTCATCAGGGCCAGGGCCAGGGAGGAACTAGATTTTCCTACAGGACACTAAAGACAGGAAGGCTAGTAGTTTCCCCCCACCGCTCACTGGGCAGGGGCTTCAAGGGGCCATTGAGCCTGCTGTGGCTCTCTTTTTACCTCACCCACCCACCCACCCATCCACTCATCCACCCACCCATCCACCCATCCACTCACCCACCCATCCAACTACCCATCCACCCACCCACCCATCCACTCACCCACCCATCCAACTACCCATCCACCCATCCACTCACCCACCCATCCACCCATCCACTCACCCACCCATCCAACTACCCATCCACCCATCCACTCACCCACCCATCCACCCATCCACTCACCCACCCATCCAACTACCCATCCACCCATCCACTCACCCACCCATCCAACTACCCATCCACCCATCCACTCACCCACCCATCCACCCATCCACTCACCCACCCATCCAGCTACCCATCCACCCATCCACTCACCCACCCATCCACCCATCCACTCACCCACCCATCCACCCATCTACTCACCCACCCATCCAACTACCCATCCACCCATCCAACTACCCATCCACCCATCCACTCACCCACCCATCCAACTACCCATCCACCCATCCACTCACCCACCCATCCAACTACCCATCCACCCATCCATTCACCCACCCATCCAACTACCCATCCATCCCTCCATCCATCCACCCATCCAACTACCCGTCTACCCACCCATCCACCCATCCACTCACCCACCCATCCAACTACCCACCCACCCACCATCTATCCCTCCATCTTTCCATCCATCCATGCATCCTTTCATCCATTCATCCATCCACCCACCCACCCACCCAGCTATCCATCCATCCATCTACCCATCCATCCCTCCATCCATCCATCCATCCATCCACCCACCCACTCACACATCTATCCATTTTGAGTAAAACTTCTCCAATACCCTGAGTTCAAGCCTTCACCTGTAGGGATATAATCACCAAACATCACACAAGAAGTTCATTTTGCAGCTTATGTAGGCCAACTACATTTCTTTCACCGATGAGTGTACTATTAAGCTTACTGCCTAACCCTCAGGAAGACATTCTAAGGCCATGAAGATTGAAGACGGGAAGCGGAGAGGCATCAGGAGTGTGTGAGAGGAGCATGAACCCCTCCTGGGGTAACTAAAACAGGAAGTGCGCCCACATATTTTGCAGAGAGTTTGGATTCCTTTTGCATTTGGCTCAGGAAAAGGCCATTTTCTGCCCTTCTACTCTGAGCAGGTTTTGCTGTCAGTGGCAGGAGCAGGAAGCCCTTCTGGGAAGCAGGCAGGGGGTGAAGGGGCACGTGTGTGACACGCAATCACCCCAAGCTTCACCCCTGCCCGGGGCCACACAGACGTGGATGGAACCTGGGGAAGGGTGAAGCAGGCGGGTGTGCTCTGCCTGGTGCTCGCCCGGATCCAGCTTCCACTCTCAGCAGGCGCCGAAACTGGTTCTCACGTTCCTGAGAATGTTCGTCAGTTTACTCCTGTTCTGTTCCCCAGCAGCCAGACAGCGTGTGGTCTGAAATAACAAAACTGTACAAACGGTTCGGTCTCGAAGGAAACGCCTCGCCTAAGAGATAATCTCAACGTGCCAGTTGTGGGCTGATCATTTTCCACACCCAAAACACACTGAAAATGTTGGCTTTTAAGACACATAAACAGTGGAAATGCGAATCCACTTGCTAAGGCAGAAAGAGAAGGAGAGAAACCAGCTCTCCTTTGAATGGCAATTCAGGCTGCTCAGCGGCTGCCCTGCGTTTTCTCTGCAGAGTTCGCCTGGCTGCTCAGGAAGGCGGCCGTGCTTTGTCGGAAGGGCTGGTCTCTGGAAGGCTGGGCATCTTTAACCCAGCCGCCCCGGAGAGCCGGCTTTGTGGTGACGATCAGCTCCTGGGCTGAGTTGTTCAAGCCAGTCTCCTCCCTACAAGTCTGCAGGGAATCACTTCCTCCTGTAACTTTCTCTGCTCTTGCTTATTTGGTTTTGCTCACTGCCTTTTCAGCTTGTTCGTTGTTTGCATATACAAATGCAACTGATTTTTGTGTGTTGCCTTTGCATCCTGCTACTTTGATGAATTCATTTATTCGTTCTAACAGTGTGTGTGTGTGTGTGTGTGTGTGTGTGTGGAATCTTTATAGGGTTTTCTACATAAAAATCATATTATCTGCAAACAGAGATAATTTTACTTTCTACTTTCCAGTTTGGATGCCTTTTATTTCTTTTTATTGCCTAATGTCTGGCTAGGACTTCTAGTACTATGTTGAATAAAAGTGGTGAAAGTTGGCATATATTTGCAAAATCATATATCTGACAAAGAACTTACAGTTCAGAATATATCAAGAACTTGTAAACCTTGACAGTAAAACAATGTACAGATCTTCCTCAACTTATGATTGGCTTACATCCAGATAAACCCATCATAAGTTGAAAATATTTTAAGTCAAAAATGCATTTAATACACCTAACCTACTGAACATCATAGCTTAGCCTCGCCTACCTTAAATGTGCTCAGAACACTTACATTAGCCTCCAGTTGGACAAAATCATCTAATGCAAAGCCTATTTTACAATAAAGTGTTGACTATCTCATGTAACTTACTGAATAGTTTCCCAAAAGTGAAAAAACAATGGTTGCGTGGGTACGGAATGGTTGTAAGTGTATCGGGTGTTTACCCTCGTGATCGTGTGGCTAGCTGCCTCTGTCCAGCATCATGAGAGAGTATATGTTATCATGCGATTCCTTTTGTGTTAGGATCCCTATTCATCCTGTGTGCAACTTTTAGGAGTTTTAAACTATTTTAAGCTATGTTATGTGGTTCAAAATAGAGTCACAGTGGTCAAGGTAAACTTCCATATTAGTTGTTTTGAAACGTCCAGTGTAGGACTGCGAGTGTCTCAGAGGGATAAATGAAGAGTGTTACTTTACATAAGATATTTGTTTGGCAACATAAGTCAGAGGAAAGGAAGGAGTGACTTATAGAGACAAGACCCCAGGGGTGTAACCGTACACCGTACTGACAGACTCCTTAAAAAGAGTCCACTGAGTTGAGCTTTTCACTGGAGGACCCGACTCCACGCTGCTGAGAGATGTTGCAGATGGACCTGCCCGAGGTCCTGTTGGAGCCGAGGGAAGGACCAGAGACCGCTACCTGTGCTGAGATGCCTCCTTTCGGGGCTTCTCCTTTGGAGCGGTCGGTGCATTATCCCTTTCTATTATCTCTACTTTGACTAACCTGCGCTGCGTGTTGTGTGTAAGAAACGGAGTGATCTGTGAATTGAAGACTGGCTACGTTTTGTGTCTCTCCAATCCTGTCGTTCTTACCTGGTCCCACCATGGGGCCTTGTGACAGACAGCATCGTACTCCCTGTCGCTAGCCTGGGAAAAGACCAAAATTCAAACTCGGGAGTACAATTCCCACTGAACGTGTGTCGCTTTCACCCCGTCGTAAACTCAAAAAATCTTAGGTTGAGCCATCCTGAGTCAGGGACTGTCTGTAATTAGAAAGTGGGCAGAAGACTTGAATGCCATTTCTCCAGATAGAATATGTGAATGGCAAATAAGCATATGTAAAGAAGTTCAACATTGTTAGTCATTAGAGAAGTACAAATTAAACCATGAGGAGATACTATTACACACGAAGTAGAATGGCTAAAATTAAAAATATTGACAACACCAATTGTTGGAAAGGATAGGAAGCAACTGAAACTCTCACACGTTGCTTAGTGGGATATAAAATGGTGAGATCACTCTGGAAAACCATTTGTCAGTTTCTTGTGAAGTTAGACATATACTTACCATGTGACCCAGCAATCACACTCCTGGGTATTTATCCTAGATAAATGAAAGCTTATCAAACACAAACACCTATGCACAAATGTTTATAGTAGTACACAAATATTTATAGCAACCTTGTTTGTAATAGACAAAAACTGGAAACAGACGTTCTTTAATGGTAAATGATTAAACAAACTGTGGTACATTCATACCATGGATCTACTCAGCAGTAAAAAAAAGGGGATGAAAGTATTGATACACACAACCACTTGGATGGATCTTGAGGGCATTATCCTCAGTGAAAAAAGAACCCTAAAATGTTTACAAACTATATGACTTAGTTTATATCACATTTTTAAAATTACAAAATTATAGTAATGGAGAACAGATCAGTGAATGCCAGGGGGAGGGCCCTAAAAGGATAGGCAAAGGGTTTTCACTCTGGGGACAGAACACCTCCGTATCCTGAATAGGATAGTGTTTACATGAGTATATCCATGTGCTAACTTGGTGAAATCTGAATACAGTCTGTAGTTTAGTTAATAATATTGTACTAATATCCATTTCCTGGTTTTAATAATGTGCTCTGGTAACTTCCCTGGTGGTCCAGTGGCTAAGGCTCCGACTCCCAATGCAGGGGGCCTGGGTTCGATCCCTGGTCAGGGAACTAGATCCCATGTGCCGCAACTAAAGATTCCGCATGCTGCAACTAAAGATCCCGCATGCTGCGACTGGGACCGGTGCAGCCAAATAAATAAATAAATAAAATAAATATTTAAAAAAAAATAACGTGCTCTGGTTGTGTAAGATGTTATAATTTGAGGAACCTGGGTGAAGGGTACACAACGAACTCTACTATTTTTGCAACTTCTTGTGAGTCTAACATTATTTCAAAATAAAAAGCAAAAAACAAAAGACCGAACAGGCACCCTTTCTGAACATTACTCTGAAAATAAACATGCAGCATCCCTGGTTGAGCTTGGAACTCAGGGCTGAAGGACCCTCTCCCGCCTCTCTTTCCTTTGGGCCATCAAATTTACCCAATTTCTGGAAGAATATTGTGAGAGCAGTTCAAACAAACACAGTCGTGCTCAAAATATGTGTGTGTGAGAAGTGGAGGATCCCTTTCAGGTGCTGTAGCATCTTTAACTCGCTTCTTCCAGCTGCTGCTCTTACGGACGTTATTGAAGACCAATGTGTGGGGCTTGGTGCCTAATTTTTTAAAATAAATTTATTTATTTATTTATTTATTTTTGGCTGCATTGGGTCTTCGTTGCTGTGCGTGGGCTTTCTCTAGTTGCGGTGAGCAGGGGCTACTCTTCATTGCGGTGCGCGGGCTTCTCATTGCTGTGACTTCTCTCGTTGCAGAGCACGGGCTCTAGGCACGCGGGCTTCAGTACTTGTGGCATACGGGCTCAGTAGTTGTGGCTCGAGGGCTCTAGAGTGCAAGCTCAGTAGTTGTGGTGCACGGGCTCAGTTGCTCCGCGTCATGTGGGATCCTCCCAGACCAGGGCTTGAACCCGTGTCCCCTGCATTGGTAGGCGGATTCTTAACCACTGCGCCACCAGGGAAGTGCTTGGTGCCTAATTCTGAGCAATTAGCACGTGTTCGCCAAACACAAAGTTTGTGCAAAAAATGTTATTTATGTATTATTTTAGCACCTATATGTGTATAAACACCAACAGATGTCAAGGCTGTGCTCAGGAGGGTATAGGGACCAGGAAAAAAACTCAGGCTCAGAATCCAGGGCAAATTGCTCTATGTGTCCCCTTGCTGCCCTGGACACTTTCCCCTCTGTGCTCGAATAGATGCTGTCACATTTTCTGGGTTCTTTTATATGTGTCCCTCCTCAGTAGGGCAAAGATCCTGTCTTCTGGAAATCTGCATCGAAGCCACTGTTAACATCTGCAATCAGGACTAGTTCCTGTGATGGTCACTAGATTTCCGTCCCAGCTGGCATAATTACAACTCCCTTTGAGATGCTGCTTAGACAGAATCCCCCCAGACTGTCTGGTTACCCAGTCTGGGTGTTACCATCTCAACCACAGAACCTCACAGGAAGACCTGTCAAACGGTAAAGCAAAACCGAGATGCAGCCTGTGGTGGCAGAGGCTGCTAACGCCAGCCCAAATCCATTCTCCTCTTCTTCCTTTGTAGCGGCAGCCCAGCCCTATTGATTGTGGGAGGTGGCAACGTGCTCAACTAATAGACCACGTTTCCCAGCTTCCTATGCATCTAGGTGTGGCCACATGACTAGGTTTTAGCCAGTGAGATACACAGAAATGTTATTGGGTGGGACTTCTGAGAAAACTTACAAAATAGGCAATTGTGAAGTGCCTTTTAAAAAAAAATATCCCTTCCATCTTTCTTCTGCCTCCTACCTGGAATCCAGATGTGATAGTTGGTGTTCCAGCATCAATCTGTGCTCATGAGGTGACCTTCAGGATGAAAGCCAGAGGCTAAAGATACAGAAACAAGCATTTACAGCAACATGGATGGACCTAGAGATGATCATACTAAGTGAACTAAGTCAGGCAGAGAAAGACAAACATTATATATCACTTACATGTGGAATCTAAAAAAATAACACAAATCAACTTATTTACTAAACAGACTCACAGACACAGAAAACAAATTTATGGTTACCAAGGGGGAAAGGGGAGGGGGAGGGATAAATTAGGAGTATGGGAGTAACAGATACACACTACTATATATAAACACTAAGGATTTACTTATAGCACAGGGAACTATATTCAATATCTTGTAATATCCTATAATGGAAAAGAATCTGAAGCTGTACACCTGAAACTAACACAATATTGTAAATCAACCTATAGTTTAATTTTAAAACAAGATACAGAAGCAAGAAATGGAAGGAGCCTTGGTTTCTGATGCGCATTGCCATGCCAGCCCAGGACTGCCATCTGTGAATTTTAACGTGAGAGAAAAATAAACTTCTTTTCTTTGCTCTTACTAGTTGTCATACACAATTCCTAAAAGATACACTCCTGGGTGAGGTCTTGCCCTGGCCTGTCAGCCTTGGGACCTATTTCAAAAGGGGACGAAGTCGCTGTGGCAGGTCCCCTGTCCTCAGTGAACACGTGCTGATTTCAAGGGAACAGGTGCTGACGTGTTTGAAGTGCAAAGTTAGGAAATGTAACTGAGAGGAGCGCGGAGCAGAGGGAGAGGATAGACTTCGCCTTGAGAAGGATGAGGGCGTGAGGACTGACTGTGCGTGAACTTTAAGCCGTACTTTTGGCATCAGTGGGCATGGGGGCACCTGCTTCTCCACCCCAAGGCTTTCTGAGTCACTCCCTCCGCCTAATAGGTCCTGGGTACGGAGCTCCTACGACACCCTCCAGACTCAGCCCGTGGGGAAGGCATCTCTGGCCCCCGTGAAATGAAACATGCGAGCAGGGCCGCCGGGGTAGGACTCCTTGAAGGACAAATCTTTGGTGACTCACTGCTTGATTTCCCGAGGCACTTGCAGGGAAGACGCATTAGACAGCAGCCAGCTTTTTGCCTGATGTTAAGCCCAGGCTCTGATTTTAAAGAGAAATGGGAAGTGCAGGGAGGGGAGAATCAAATCCATTGGGGCCTGGGGGTTTACAGGTGAACGTGCAAGGCTGAGGACGGCTCGAGGCAGGGGAGGACGTGTGTGTAGGTTGCAAAGTCTGTGTCCAGATCTCTGTGCCAGGAAACTGAGAGGAGAGCAGCTCTTCTCTTCCTGGGTGTCACCATGGCTCTGACTGGTGACACTTCCATGGAACGAGTCCTCCTCCCTGCCAGGCTCATTTGCCCCCTTGCCCTTGGGCCCCTGCCCTCTGCTCTAATGGGACAGCCGCAGTGGACTTGCTTGCGGCCATGATGAGCTTTATGGCTTCCGAATGCAGTAAAGTTTGGCTTGTTCTGTTTTGTTTCTGCAAGAAATGACATATTATCTCCTTCCTCTCGCCCTCCCCTGCCCCCTCGGCAGTTGGCTTTGTTTTACAGCTTAGTCTTGTTGGGGCCATCACACCCCAGGGCGGCCAGGGGTGGGCAGCGAGCTCCAGCCGAAGCCGATCTGGCCCGGGCCTCGCTGGTACTAATACAACTGGAAGGCACAATTATGCTCCTCTCTCGCTCGAGATAGGAATTTAAATTAAACCTCATTTAGCCGGGCGCTCCTTTTGATTTATCGGCAGATGCCTCTTGCTGTTTGAGCCTTGTTAAATTGCTAGCAAACACTTCACTGACCAGCTGTTCCTATTAAGCAGAAAGTGCACTGCGGAGCGGGGTCAATCCCCTTGCACTTTGGATAGTCCTTAGATGTCATCCCTGTGGAGCGGCCACAGGGAGGGGATTACCCCCTGCCTCCTGGGAGCCGGCTGGTTAATGGCAGGGAGGGATTCTTATGCCTATGGGTGGGGAGAGAAGGGGGCTGGCTGCCCCGGTCAGGGAAACGATGCTCTGTTCTGCATGCACCGGTCCCGCCCAGCTAGACTTGGGATGAAGGCAAAGACCTGATGCCCAGCCCCACAGGCGGGTACCTGCCCTGTGGATAATGAGCCCAGCACACGTAGAAGACTCTCCCCGACTGCCAGCCAAGGATGTGGCTTTGCTGAGCCAGAGTTAGCCTAGCGAAGCCCAGGCAGAGGTGCAGCTTATTGTGTGTTACCTACGTGTTCCCCAGAGGAAGGGGGTGCATGCGCTCTCATCAACTGACTCACAGTCATTCCTGCGACATGCTGAGCGTCCCTTTGGTGGGAAGCCCAGGGCTGTCCACCTGCCTTTGCTGCATCTTTGCGTGACTACGAAAGCGTCTGTATCCTCGCGCTGAACACAGCCCTGGGCAGGGCTGGGGCCCGGCACGCAACCTTTGTGCGCAGCTCCGCTTCCACTCCCGGCCTCTGGGGGGCGCCTTCGCGCAGTGCGGGAGCCGCACTACTGCGCTGGGACCCCCATCAGTCACCGCTAGCACGGAGGGAGCTTGACTGGCTGCCTAGCTTTTTTCCTCCACAATACGCTTTCCCCACTCCCCAGTGGGCCCTCATGCCCGCCTGTCTCCTGCCCTCACTCCCTTCTCTTTCCCCAGACCGGAGCCCCCTGCTTCCCCACCACTGCCCGCCCAGGTCGTGAGCAGCCCCTTCCCTGGGAGCTGAGTACAGATCGGAGTGACCCTTGGGAGCCTGGAATGAGGCCACCCAATTCTGAGCTTGGGGCCTGGCCCTTGGATCAGGGCTGTGTGGGGCTCGTGTGCCAGGCCTGGGGGCCAGGGAAGCCCTGCTTCTGAGTGCTTGGTGGCAGGATGGTGGTGGTCCCAACGCATGGACCCAGTGAGACCCAGAAATCACAGGCTCCATCACTGTCCTCACCTGAGATTCTTGTTTCAGGAGGCAGAAGCGTTGCTGTGGTTTTAGAAATTTCAGTAAAATGTCTCAAAGGTCAGATCCTGAGAATACAGGGAGATCCTGCCCCTCCCTGAGCTCAGCGTAGGACCCCTCACCCAACAGCTGTGGACCCAGAAGCCAGGGCCAGGTCTGGTTGGAACGGCATGGGGGGTTTTAATATGACTTGGGAGTCCGGCCACATCCTGGCCCAGGTCTCAGAGAGAAACTCCACAAAGATTCTTTAAGACCTAATAGCAAAGTATCTCCTCCCATCCCCTCCCTTTCCTGTGCCCTCACAATGAACACACAAGCAACATAAAATAAACCGCGGGCCAGGGGGCTCCTGGATGTAACCTGTCTAGGGACAGCATTATCTTCCCCGATCTCATGGTCAGACCTTCAAGGAGGGCGTTGGTCTGTGAGAAAACCCCAGGCTCCTGCACTCATTCCCATGTTTCAACCCTGCATCCTCCTCGTATCCACGCTGATTTCCTGAGATGCCACAGGAAGGCACATGCAGTGGTCCAGGGGTGGGTGAGGAGGTGGGTTCTCTGGCTGCTCTGGTGATGCTCAAAATTTTACCGACCATTTCGGTGCCTACAACAGGCAGCCCTGGTATTTCCAAAGAAAAACTACCCTTTCCCTTGCGGGATCTATTCATTCAGTGTAAGCCTTATTTTCCACCTCGGTAAGGGTGTTTATTGTTGTTTTATTTTTTTCTGCTTTGTGAATGATGTCTTTTTCAAAGATGTCGGTATTTTTTGCTCCCTTCCCCTGCTGAGGGGCACTGGGCAGCTCAGCCCACACACACCCTGACCTGGGCTGGAGCTACACTCCTTGCTCAAAGCAATCCCCTATTAGTCTGGTTTGGGTGATTTTCTCTGAGTGCAGTTCCCGGCATTTTCCCCTCCTAAAACTCATCTGCCATTTTGCTGTCCACTCACGGCCTTGAAATACTTCCTGCAGTTTGGTCCCCTTTGCGCCATGATTCCTTGCAGACTTTGAGACTTTGTCCCCCCTTTCAGCCTTGTTACAAGGAGCTAAGTGTGTTCTCATCTGAGAGTCAGGCTTCCTGTCTGCATCCTGTAGGCTCCGTTTGCTGTACTTTTCTTTGTTTTCCATTGGCTCTAATAATAATAATAATAATAATAATAATAATAATAATAATAATAATAATAATAATAATAATGTTTGTTCCTTAGGCACAGGGGAGGGAGGGACAGAGTTTCAGCCTCCTGCCTGCCCCGCATCTTCACACACACCAGGTCCAGCTTTGCCCCACTTTCAGGAGGCAGCGCGAGACAGCAGACAGGTTTGGGGCTGTGGAGTCAGACCTGGGTTGACTCTCAGCCCCTTTGTAGCCATGTTACCTTGGGCAACTTAATTAACCTCTCTGAGCCTCAGTTTCTGAGTATGAGATGGGGATAAGAATCTCTGCTTCATAGGACACTCAAAGAACACAGGATGGAGTCCTTTGATGGCCAGGGGTGAGGGATGGGTAATTTAATTCCCAGGTGCCCTGGCCTCCCTTTGCTTCTTAGTCTTCATACTAAAAACCAGAGAAACTCTTAAAAATGTAGTTTTAAAAGGTGAGCTGCTTGGACACCCATGTCCATAGCAGCATTATGAACAGCAGCCAAAAGGTGGAAGCAACCCAAGTGTCCACTGACAGATGAGTGGATAAACAAGGTGTGGTATATCCATACAGTGGAGTATTATTCAGCCTTAAAAAGGAGTGACATTCTAATGTTTACCACATGGATGAACCTTGAAGACATTATGGTAAGTGAAATGAGCCAGTCACAAAAAGACAAATACGGTATGATTCTACTTATATGAGGTACTTAGAATAGTAAAATTTATAGGGACAGAAAGTAGCATGGTGGTTGAAAGGGAGAGGGTCAGAGAATGGGGAATTAGTGTTTAATGTACAGAGTTTCCGTTTTTCAAGGTGAAAAAAGATCTAGAGGTGGCTGGTGACATGTGACATTCACAACAATGTGAATGTACTTAATGCCACCAAACTGTACACTTAAACGTGGTTAAGATGGTCAGCTTTCCGTCACGGGTATTTTACTACCATTAAAAATAGGAACCATGAGCTGGCCATGCTTTTGAGTTATGCTGTCTTTTAACTGTCTGCCAGTCGAGAGGAAGCATTTTATTTTACTTCAATTTTTATTGTAGTAATACATGCACACCAGTTGAAATACCCAAAGTGTCCTGAGCTGAAAAATAGCCAACCCCTTCCTTGCCCAGCCTCACCCCACTGCTCCCCAGTCACCGTGAATTTGTTTAGCTGGGCAGCAGGGCTGCTTCCAAAAGCTCGGGGGACAGTCCGAGCAGACCATTTCCGGGCAGGCTCCAGGACCAAAGCTGCGAGGATGTAATTGTAAAATCAGAGGCCAAATCAGGCTCTCCTTTCAGGGAAGAGGCCGGGCTGCAGAAGAAGACCCTACAGCCGACCGGTGGGTGAGCTGCGGGGAGAGGGACTGGTTAGGTCTGTTCAGCTTCTTCTGGCTTCCTCCCAGTTACATGAGCCCAGAGAATCATGCCTCCCGCCCACTGCCCCGTTTTGCCTAAGCTAAAAGAAACAGGAAGAGCAGAGGTGTGCCCGGAGGGGAAAATGCAAAAAAAAAAAAAAAAAAAAAAAAAAACATGCCTAGAAGGCCAGGATCCCTCTCGAAGGGACCAGCTGAAAGAATGTCTAGGAGACCAGGATCTCTAGTGACGAGCCAGGATGTGGTCCTGCCCGAGCCTTAGACTAGAGCAAACAGACTTCCAGCAAGTGCCAGTACAGAGACCTTATACCTTCATTTATTCCCTTTGTTCAGACACTTTCCGACGTTGACTGTGAGGGTGTGGAATGATATTCCGGAGTCCTGCTGGGGCTTCCCTCTCCCCTCCCCAGGTCTTCTCCTTACTTCTGTGGATGAACAATCATGATGAACATCACTACTGTCAAGGCTCTGTCACAGAAATCTCTGTAAAAAGAGACACTACTGGAGAGAGATGAATTACTTATTCCTCGGGGTCAGCAGATTTCAGAGCAGGGCATGAAGGCCTGACCCTGAGAGGCAGGCCTTGCTCCCAGGGTGCTGTCCTGCTCAGGTTTAAGGGTGTGACCAACAGGCCTTCCTGCAGCCCAGCTTTTTGCCTGGGATAAAGCAGAGGGACATAGGGTGCGGGAATCACAGGCCTGAAAACAAATGTCCACGTCAGGCCATCATGCTGTCAAAACGGGGGAGGTGGCCTTGAATGATGTTCTGGACCTCGCGGAGAGTTTCACATTTATCTAATTCTCTAAAAGACAATTTTATACCAAGAGATGATTATCAGCTTTGTCCCATGGAAGTTACCGATGCCCTGACTTCAGAGCTGACACAGTCATGTGCAGTTTATGGCATCTGTCAGCCAGATGGAAGGGAAAAGCCATTCTGTACCAGTCAGCAGGCTGGGTGGAATGGGGGAGATTAGAACCAGCAATAACATCACTCCGAGGTGAAGGGTGTCAGTCCGGGGCTATCAGATTGTTAAGGAAAAGGAAAAGAGCATTATAAATCTTGACTCACTCTAAAAATGGACTGAGTCTGACTTGTAAACACGTCTAGTATTATTAAGATTTCCCCAAGCATCTGGGAGGCCCAGGAGGACAGAAAGAAAACAGATCTTTAGGCCAGAAGTCTGCTTTAATTCTGGTCAAAATGTGTTACCTTTCTGGAAATTCTCCCCGAGGACCCCAGTGTGTGGCTCTCACTGTTCTCTTTGATGGCACCCACATATCAAGGTTTTGAACTTTTAACTGACATCTGGAATAGACACACTAATTATTGGAAACATTACATAAGTTCTGTTCAGGTCTCAAATGTCGTCGGTTGACGTTTATGTTCTAATGCAATCTATAATTCTTCACAGAAAGGTTAACATTTAATTAAAGTACTGAGGGAAATTGCCTTTTTGATAAACCTGGGCTTGTGCTTTTTTTTCTGCCTGGAATGGAGAAAAAAAATCATCTTCCGTGATCTGTAAGTCTCTGGTTAAACACAGTCATTTCAGGACCCAGAGGGGAGCCAAAGGCAGAAGGAAAACAGGCTGTTTTGCTCAAAATTTGCATCTCTAGGCCCTCAGAGAGTGGCTGCACCTGTTGAAAACTCTCCCGGCAAGGGAAGTGGTTGACTGGGCCACTGACCAAACGTTGGATTCTTCTTTTGTTTTTAGTTGGAAACCTGTGAAGGTTAAGCTAAAGGCAGATTGCTGGTTGCTCATTGAATTAATTACCCTGAAGAGAAACAGTACTAGTTACGAGAAGAAAACTTGCACGGCTATAGGCTGGGGACCCAGAAAGATGTTTTACATATTGCTTACAAGCTTCTTATAAGGAGGAAAACATTCTGTGGCCAAAAATAGTACGATGAACTCACCCACTATTAAAAAATTAAAAACTACTATGAATTCAACCCAGAGCGATGCTGTTCTTCACTCAGAGCAGAGCAGACCCTCCTCTGGGTCAGATTTTGAGCTGGGAGTGGGTGAGTGGGTGGGCATCAGCCAGGGCCAGGGGTTTACTGACCGCAGGAGGAGGGCAGGGATCGTGATGGGGATACGTACCCAGGAAAACACGTGGAACAGAAATTTGCATCCCGTTTTGCATTTTCTTGGGCTTCGGTTATCAAAGTGAATATAGAGAAATGTTGCCTGTGACAATTTTTTTTTTTTTTACGCAAGGGAAGAGTTTTCATGTTACAGAATATTGTTCAGTGCCAAATTCTATTTTCAGCTCCTTGCCTTATACAGAGCTTGTTGAAGGCATTAAAAATGAGGGCATAAGAGTTTTATCAGGATAAAAAAAAATTTTTTTTAATTTAGCTTTTGTTTAAGAAACAAAACAGCAGTAACAAACAAATGCCCATCAGATTATTCCAAGGGCTGATAGCTTCTGAAAACTAATTTAAAGATAATAAAGAAATGTATATATAGATTAACCAAAGAAGTCAGTAATATATGGTATATGGAGATGGGCCAAATCACAAGAGATGGAAGTACATGGCAGCAAGGCTTATCTGGAACTGCCTTCCTGTTTGCTAGCATTACACAGTTCATGGACGATTACCAACGAGCCCTAGACTTGGTGACTATTGTTGACAAATGCCTGATGGTTATAAATCTGATGTGACTGGCTCTTGTGTGGTTCTTGTTATTTCTTTAGACACATAATCTGATAATGAGTTGTCCGTCTAATACATGTGCTCTATTGTAAACTGACTCAGAGACTTCTAAGTGAATCTGGAAGAATCTGTATTGGACCAGGGCCCAAGACTATTTTTTTAGCACATCTGATTTGGAAGTCAGAAATCCAGCCAAACCACAAATGAGCTAAATGATAGCAGGAAGCATAAGGGGATCATGGGTCTTAAGGAATAGGGAGAAGCCAGTATGGCCCTTTCTTAGTCTCGTGGTCCTTGATACCAACTGGAGGGCAGTGCATCAGCCTACATCACCTTCACACGTAAAACAGCATCTACTTAGAGGTGCATCTCTAGTGACCAAGAGCAGTGTCTCTCTCTAGAGCAGCATCCTGACCAGCTGTGTGATTTCTGGCGAGTTTCTTAACGCTTCTGTATCTCAGTGTCCACAGTGATAAATGGGGATCTGAATGGGATCTACCTCACGGGGTCGTCATGAGGATTAAATGAGTTAACATGCGTAAAGGACTAAACAGTGCCTGGCACCCAGCTCAGTAAATGTTAGCTCTCATCATCATTATGTATTAACTTGGTTTATGTGTCAGGGGAGGAGGGGCTGATCTTTGGTTAAATCTCCTGAACAAAAACTGCCAGACCTTGGCATTTGGCAGGGCAAGTGAGAAAGAGGTTAATGGTTTTAGCCTTTCCAAAAGAGCTCTGATGGGGCACACCAGCCTTGGCAGATGAACTAGGAACAGATAAATATACTGAATGCTTTTGGTCACATCCTCTATTATTAGTAAGAAGCACATTTCCTTTTGGGGTGAACACTGGGGACAAAAATAAGGCTCTTGAGATTACCACCCCTTTATTAATGCCTTTGAAGCACTTGGGCTTGCATTGAGGCCGACTGGCAAATGCATCCTCATGAAAAAGCAAATGTGGCGCATTTAGGATCCTGTTTGAGCAGGAGAAAAGGGGGATTTTGGCACTGGAAATGCAATGCATGATCTCCACAGTGGTTATTAACATTCTTAGATGGGGGGGAGTGATTCAGGTCACAGCTCTTAGGGGTCATGAGGTAGGGAGCAGCTGAATGTTATTTTGAGTCTTCCAGAAGGATCTGCAGGCATATAGGCACACATTTGCTGTCTACATGCAGGCTGATTTACCTTTTTTTTTTTTTAAAGTATTATTATTTATTTATACATTTATTTATTTACTTTTGGCTGTGTTGGGTTTTGTTTTTGTGCGGGCTTTCTCTAGTTGCAGCGAGCAGGGGCTACTCTTTGTTGCGGTGCGCAGGCTTCTCATAGCGGTGGCTTGTCTTTGTTGCAGAGCACAGGCTCTAGGCATGTGGGCTTCAATAGTTGTGGCACGTGCGCTCAGTAGTTGTGGCTCGTGGGCTCTAGAGCGCAGTCAGTAGTTGTGGCGCATGGGCTTAGTTGCTCCACGGCATGTGGGATCTTCCTGGACCAGGGCTTGAATCCGTGTGCCCTGCGTTGGCAGGCTGATTCTTAACCACTGTGCCACCAGGGAAGTCCAAGATTTACCTTTTTTTTTTAATAGTAATCTTTTATTTACTTATTTATTTTTATATTTATTTTTGGCTGTGTTGGGTCTTCGTTTCTGTGCGAGGGCTTTCTCTAGTTGAGGCAAGCGGGGGCCACTCTTCATCACGGTGCGCAGGCCTCTCACTATCGTGGCCTCTCTTGTTGTGGAGCACAGGCCCAGACACGCAGGCTCAGTAGTTGTGGCTCACGGGCCTAGTTGCTCCGTGGCATGTGGGATCTTCCCAGACCAGGGCTCGAACCCGTGTCCCCTGCATTAGCAGGCAGATTTTCAACCACTGCGCCACCAGGGAAGCCCCAGATTTACCTTTAATAGCAAATGATTTCACCAGAGCCTCTTTCTCAACTTCAGCAGGTAGATATTATATCTTTCAGCGAGTTTCACTTTTATTTGGAACCACTGAAAGAATAAGAAAAAGAAAAATCAAAGCATTGCCTAATGGCACGATTCTCCACAAATCCTTTAAATCAATCTTGCCTTTCCCAGCATTACCAAGCTTTGTGACTGCTTGCATTATGAGAGTTCACAAAGCTGGAAAGAATTTTCCTGAGTATTCAGAGTTTTCATCTGAAGAGAAGCCTGCCACACCATGGGTGTTTGTCTAGGACCACCAACCATGCTCCAGGAACAGGAGAACAGTGGGATGCCCTTCGGTACAAGTTCTCAAGCAGCTTTGCAAATTGGAAAGAGACAAGTCCTCTACACAACTTCCTCTATCACCCAGACGTTTCTGCCCTGAGCTGAGGATTTGCAGATATAGGTGAAATGAAGCTGGGTGGATTTTGGCCAAATGCCTCAGGAAAAAGATCAGCTGCTTCCAAAAGCATTTTCTTTAAAACTTAACATGGAAACCTAAAATAGATTCATTTACCTCTCAAGATGGTTTCTGGCTACAAACGTAGGTATAACAAATTTGGTCCCATCATGCTCCAAGAAACTAACAATGAACTTAACTGCCACCACGATGATTCTAGAACTCCTGGGTTCAGTTTGGGAACACACAAGGCTTGGATATTTTAAAGTTAGAGTCATACACTGAAATGAAGTTCCAAAGAGAGACTGCGAGTTTCCTTTTCTTGGCGACTTTGAGAAGAGCCGAGACTGCAGGGGAGAGCAGATACTGGGAGCTGAGGGGAAATTGCTAGCTTCATTCTTTTCTATGATTCCATAAACTTCAGCCAGAGACTTGCCTTTGTAAGTACTCAAGTTACATTTAACACAAACCCAGCGACTAGAGGGCTGATTCAGTATTTAAGTTGTTCTGGAAAACTTTTTAAAAACTGCTTTTGCATTGATATTTTACGGAGCAAGAAAAGACAATCACGGAAAAGCACAACCGTGACCAATACAAGTGGAAAAAACCCTGAACATAACAATGAGCGGCCTCTTGGGTGGAATTGCAAGAAGACAGCCCAAGCTCTCCTCATCTGCATATGCAATTATGTATGGATGAAAAATTACAGGGGCTAATAATTACAGCAGCAATTGTCCACTTGCAGAACAATTAGCCCTTTGCTCCTCATTCTGAGAAAGTGACTAATTGTACCCACAGCAAGCCAACTATTGGTACATTTGTTTTGGAATGAAATTTGATGCTTGTCAGAAAGTACCACCGAACGGAGCATGGGATCTAGCATTGCCATGAGCCCCAGTGCCCAGAGATCCAAGGCTTTGACATACCCACCTTCTAGCCCAGGACAGGCCCAGGTATGCAGGCAAGTGGGTAAGGATGCTTACGCTGGAGTTCTTGTGGACCATATCATGCCATCTCTAAATATAAAAAATGAGGAAACTAAAAACAGACTCAGGTAATGATAGCAATTATACTTAATGAGTACCTTTCATCGGCGATCATAAATGTCTTCTAGTTCAACTTCACAGCCTCCTTTGAGATGGAAGGGAAAAATATTTGTAAGCTCAACTTTACTTTTCAGGCAAAGAAACCGAAGCACTTTAGGTAGTGGTGAATAGCGTTATGTTTGAATTGGAGAGAGGATAAATCCGAAAGACTTCTGACTTCTTGCTCCAGAAATTACACTCGTTTTTCTTAGGTAACCTTTTTTCAAGGGGAGGTATGTAATGTGTCAAGCGAGTTAGAGATGGGCTAAAAGAGACCCCCACCCCTACCCCCAACACACTCATTCCCGGTGGGGTTCCAGTAGCTTCCTGGTTTGATCAGCCAAGAATACAAAGTCTTAAGAATTGTGAGGGGACACAGGGCAGAAGAGACGGCACACCTCTGGGTGGCCTCCTGTGGCCCTGGGTTTCCCTGTGGGACACACAGCTCCTGGCAACACTGTCTACACACCCAGGTCCCCATCAATTCTTGCTGCTGTACAGACCTCAGACCTGAGCTCACATCACCGTACCAGAAGGTGTTACTTAAGCAGCCATGTGTTTCCATTTGAGGGACAGTCACATTTATTCTTTTTTTTTTTTTTAATGAAAGCTTCTTTATTAATTTATTTATTTTTATTTTTGACTGTGTTGCGTCTTCGCTTCTGTGCGAGGGCTTTCTCTAGTTGCGGCGAGCAGGGGCCACTCTTCATCGCGGTGCGCGGGCCTCTCACTATCACGGCCTCTCTCGTTGCGGAGCACAGGCTCCAGACGCGCAGGCTCAGCAGTTGTGGCTCACGGGCCCAGTTGCTCCGCGGCATGTGGGATCTTCCCAGACCAGGGCTCGAACCCGTGTCCCCTGCATTGGCAGGCAGACTCTTAACCACTGTGCCACCAGGGAAGCCCCACATTTATTCTTGACTGTCCTCCAGAGCACAGAGTCAGGGCCCTGGGGCCCCTGAACGTCCTTTTTGCCTCCAGCCTTTCAGAATCATGGAGGAGCCCAACAGCTTCTGACTCTGAGTATATTCCTTTTTGGTCTGGGTTTTTTAACAGTTTGGTCTGAGGACTTGATTACAAATCTATTTGACTGAAGTGCACCTCTTGACCCTGGGTGGCTAGCCAGTTATTTGTTTGTTTGTTTTTGCATTTGCTGTTATCAGACAGTGTATGTCAGACAATGCATCGGTGAACCAGTATATGGGGCCCTCTAAAGTGTGGGCCCTGGCAGGCTCATCTCACCCAGGGTTAAGGGCAGTGCTGTGGAAGCATGCAGGTTTCTCCTCCGCACTCTCTTTTTGTTTGAAAACTGAGGAGTTCTTCATCTCCTTCTTCTAGTCAAGTCTCAGTGGACTTCCTTTCATTCCCCTGATTGGCTCATCCAGCTTGTGTAGATCTAGGCAGGGCATGGGCCGCCATCTTGATTTCTCTGGGATGGGGAGGTTGGGTGGATGAGGGTTCTACTGGGGACAGCTGACCAGGGTCTCTCCCCACCCACACTGCTCCTGTCACCCTGTCTGGCTCTGTCCCTCTTTCTAGTGTTCCAAGTAAGGACACACAGTCTTTCCGGTGGGTCTCTGTCTATTTCCCAACTCCCTTTGATTATTCTCTCCATAAAAGACATATTTTCTAATAAAGATCCTGGTGTTTTTTCTCTTCCAGGGTCCAGTTGTATCCATTTCTCACCTCCCCCCTTTCCCAACTTCTACACTATTCAACTTCCACAGCATTTCCCTACATTTTACTGAAGGAAGGAGGGAGGAGCAGCTTCATATCAACCCCTTAGCTACCAAAGAGACTGTGGCCTCAAGCCAATATTCTAAGGTGACCCAAAAGAAAGGAAAAACACTTATTTTCCTAATTTATTTTCAGCATCTCTTTGGAGATGCTGGGCATAGTGCCAGCTTCCCCTTACCTCCATTGGCTCTGGTCCAGCAGGTTCATTTATGACCCAAACAGAATCATGTCTAAAACACTGAAGTTATACTTAATGCTTTAGCTGAATTGTACTGAGACTATTTAAATTCAGTATTCTTGGAAACCATGAACATCCTGAAAATGATGCTTTCTTCTTCTTTCTTCTCCTACATTTCACCAGACACACAAATACACAGCTGTGTCAGGTTACACGTGCATCCTTGTTTCAAGTAGAAGTTTCAGAAAGTAGTGGCTCACCTTTTCACTAATAAATATGCTATGTTCTTGTTTAAGAAAAATGTGAAACTTCAGAACACAAAATTTAACCCAATTAGTTCCTAGGATATTTGTCTAATTCTGTCTCAAGATCAGATTTGCATGGTAGGGAAACTATTTACACACATTTTAAGAGACTTACAGTTAAGATTTTAAAATCAGAACCAGTGTTCTCCTTGGCCATTTTCTGGGGGAAATGTCAGTAGAGATGTTTTTTAAAATCTTTTGAATCGACTTAATCCTCCCTGGTTTTGGCACCCCTCCTATGGTAACAGTTAAGTGAGCAAGAGTTAAAGTATCTTTCAGTCCCATGCACTCCCATTCATACGTCTAAAACCTCAGCAATTTTCCAATTTCTGCTTGGTGGGAATTTGGGGTGGGGGTGGGAGTCCTTCAGGTTATGGTCCCAGATGATAGAGTAGAGAAGCCCTCCTGGTTCATAGTCCTTCCTTACCTTTGGGGATCTTTACTCCTCCCCAGTGCCAGGACTGGCATATTTAGGAGAAGTCAGAGAATGATGCTCTGGGATATCTTACCCTGAGAAATGACTTTTAAAATTATTCACTGGGGCTGACCTGTTGGAGGTAAAGAAATAGATGAATTCCACTAATCCATCTCTTCCTCAAAATATCCTTCAAAACTTTCAGTCTCATATTAAGGACTAGGCAGTCTGTATCCTGGTATTTTTTTGCTCTTATTTCCTTCCTTCAACCTCTCAACGTCCCTTTCAAAGACCAGCATGGGAACAGGAGAGTCTCTGTGCGAATCCTACTTTTGACACCAACTGTGATGTTGCTCTGGGGGTGTGGATTGGTGGAGAAAGCGGCTCCTCACATACACATACATCCCCCCCTGCCACAGACTCCCCCGTACTACTCTCAGGTATAAAGTTATATTAAGTCCCTCTATTAAATAGAAACACAGTTTTCTTGCAATCAGCCAGGCCATGCAGGGGAGGAACACATAAAGCATATGTCGGTATAGCTTCTCTTGGCCCCTGAAATACTTAATGGGGCCCTGGAGTTGCCAGCAATATTGTCTAGTTCTTCCTAGATCATGAAAACACAATTCTTGCTAAGACCTGGCTCTTTTTTAAAAAATTGAAGTGTAGTTGATTTATAGTGTTGTGTTAGTTTCAAGTGTCCAGCAAAGTGATTCAGTTACATATATATTCTTTTTCAGATTCTTTTCCCTTATAGGTTATTACAAGATATTGAGTAGAGTTCCCTGTGCTCTACAGTAGGTCCTTGTTGTTTTGATATTTTATATATAGTAGCGTGTATCTATTAATCCCAAACTCCTAATTTATCCGTCCCCCTTTCCCCTTCGGTAGCCATAAATTTGTTTTTGATCTTGTTGTTAGCATCTTTATTGGAGTATAATTGCTTTACAATGGTGTGTTAGTTTCTGCTTTATAACAAAGTGAATCAGCTATACATATACATATATCCCCATATCTCCTCCCTCTTGCGTCTCCCTCCCACCCTCCATATCCCACCCCTCTAGGTGGTCTCAAAGCACCGAGCTGATCTCCCTATGCTACGTGGCTGCTTCCCACTAGCTATCTATTTTACATTTGGTAGTATATATAAGTCCATGCCACTCTCTCACTTTGTCCCAGCTTACCCTTCCCCATCCCCATGTCCTCAAGTCCATTCTCTACATCTATGTCTTTATTCCTGTCCTGCCCCTAGGTTCTTCAGAACCATTTTGGTTTTTTTTTTAGATTCCATATATATATGTTAGCATATGGTATTTATTTTTCTCTTACTGACTTACTTCACTCTGTATGACAGTCTCTAGGTCCATCCACCTCACTACAAATAACTCAATTTCGTTTCTTTTTATGGCCGAGTAATATTCCATTGTATATAAGTGCCACATTTCTTTATCCATTCATCTGTCGATGGGCACTTAGGTTGCTTCCATGTCCTGGCTATTGTAAATAGAGCTGCAATGAACATTGTGGTACATGACTCTTTCTGAATTATGGTTTTCTCAGGGTATATGCCCAATAGTGGGATTGCTGGGTCATATGGTAGTTCTATTTTTAGATTTTTAAGGAAACTCCATAATGTTCTCCATAGTGACTGTATCAATTTACATTCCCACTAACAGTGCAAGAGGGTTCCCTTTTCTCCACACCCTCCCCAGCATTTACTATTTGTAGATTTTTTGATGATGGCCATTCTGACTGGTGTGAGGTGATACCTCATTGTAGTTTTGATTTGCATTTCTCTAATGATTAGTGATGTTGAGCATCCTTTCATGTGTTTGTTGGCAATCTGTATATCTTCTTTGGAGAAATGTCTATTTAGGTCTTCTGTCCATTTTTGGATTGGGTTCTTTGTTTTTTTGATATTGAGCTGCATGAGCTGTCTGTATATTTTGGAGATTAATGTTTTGTCAGTAGCTTCATTTGCAAATATTTTCTCCCATTCTGAAGGTTGTCTTTTCGTCTTGTTTATGGTTTCCTTTGCTGTGCAAAAGCTTTTAAGTTTCATTAGGTCCCATTTGTTGATTTTTGTTTTTATTTCCATTTCTCCAGTAGGTGGGTCAAAAAGGATCTTGCTGTGATTTATGACATAGAGTGTTCTGCCTGTGTTTTCCTCTAAGAGTTTTATAGTGTCTGGCCTTACATTTAGGTCTTTAATCCATTTTGAGTTTATTTTTGTGTATGGTGTTAGGGAGTGTTCTAATTACATTCTTCTACATTTAGCTGTCCAGTTTGCCCAGCACCACTTATTGAAGAGGCTGTCTTTTCTCCATTGTATATTCTTGCCTCCTTTATCAAAAATAGGGTGACCATATGTGCATGGGTTTATCTCTGGGTTTTCCATCCTGTTCCATTGATCTATATTTCTGTTTTTGTGCCAGTACCATACTGTCTTGATTACTGTAGCTTTGTAGTATTGTCTGAAGTCTGGGAGCCTGATTCCTCCAGCTCCGTTTTTCTTTCTCAAGATTGCTTTGGCTATTCGGGGTCTTTTGTGTTTCCATACAAATTGTGAAATTTTTTTCTAGTTCTGTGAAAAATGCCATTGGTAGTTTGATAGTGATTGCACTGAATCTGTAGATTGCTTTGGGTAGTATAGTCATTTTCACAATGTTGATTCTTCCAATCCAAGAACATGGTATATCTTTCCATCTGTTTGTATCATCTTTAATTTCTTTCATCAGTGTCTTATAGTTTTCTGCATACAGGTCTTTTGCCTCCTTAGGTAGGTTTATTCCTAGGTATTTGATTCTTTTTGTTGCAATGGTAAATGGGAGTGTTTCCTTAATTTCTCTTTCAGATTTTTCATCATTAGTGTATAAGAATGCAAGAGATTTCTGTGTATTAATTTTGTATCCTGCTACTTTACCAAATTCATTGATTAGCTCTAGTAGTTTTCTGGTAACATCTTTAGGATTCTCTATGTATAGTATCATGTCATCTTCAAATAGTGACAGTTTTACTTCTTCTTTTCTGATTTGGATTCTTTTTATTTCTTTTTCTTCTCTGATTGCTGTGGCTAGGACTTCCAAAACTATGTTGAATAATAGTGGTGAGAGTGGACAACCTTGTCTTGTTCCTGATCTTAGAGGAAATGGTTTCAGTTTTTCACCACTGAGAACGATGTTGGCTGTGGGTTTGTCATATATGGCCTTTATTATGTTGAGGTAAGTTCCCTCTATGCCTACTTTCTGGAGGGTTTTTTATTATAAATGGATGTTGAATTTTGTCGAAAGCTTTTCCTGCATCTATTGAGATGATCATATGATTTTTCTCCTTCAGTTTGTTAATATGGTTTATCACCTTGATTGATTTAGGTGTACTGAAGAATCCTTGCATTCCTGGGATAAACCCCACTTGATCATGGTGTATGATCCTCTTAATGTGCTGTTGGATTCTGTTTGCTAGTATTTTGTTGAGGATTTTTACATATATGTTCATAAGTGATATTTGCCTGTAGTGTTCTTTCTTTGTGACACCTTTGGCTGGTTTTGGTATCAGGGTGATGGTGGCCTCGTAGAATGAGTTTGGGAGTGTTCCTCCCTCTGCTATATTTTGGAAGAGTTTGAGAAGGATAGGTGTTAGCTCTTCTCTAAATGTTTGATAGACTTTGCCTGTGAAGCCATCTGGTCCTGGGCTTTTGTTTGTTGGAAGATTTTTAATCACAGTCTCAATTTCAGTGCTTGTGATTGGTCTGTTTATATTTTCTATTTCTTCCTGGTTCAGTCTCAGAATGTTGTGCTTTTCTGAGAATTTGTCCATTTCTGCCAGGTTGTTGATTTTATTGGCATATAGGTGCTTGTAGTAGTCTCTCATTATCCTTTGTATTTCTGCAGTGTCAGTTGTTCCTTCTCCTTTTTCATTTCTAATTCTATTGATCTGAGTCTTCTCCTTTTTTTTCTTGATGAGTCTGACTGATGGTTTATCAATTTTGTTTATCTTCTCAAGGAACCAGCTTTTAGTTTTATTGATCTTTGCTATCGTTTCCTTCATTTGTTTTTCATTTATTTCTGGTCTGATCTTTATGATTTCTTTTCTTCTGCTAACTTTGTGGTTTTTTGTTCTTCTTTCTTTAATTGCTTTAGGTGTAAGATTAGGTTTTTTATTTGAAATGTTTCTTGTTTCTTGAGGTAGGATTGTATTGCTATAAACTTCCATCTTAGAACTGCTTTTGCTGTATCCCATAGGTTTTGGTTCGTTGTGTTTTCATTGTCATTTGTTTCTAGGTATTTTTTGATTTCCTCTTTGATTTCTTCAGTGACCTCTTGGTTATTTAGTAGTGTATTGTTTAGCCTCCATGTGTTTGTAGTTTTTACAGATTTTTTCCTGTAATTGATATCTAGTTTCATAGCATTGTGGTTGGAAATGATACTTGATACGATTTCAGTTTTTTAAAATTTATCAAGGCTTGATTTGTGACCCAAGATATGATGTATCCTGGAGAATGTTCCATGAGCACTTGAGAAGAAAGTGTATTCTGTTGTTTTTGGATGGAATGTCCTAATAATATCAATTAAGTCCATCTTGTTTAATGCATCATTTAAAGCTTGTGTTTCCTTATTTATTTTCATTTTGGATGATCTGTCCATTGGTGAAAGTGGGGTGTTAAAGTCCCCTACTATGATTGTGTTACTGTGGATTTCCTCTTTTATGGCTGTTAGCATTTGCCTTATGTATTGAGGTGCTCCTATGTTGGGTGCATAAATATTTACAGTTGTTATATCTTCTTCTTGGATTGACCCCTTGATCATTATGTAGTATCCTTCTTTGTCTCTTGTAATAGTCTTTATTTTAAAGTCTATTTTGTCTGATATGAGAATTGCTACTCCAGCTTTCTTTTGATTTCCATTTGCATGGAATATCTTTTTCCATCCCCTCACTCTCAGTCTGTGTGTGTCCCTAGGTCTGAAGTGGGTCTCTTGTAGACAGCATATATAGGGTCTTGTTTATGTATCCATTCAGCCAGTCTTTGTCTTTTGGTTGGTGCATTTAATCCATTTGCATTTAAGGTAATTATAGATATGTATGTTCCTATTACCATTTTCTTAATTGTTTTGGGTTTGTTATTGCAGATCTTTTCCTTCTCTTGTGTTTCCTTCCTAGGGAAGTTCCTTTAGCATTTGTTGTAAAGCTAGTTTGGTGGTGCTGAATTCTCTTAGCTTTTGCTTGTCTGTAAAGGTTTTAATTTCTCCGTCGAATCCAAATGAGATCCTTGCTGGGTAGAGTAATCTTGGTTGTTAGTTTTTCCCCTCCATCACTTTAAATATGTCCTGCCACTCCCTTCTGGCTTTCAGAGTTTCTGCTGAAATATCTGCTGTTAACCTTATGGGGATTCCCTTCTATGTTATTTGTTTTTCCCTTGATGCTTTTAATATTTTTCTTTGTATTTAATTTTTGATAGTTTGATTAATATGTGTCTTGGCGTGTTTCTCCTTGGATTTATCCTGTATGGGACTCTCTGTGCTTCCTGGACTTGATTAACTATTTCCTGTCCTATATTAAGGAAGTTTTCAACTAGAATCTCTTCAAATATTTTCTCAGTCCCTTTCTTTTTCTCCTCTTCTTCTGGGACCCCTATAATCCGAATGTTGGTGTGTTTAATGTTGTCCCAGAGGTCTCTGAGACTGTACTCAATTCTTTTCATTCTTTTTTCTTTATTCTGCTCTGTGATAGTTATTTCCACGATTTTATCTTCCAGGTCACTTAACCATTCTTCTGCCTCAGTTATTCTGCTATTGATTCCTTGTAGAGAAATTTTAATTTCATTTATTGTGTTGTTCATCATTGTTTGTTTGCTCTTTAGTTCTTCTAGGTCCTTATTAAATGCTTCTTGTATTTTCTCCATTCTATTTCCAAGATTTTGGATCACCTCTACTATCATTACTCTGAATTCTTTTTCCTCTTCATTTGTTTGGTCTGGTGGGTTTTTACCTTGCTCCTTCATTTGCTGTGTGTTTCTCTGTCTTCTCATTTTGCTTAACTCACTGTGTTTGGGGTCTTCTTTTCTCAGGCTGCAGGTCCGTAGTTCCCGTTGTTTTTGGTGTCTGCCCCCAGTGGGTAAGGTTGGTTCAGTGGGTTGTGTAGGCTTCCTGTTGGAGGGGACTGGTGCCTGTGTTCTGGTGGATGAGGTTGGATCTTGTCTTTCTGGTGGGCAGGACCGCATCCAGTAGTGTGTTTTGGGGTGTCTGTGACCTTATTCTGATTTTAGGCAACCTCTCTGCTAATGGGTGAGGTTGTGTTCCTGTCTTGCTAGCTGTTTGGCATAGGATGTCCAGCACTGTAGCTTGCTGGTCGTTGAGTGGAGCTGGGTCTTAGCGTTGAAATGGAGATCTCTGGGAGAGCTTTCACCGTTTGATATTATGTGGAGCTGGAGGTCTCTGGTGGACCAGTGTCCTGAACTCTGGTCTCCCACCTCAGAGGCTCAGGTCTGACACCCAGCTGGAGCACCAAGACCCTGTCAGCCACATAGCTCAGAAAAAAAGTGAGAAAAAAAGAAAGAACAAAAAAAAAATAAAAAGAAATAAAGTTATTAAAATAAAAAATATTAAAAATAAAAAAATTAAAGTAATAAAAATAGGAAAAAAAGAAAGAAGAGAGCAACCAAACTGAAAAACAAATTCACCAATGATAACAAGTGCTAAAAACTATATTAAAAACAACAACAGCAACAAAAAAACGGACAGAGTGAACCCTAGGACAAATGGTAAAAGCAAAGCTATACAGACAAAATCACACAAAGAAGCATACACATACACTCACAAAAAGAGAAAAAGTAAAGAAATATATATATCTATATATTAAAAAAAAGGAAGAGAGCAACCAAATCAATAAACAAATCTACCAATGATAATAAGTTCTAAATACTAAACTAAGATAAACATAAAACCAGAAACCAGTCAGTCGCAAAAGCAAATCCCAAGTCTACAGCTGCTCCCAAAGTCCACCTCCTGAATTTGGGATGATTCGTTGTCTATTCAGGTATTCAACAGATGCAGGTACATCACGTTGATTGTGGAGATTTAATCTGCTGCTCCTGAGGCTGCTGGGAGAAATTTCCCTTTCTTCTCTTTGCTCGCACAGCTCCCAGGGTTCAGCTTTGGATTTGGACCCGCCTCTGCGTGTAGGTCACCTGAGGGCATCTGTTCTTTGCTCAGACAGGACGGGGTTAAAGGAGCAGCTGCTTCGGGGGCTCTGGCTCACTCAGGCCGGGGGGAGGGAGGGGTATGGATGCGGGGCCAGCCTGCAGCGGCAGAGGCTGGCGTGACTTTGCACCAGCCTCAGGCGTGCCGTGCGTTCTCCCTGGGAAGTTTTCCCTGGATCACGGGTCCCTGGCAGTGGTGGGCTGCACAGGCTCCCGGGAGGGGAGGTGTGGAGAGTGACCTGTGCTCGCACACAGGCTTCTAGGTGGCGGCAGCAGAGCCTTAGCGTCTCATGCCTGTCTCTGGGGTCTGCGCTGATAGCCGCGGCTCGCGCCTGTCTCTGGAGCTCCTTTAAGCAGCGCTCTTAATCCCCTCTCCTCGCGCACCAGGAAACAAAGAGGCAAGAAAAGGTCTCTTGCCTCTTCGGCAGCTCCAGCCTTTTCCCGGACTCCCTCCTGGCTAGCTGTGGCGCACTAGCCCCTTCAGGCTGTGTTCACGCCGCCAGCCCCAGTCCTCTCCCTGCGATCCGACCGAAGCCCGAGCATCAGCTCCCAGCCCCCGCCCGCCCCGGCGGGTGAGCAGACACGCCTCTCGGGCTGGTGAGTGCTGGTCGGCGCCGATCCTCCGTGCGGGAATCTCTCCGCTTTGCCCTCCGCACCCCTGTGGCTGCGCTCTCCTCCGTGGCTCCGAAGCTTCCCCTCTGCCACCCGCAGTCTCCGCCTGCGAAGGGGCTTCCTAGTGTGTGGACACCTTTCCTCCTTCACAGCTCCCTCCCACTGGTGCAGGTCCCATCCCTATTCTTTTGTCTCTGTTTTTTCTTTTTTCTTTTGCCCTACCCAGGTACATGGGGAGTTTCTTGCCTTTTGGGAGGTCTGAGGTCTTCTGCCAGCGTTCAGTAGGTGTTCTGTAGGAGCTGTTCCACGTGTAGATGTATTTCTGATGTATTTGTGGGGAGCAAGGCGATCTCCACATCTTACTCCTCTGCCATCTTGAAGGTCTCCGCATAAATTTGTTTTCTATTAAGACCTTGCTCTTTTAGTCTCAAGCATTATATTCAATATCAATAGTCCAGAGAAATTCACACTAATAGTTCACGTGCTTCCATTTAAGGGAATGTTTATAAACATCCCTAAAGTTCTCCTTGTTCTTAAGCCAAACTCAGCATCAATAAGGCCAAGACTTCAGAATGGAGCATTAATGAAAGCAGAGTTAATAGCCGGGTGTTTCTGAATCACATCTCTGTGTCCAGTTTTCTGGTATTCCAGAAAACCCATTTCCTCACAATTATTTTTCATCTTATTCCTCCTTGTCTATACAATGACTCTATTGCCTATTGAATCAGGTCTAAACGCGCAGGTCTAATCGAAGGCTTTCCATACCCTGGTTATGTCCTGCCTTTCTGGTGTTTCCGCCACTGCTCAGCTGCTGTATTCTGCCAAGGTAATGGACCCTGTCTCCTTAGAGACAAACCACATTTATTTCCCCCCACACTTTTGCATCATGCTATTTCTCTCACCCAAGAATATTTCCAACCTTTCTGTCCTATCTTATAAATTTTGTATGGATCGGGTATTTTTCCACTCTGCATTTAACCTTCTTTTGGAATTTTCCTTGAGGAATCACCCCTTCCCCTGCTCTCAACCCCGGGGGCTCTGGGTGGGGCTTCACTTTACCACTCAGAGATGCATCATGGTACCTGGGCCTAAGAAAATGGCATTCCACTTTCCCTGGCCTCAGTGATTGGTGCAGGGGTCAGCATGTGACCCACTCAGAACTCAGAGACTTTTGCTGAGAATGCTGCATTAGAGGCAGATACTTTCTCCACTAGATCTGAATTTGAGAGGAAGAAAGGTTTGGAGCTACTGGCTACCATCTTGAAATTATGAGACTCAAGCCAAGTGGAGAATAGGGCTAACGCAGAGAAAGTAGAGGAACGGTGAGGGAGGAAAGTGGGCCATGCATTGAGTCTTGTATCAAGCCACACCTAAAGCCAGCCTTGGGCTTCTTGTTATGTGGTCTTTTTCTTTATAATCTTTTGCTTGATGGGTTTTTACTGGGTTATCTATCCACCCCCCAAATACCACTTTATACAAGTTACTATAAAGATGATATGGAAAAATACATATGAAGTACTTAGCACAGTGCCTTACATGAAGGAATTACTCAATAAATGTTAGCTATTCTTAGAGTGATGGTAGAAAGAGATGAAATCAATGTCACATTTAAACATTTTAAGTGATGGTTTCTCCAACAGTTAAGTGTAGCTGTGAAATGCTGTGCGGTAATGAATGAGAACCAGGAAAACAGGAGGAAAATATACCAAGGTCTGCATTTGATGTTGGACTTTTCCTTTGCTATTCTCAGTAACAGTGCCTCATGGGTAAAGATTGTTTTTCCATGCTTACGAAATTCCCCTCATCATCTCTGATTTCCCCGGGCATTTTGTCATACCCTCTTAGTAAGCTAGAAAAGGTGTTCAAAGATGCTTTTCTTTTTGAATTTTGATGTTGGAGTCTCAGATGCAGGATGGCACATAGTTTAACATCCTCACAACAAGATACTTCAGTCTGACACACTTCACTGGATACTAATCTGACTTTCTTACATGGCTCCAGTCTCTCAGGATCTTAGACAAGGGCCATTTTCCCAGGTGGCCATCTACCAATCTGGCAGATGTTCCCCAAATGGGGAATTAATTTGCTCCTTATTTCAGATGCATAGTGGTTCATTTGCTTTGGAAATATTTCCTGTTGCCTAACAGCAAGATCTTCTTTGAATGCTTAATATTATTCTCCCCATCAGAGTTCAAATCTTGGCTTGACCATTCACTGACATATAATTTTATCAAGTAGCTTGGACTCTCAGTACCTCACAGCAGCAATATTTATAAAATGCAGAAAGTTGTATTTTCCACCAGATGTTGGAATATTGCTTTGTATGCCGATATTAATGTAAGATGTTCCAAAGTGAGTGATCATTATCACCCCAACCATTTTTAGCTGAAGGGGATTTAATAATGCTGACTCTAATTTTCTTTTGGTCTGTAATTTTAGGGTATGTGATTCTATTCCAAATAAAGCTTAATATTTGTCTTGATTTGTCTCAGTCCTTTTTTCCTCAGTGCCTTATATCCAGAACAGTGACTGTCATCCCTATTGTTCCAGATCTTTTATTGCATGCTGGTATTTTCTACAACACTGCAAGACAGAGGTTTCCCCGGTGCTTACCTTGTAAGAGAGACAAAGTTGATGAATAAGTGTGAGAAACTTACCAGTCCATCCAAGTGTTTAGCAACTCTTTTTCTGAGCCTTCCCAAAGGGCACTGGTTATAAATGAAATGAAACTGTTATTCTTTATTCTACATCCTGTAGAAATTGTTTCTCCATAGGACAAGGGAACTAGCAGAGGTTGTTAAGGATTCTTTAGAGAAACTGCACTACCAAATGGTATAATTTTCTATAATTGTTACTCTCATTTAATAGTTAAGTTCTGGAATTTTGAATCAGAATTTTTCTTCCCCTTTCAAGAATGTATACTTTTGGATAGTGACAAGGAAGGAGAAATAGGTAAATGAAGTTGACTATCAATCAAAATGAACTCCCAAGAGAAAAACAAAAATGAATAATGAGGGTAAGGGATTTGAAATGTGAGATGTCACACATATTATGAAAGTATAAAAGCAAAGATGGAAACAAAAAGCATGCTAGTCTTAGGGTAGTGTTAAGCTCTGGGGAGATGCGGTGGAAAGGGATTAGGGAAGTCTTCAAACAGTGCCTTAAGTGTATTTGTCTTGTTTTATTTCTTGTTTTTTTAAAAAGAGAAAATTTTAAGTAAATATGGCAAAATTTTAAGATGTGTTAAATATGGGTGGATGGTAAATAGTTATGCTGTTGCTTGCAATTTTGTATATTTTAAGTGTTTCACATGAACACTATTTTTTTAAAAATAGAATTTAAGAGCTACCATATGATCCAGCAATCCTACTCCTAGGGATATATCTGGAGAAAACCATAATTCGAAAAGATACATGTACCCCAATGTTCATTGCAGCACTATTTACAATAGCCAAGACATGGAAGCAACCTAAATGTCCATCAACAGAGGAATGGATAAAGAAGATGTGGTACATATATACAATGGAATATTACTCAGCCATTAAAAAAATAATGAAATAATGCCATTTTCAGTGACATGGATGGACCTAGAGATTGTCATACTGAGTGAAGTAAGTCAGACAGAGAAAGACAAATATCATATGATATCACTTATATGTGGAATCTAAAAAACAGGTACAAATGAACTTATCTATGAAACAGAAACAGAGTTACAGATGTAGAAAACAAATTTATGCTTTCCACAGGGTAAGGGGGGGAGGGATAAATTGGGAGATTGGGATTGACATATACACACTACTATATATAGAATAGATAACTAATAAGGACCAACTGTATAGCACAGGGAACTCTACTCAATACTCTGTAATGGGGACTTCCCTGGTGGTCCAGTGGTTAAGACTCCGAGCTTCCACTGCAGGAGGCCCAGTTTCGATCCCTGGTTGGGGAACTAAGATCCTGCATGCCACATGGTGTGGCAAAAGAAAAAAAAAAGTAAAAAAACCCCACAAAACTCTGTAATGGCCTATTTGGGAAAAGAATCTAAAAAGAGTGGATATATGTATATGTATAACTGATTCACTTTGCTGTACACCTGAAACTAACACCACATTGTAAATCAACTATACTCAAATAAAAATTTAAAAAAGTTTTTAAAAAAGAATTTAAGGAGGGCTTCCCTGGTGTTGCAGCAGTTAAGAATCTGCCTGCCAATGCAGGGGACAAGGGTTCGAGCCCAGTCTGGGAAGAGCCCACATGCAGCAGAGCAACTAAGCCCATGCGCCACAACTACTGAGCCTGCGTGCCACAACTACTGAAGCCTGTGCACCTAGAGCCCGTGCTTTGCAACAAGAGAAGCCACCACAATTAGAAGCCTGTGCACCGCGACGAAGAGTAGACCCCGCTCGCTGTGACTAGAGAAAGCCCGTGCGCAGCAACAAAGACCTAACGCAGACAAAAAAAAAAAAAAAAAAAAAGAATTTAAGGAAATGCATTATTTACCTGAATAGAAGAATAGGATCATGGAATTTATGACTTGAGAGATTAGAGTATGATTCTCATAGTTTATACTCCACATATTATGAATGAGGACACCAAGCCCGGAGACGTGAAGTGATTTTTTTTAAGGTCACAGAGCTGGGCCCCCAGCCAAGAGCTCTGTCCAACATCTCATAAGAGTAACCCCAAAGCAAAACCTTCCTAATGATGAAATATACTCAGCTCTCTCTCAGGGTACGATTCTTCACTGGAGACATTACAAATATGTCTCAACATTTTTAAAAAAGGACACTTTGAGCTTGAAATTAATTCAGCTCTGCAAATGTACTCAGTGCTCAGTAAGTTCAAGGCAATGTGTGTTCTCCCAAGACAAGGCTCTTACAGATCTTTTCTGTCTGTAACTAGCTCCCTGACATCTTTTCCCTTAATTGATTTAATTAAGGCAGAGAGAGAGAATAATGAACCCAAATGTCCTTGATACACCAAGGAGGGGTTAGAAGCCAAAGACCAAGTAGGAAGAAACCCCAGGAAATGGTAGCCTTGAACTCTCCCGATGTGAAATGCATATTTAAAAATAAGTGGTGAAGGGGCGTCTATGGCCAAGTGAGGAGGAATAGCATTTAGGTGTCCCTGTGGAAAACCATGAATGTTATGTTGTCATTATCAGTCAGAGATCCAGGGTCTAGAAATATCAGATAGGAAAACCAACCCTCCTAAATCATCTCTCTGATAGTTTGTGTAACCAAAAAATGATTATGAAACTACTTGGAATAAGAAAGACAAAGACTAGAAAGAAAAGAGTAGAGAAAGGGTCTACCTACAGAGGGTGCTCTGCGTTGGCAGACAAAAGGAATAAGCCCTAAAATGCAGAGCATGTGGAACACGAGGAGATGCTGGTTGCTTATGTTGGCAAATAGGAGAACAGACTTGTTGAAATAGGCTTTGAGAACTCTATCTCTAGACAAATTCTAGCACCGAAATTTCTTCTTATGTGACTGAAACCATTTCCTTTAAGGTCACTGGATGGGGCAGCCATTTCTCCAGGGTTCTCCCAAATCTGTGATTCTAAATCCATTTCTGTCATCAGGGTTAAGTGTTGGAGAACCAGAAGAATTGCTACGGATTGTTTGCCTTTTAGGTTCCATGATATAAATGCGTTGAAGGAGCTGGGGGTGGTGAGGTGAGTAGACAGGCAAGGAGGCAGGTGTTGGCAATTGAGGAGTAGAATAAAGATGGAGAAGAGTTTCCCATGTACATTTGGGGGCCACATACATTCCTGTGTACATATAGTCCATATATTACTATTCAGCCATCTTCATGTGGTCTCATATATTGACAATGGCAGAATCTGATTGTGAGGTTGAGGGGAGGTGCTGTGGAGATGACTGCCACCAATACCCCCCCAGCCCCCATAACCACTGCTATCCACAAGGTCACAGGGGGTGGGGGGATGAAGGGTAAATGTCTAAGGATGAGGTGGGGATGAGATCAGGACTGGGGGCAGGGAGAGAAGTAGGATCGACAATACTTCCCAGTTTGCCTGAGATAGTCTTGGTTTATGCCTTTTTTTCCCCTATAAATTATTAAAAGTATAGCCCCTTTCATTCTCAGAAGTGGCCCTATTTGGATGATAAATTATATAGTTACCCGAGAGGGGTCATAGGCCGTAGGACAAGCATATGTACGGCCCATCTTAATCCAGGGAGGAAAATTAACGTCATCCCTTGAAAATTTTGGCACTGTGATAGTTTGTGCTCTGACTCACAGCTGAGTTAAGGGGCAAAATGTCAGCATCACCACAATTCCTTACCTCCAGCTGCTACGAACGTTGTGTGTTTAAATGGTTCCTGTCTTTGAAGCTGCAAATGAGCCCTGTCAATTTCCCAGGGTTGTCAGGGTCCTTGCTGAGATGCGAGCCCAGCAAGGGCAGACTGACTTGACTCACCAAAATGACCTACCCAGCTCTGTAAATGAGAGTTTGAATATCTTCTGCAAAAATTGCTTTTATAAAAATTACCTTCCCGTTTGAATCCGGAAGTCTGAGCCACATATATTTTGCAGCATGTTTGAGCCTATACTCCCAGAAAATTTCACTGATTATCCTTAAGATCAGCCAACATTGACTACCATCCTTGCACAGATGAAAGAATGAATGATTAAATCTGAAAAGAAATGTGGGGTGTTTTAAATGAATTGGATTCTTTTGCCATTGTATTCATCTTATTCATGTATTTTTCCGCCTCCGGTAACATTTTGATATACAGCCCATGTTTGAGATCACCAACGGAAGCAGGCACAGAAATGAAATGAACTTCAACAATAGACAGTTTTAGATATTCCAGGCAGTTCTCCCTGTAGGCCAGGGAGTGCCTAATAATGAAATAAAGTTCTCAGGGCTCACCAGCAAACCACAAAGCAGCTAATTTGGTAGTTTTTGCAGAAAAAGTACTGGAAGCTGCACAGGGTTTGTTTGGGAAAGATCTTGGCCAAGTTAGTTGATTAGGGTGTTTCAGGAAGGACAGATTACACTCCATTCACTGGCAGCATACAAAATAGAGATGTGGAGTGAATTCTATCTAGGAACGGCCTTTTCTTGAATCCCATATTGGGGCTGGGTAGAACTGTTCCACATAAAGGAAAATCATACCTTCTTTTCCACATAACTGCTAATAACAGCCCCAGCCCGTACACACAGAGGTGAAAGAATAAAGGACACCAATCTTCTGTGTGGTCTTGGGCATGCCCTGCACATAATTAGAAACCCAGTGGGCGTAATGAGAGAAGATGAAATAGAAGCTCGAAACTGGACTTGCAGCCACAAAGGTAAGATCTATGCCACCTGGGAGGAGAAAGTTCACAGGGAAAAGAGGGTGGTTCCTGACCCCTTCTGGTATTTCACGGTCAAAGGGAGAGACGAGTCTCTCCAGTTCAGAGGCCAAGACAGGAGAGAAAGAAATTCTGGTGGGTGGATGCAGAAGAAGAACGGATATCCCAAGAGGGAAATGTTGCTTTTGTGCCTTCTGCCAGCTTCAGATATTAGGAGATTGGAGGTGGGGACACCCTGCTTTGTGACTCTTATGTGTTTACAGAGCATTGCAGCTGGGCTGCAGCGGCTGGGAATGGGTCACAGGGTTGCTGAGATAATGATGCCCTCAGCTCAGGGCCATGGGGCAGGCCTGGGGCAGCCAGATCCCCTTGGTGGTGTCCTCAGGCCATGAGCGGCTGCATCCTTGCTCCAGTGTGATGCTGAAATCTGATCATTTCTGTGTGTGCTGTGCGGTGAACCAAGACTTGGAATAGGATGCCTCCCTCTGGGAACACCTCTGGATGGTGGTGGGAGAGGGGGTGTTGAAGATGTGGAGTTTACCTCTACAACAGGTTTGGATTGTGTCCTGCCCAAAGATATGTCCACATCCTAACCCCTGGGACTTATGAGTGTGGCCTTCTTTGGAAATCAGGTCTTTGCAGATGTAATTAAGTTACGGATCTTCAGATGGGATCATGGTGGATTTAGGGTGGTTCCTAAATCCAGTGACTGGTGTCCTTATAAGAGAAAGGAGAAGGAGATTTGACACAAACAGGGAAGAAGACCGCGTGAAAACAGAGGCAGAGATTGAAATCATGTGGCCACAAGCCAAGGAAAGCCAGGAGCCACCAGCAGCTGGAAGAGGCAAGAAGGGATTCTCCCCTAGAGCCTTTGGAGGAAGCATGGCCTTGCCATCACCTTGATCTTGGAGTTCTGGCCTCCAGAACTGAGAAAAAATAAATGTCTGTTGTTTTAAGCTCCCAAGTTTGTGGTAATTTATTGTGACAGCCCTGGGACACTAATACAATCTCCAACTGCCATCCTCTCATTGTGGGAAACTTCAACCTATATGTACTCCACTCTCCTGGACTCCATCCCTTCCTTTCCCGCTTATATCCTTCCTTCCCTGTCCCTTTTCCTGTTTCCCCTTCCTTCCCAAAAGTCTTCACTATCTCCTCTGCTCCAGGTACTGGCAGGCAAGGGGACTCCAAGAAAATTCAACATGAGGTCTGCCCTCAGCTCATTGGTGGAGGAGACAGACCTACACAGGTAATTTCAAGATACAGTAGGTGTGGAGTTGCTGTCAGTACAATGTGTATGGGAATTCAGAAGGGGGAACAATTAATTCAGTGGGCGTATGGGAAGATTTCCCCAGAGGTGGGAGCATTTGAGCTGCATCTGTTGAAGCCTTTGTGAGATGAAGATGGGAGGAAAATGGAACAGTCATTCTAAGCAGAGGGAGGCTGTCATTTGGGTTGGATCTCTGATGGATGATTCATCAGTGATGTATCATTTACTGCGCTTATTTTTACTCCTGTGACATGTGATGAAATATTGGGTGCATCCCATTACCTACATTCCATTTTCCCAAAGGTCATTTCTGGGTTCAGGGTCTGGACTCTGTTGAGTGTGGGAATTGATTATAGCCCAGAGCTCTCCTAAGAGGTGCGGTCCTTTGTTGGCCTGGGATGTACAGAGGTGCCAGATTGGATCTAGGACTCTCCATGAAAACACGACTTACTGGAAGGGAAAAGAATCGCTCTAAGTAGAACACAGCCCCTGGGTCCACTTGAATAGAGACCTAGGTTTAGAACACTCCTGGGGTCATGGGGTACAGATCAGGACACTCAAAGCCTCTAGTGATATGCAGAGAAAGGTACTGCAGATTCTTTTAACCTAGAGGTAAACTGGCTCATGAAGGACTATAAAAGTTTCTGTACCCCAAGGAGAATGGAAAAGCAGTATGACTGCCTCATTTAAACTTAAAAGTAGTTTGAAGGCTGAGACTATAGTACTATCCAATTTTGAAATGTATGCTTTTGACTTAAGTTGGGTTTAGCCTCTGAGTTTAAGCCCCTACACTTAACTCCTGGCATTCCACAGTCCAACTAGAGGCAGGCAGACTTAGTCCTGAAACATTAGAACTGTGGACAGTACTCCACCTATGCTAACTTAAGCCAGAGGAGGATCATTATAGCTCCCACCTTGGAAGCAGATCACTGTTAAACGGAAAGGAGCCGGTTCAGAGTAAGGCGGGCCAGGGTGAGGGAAATAGACGCTCCTGGTGTGGTGTCAGATCCCTTGGTGTACAAAGGGCAAGTCTGACTCACATCTCCTGTGTCGCTGGGCAAATTCTTTCACCCATTTGTGCCTCATTTTTCTCATGTGTAAGATGGGGATAATAGCTGCTACATATGCTTGTTATAAAGTTAAAATGAGTCAGTACATGCGAAGTGCTGAGCACGTAATCAAGCAATCATTAAAGGTCGTGATCGTGACCATGGTTACTTACCGTAGAGAGTCACACGAGACGATGATGTGAAGTGCCTAGCGTAGTGCAAGCCCTTGGGAGGTGCTCTACAAGCGTTAATGAACCCCCTCCGAAGGCATTCCCCAGCAGACCTGCCGTCCGAATGAAGATCTTGAGAGACACAATGCCCGTGAGTTCAGAGCAGACGTGGATTCCTGCCTGACCACAGAGAAGGGATGGCTGTTGCAGCGTCCCCAGACACCACGCCTTGGAGGTAACAGGAGCTGTCCCCTACCACCCCTACTCCAGGCCTGGCAACAGCCCGAGCCATGGCTGGTGGCAAACCTGTTTCCTAGGTGCCATTTCTAGAAACTACCACAAGTGCCGGCTAAGGAACAACGGGTCCTGTATTTACTGATGTGAGGGTGCGTGGATGGGTAGTGGTGTGTGTTAGGGGTGGGGTGGGTGGTCCAGACTGGCCCAAGGCAAGGGCTGCTCTGGGGCACGGGGGCATCCCTGAGCATGGGCTTAGTGCCGCAACGCATGGTCTCATCTGCCTCACGCTAACCCGGAAGGGTGGGCGTTCCATCTCTGATTTATAGGAGAGGAAACTGAGGTTTAGCAGAACAGTGACCCACCCAAGGCCACTCGGCTGAATCAAACTCGGTCTGGCTCGGAGCTTCTGCACCTCTCCCTCCACCCAGCTGCTTCTGACATCCCTCTCAGGATGAACACACACTTCCGTTTTCCCAATTTTTCTCCTAAAATTTCATTTTAAAGGGAAATGCAACATTTTGTTGCTGTTGTTAAGTAAAAGTGTTTTTGTGCCCAGAGAAATACCTAGGAAACGTGAGAGAATAATTGAATCGAACATACAAACTTTCTAATTCAGTGAAAAGACCATATTCCTGTAAAGATATTACCTAGTTTTGCTGTCAAGAGAGGAATAAACCAGGAAATTATAGGACAAGCCCATTTCCCTTATGAATCTGGAACAAATTGAAACTGGAATATTATTGCTACAATCATATACAGGGAACAATTCTTTGGAGAGAGAACTTTTAAATTGTTTTAGATATTCATTTCTGTGTCTTAAAAAAAAAATAAAACACTTACATTAAGAAAGAGATGGTAAGAGGAATCTATAGAATTTTGACTAGATTCATCTGGTTTCTCAACCTTGGCACTATTGACATTTTGGGCTAGATCACTCTTCATTTTTTTTTTTTAAATTTAATTTTATTTATTTATTTTTTATACAGCAGGTTCTTATTAGTTATCTATTTTATACATATTAGTGTATATATGGCAATCCCAGTCTCCCAGTTCATCCCACCACCACCCCCTTGGTGTCCATACGTTTGTCCTCTGCATCTGTGTCTCTATTTCTGCCCTGCAGACCGGTTCATCTGTACCGTTTTAGGTCATTATTCTTTGTTGTGGGGTGCTGTCTTGTACACTGTAAGATGTTTAGCTGCATCCCTGACCTCTACCATTAGATGCCAGTAGCACCCCCCAACCCCCAAGTCGTGACAACCAAAGATGTCTCCAGACACTGCCAAGTGTCCCTTGGGACAAAATCACACACGGCTGAAAATTACTGAGCTAGATGAAACGATGTTATCATCAGCTAATACTCGTGCTTGTCCTCATGGTTTGTGGCATCGTATCAAGAGCACATCTGCTTCCTGGCAGCTCCCAAGACCTGAGGGCGACTGGCAGAACAGAGAGACCTCTCCACGATAGGATCTTATTAGGACTCCGTTTTTCTTCTGTTTTGTAAATAACAACTTTATTGAGATATAATTCACATATCATAAAGTCCACCCTTTTAAAGTATGCAATTCACTGGTTTTTAGTATATTCGCAGAGTTGTACAACCACTACCACTATTTAATTTTAGAACATTTTCATTACCCTCCCAAAGAAACCCCACACCCGTAAGCCTTCACGCCCCATTTCCCGTCCCTGGCAACCACTAATCTACTTTCTATCTTTATGGATTTATAGAGCTCCATTCTTGAATGTGAGGTATTTGGCTTGAAAACCTAACAGCCAATATGGATAGAGCCCCTTCCTCTGACCCAGTAACTTCTCTTCCTCCTTAGGTGCTTTTAATTTTGCTTTAAAGTCCGGCTCAGGATTCTCTTCTTCCAGGAAGCATTCCCTGGTTTCCTGTCTGGTCCAATTGTCTAATCATCACCCCAGGGCTTCTTTCCTCTCAGCTGTGGAGCCAATCGCAGCTGTGAGCTACATGGCAGTTCTTCTTTGGCAGGAGAATTTTGCCGGGGCAGACACCTTCCCATCACACACTCAGGCCAGCACTTAGTGGACAGTGTCATGGAGTTCAATACGGCTGATCTGTCCTGGGCCTCAAAGGGTGCTTTGTGGGGATGAAAAGTGTCCATGTTTAATTCTCAAAACAACTTGATGAGATAGATGCTATCACTATGCCCATTTTAGAGGTGAAGAAACTGAGACCCAGAAGAATTAATTAAGCTGTTCAAGGTCACTGAAAGTAGTGGAGTGGGATTCTGGTCCAGAATCTGGGTGTGTAACCGTTGTATAACTGCTTCCCTGGGGGAACACTGCCGGGGCATGTGACATACATTAACCTGCTTTAGTTCTCACGGCAGCTCTGGAAGGTGAATATAATTATCCCATTTCCCGATGAGGGACCTGATGTTCAGAGAGATGAACTGTCATGCTGTTCACGGGTGGCAGAGCCAGGATTCAAACCCAGGTTACACGTGCTCATTCCACAGGGTTGCGGCCAAGAACAGTACCAACGACCTGGTCCTCCCAAAGGTCAGCCCGGAAGCCTTAACTCTCATCCCGCTGGAAAGAAGAGTCCCTGATTATTAAAGGGAAGTTGCTTAGTTGTCATTTTCTTTTTTTTTTAATAATGATTTAAAAATTTTTCTTTTTAATTAAAAAAAATTTTTTTTTGGCTGTGTTGGGTCTTTGTTGCTGCGCGCGGACTTTCTCTAGTTCCCCGGAGCGGGGGCTACTCTTCGTTGCAGTGCGCGGGCCTCTCATTGCGAGGGCCTCTCCTGCTGTGGAGCACGGGCTCTAGGCGCACAGGCTTCAGCAGCCGTGGCATGTGGGCTCAGTAGTTGTGGCTCGCGGGCTTTAGAGCGCAGGCTCAGTAGTCGTGGCCCACGGGCTTACCTGCTCCACAGCATGTGGGATCCTCCCAGACCAGGGCTTGAACCCGTGTCCCTGCATTGGCAGGCGGATTCTCAACCACTGCGCCACCAGGGAATCCCCGCTTAGTTGTCTTTTTATCTCCGAGTGAAGGTGAAAAATATGAAGAATTTCTCCAGAAGGATCTGAAAAGTTATCCCTGGCAGAGACAGAAAGAATGTGGAAAAAGAAACATGGTGGTTATCCTTAAGATCCTGAAAAGTAGTTAGGAGAAATAAAAATTCAGCAATTTGCATGCCTTCAAGAATCTTCCAGACTTGAGGGCTGGCAGGCGTGTGAGTTGAGCATGAAGAGAAGGGGTCGTGGGCAGGCCGTACTGGTCAGGATGCCGACGTGGCTCTTTCCCGAGAGCCTCACCTCCTGCAAAGGCTGGCCTGTCTGGGAGATGCACACACCTTGAACGTGATAAATATAGATGAACATACTTTGAACCTGAACGGAAGTTCATCAAAAGAGAGCTAATTATGGGGCTAGTTATTTACATAATTTAGATGACAATCTTGAAAACATAGTTATACTTCAGAGATTCATGACTTTAATCAGGCTGCAAAAAATGATGAATAACACAGATTAAGCCAGGTTGATTTGCACAACTATTAAACGTATAGGTCAGCACCTATACACATAGAGCAAAATGCCAGGCATTGCAAATGATCTTAGAGCCATTTTGGAGAAATGAGATAATGGATCAAAAGGGAAAGTATGGAAAATAAAAATTGATCAGGGCAGTTATTCGAACGTGGAATTAGATGAATCTGTAACTGCTTCAATCAAAGTAGATAGCTGTAACATAAAAGAGTATATCTTAGTGAAAGCCTAGTGGGTAGGAACACGGTATAAATGAAAGGATTTTATTACCATAAAACCATAAAGTTCAATTTTATGCAAAAATAAAAAATGACAGGCAATATAACAATGGGGCTCTCCAAGAAATAATATTCCACAGACGTCATCTACTTTCAGGCTGGCTATAGATAATTTGATGGCTTTAGTAACAGATAGCTGACCACATGACGTGACTTGCTCTGTCTCTGGAGGCTTTATCTTACCTGCAGACTTTTATCCATGCCATTCCACCTGCCTGCAGTGCCCTGCCTCTTCCTGTGGGCCCACAAACACCTTTTCATCCTTCAGGATGGAATGTAAGGCAACCTGGCAGCATAGCAGAAAGAGGGCTTTGGGCTTGGGGTCCCAGCTTAGCCAGTGCCTGGTTGGCTGGTCTTATCGGTTTACTTAACTTCTCTTATCCTCTGTTCCTCACATCCTCCAGTAGGCAAGGTTAATCTCCCTCCCCAGCAAGCTTCTCTGCCATTTTCTCTTCCCGTTTCACTATCACAGCATTCACAAGTATAGTCCATTTGCTGTTTATGTGAATGTGGCATTTGCATTGCAATCAAGGGTCTTGGGTTTAAAATTTGAAGCTGCCACTTACTAGCTGAGCCTCAGGTTCCTCATCTTCAAAATGGAGATGACACCTGTTGAGGCAAAGACTGACAGCTGATGACCAAACTGTTCCTCTGGGCAAACAGCCTCCCCTGTAGCGATGCATGGTCACGTGACTGAGGAGAGCTAATGGAATACAAGCAGGAGTTGTGAGGACCGTTTACAATACTGGTCCTTAAGAAAACCTCCATGCTTTTCACCCCTCTGCCAGATTAAGGTAGTTGAGAACAGTGACCAATAAGCCATGTCCTGAAGGCAGCAGAAACGCAAGATGGGGGAGCCTTAGCTCCTGAATCATTACTTGGAAGAGCATTTTCCCTCCACCCCAATTAGGAACATCCATTTGGGGCTTCAAGTGAGTGAGAAACGAACGTCTCGTAGTAAGCCACTGGTAGCTGGGGGTTTATCTGTTGCAGCAGCTAGCATTACCTTAACTAATGTACCAATCCCATAGAAGCAGGCCCTGTTGTGAAGATTATAACAACGGTTGGCAGAGTTCCTGGCACATAATAAGCCCTTACCAAAATCTGATAAATGATTGGACCATTAAGTCCTCCAAAAGAGAAAATAGAATTTGTCTAGATGATGATTTTCCCTTATGGCAAGCCAAGTTTAATTTTGTTCTGTCAAGTTAGATACAAATAATTGGAACTCCTAACAGTTTTGTAAGGACTGTACTCTCTTATGGCTAAATTAGTGTAACTTCTAATCAAATTTCTCACAGATTTCCAGAGTATTGGTACTGAATGGGACCTTCGTGGGCAAGTCACACACACAGCCTTCTCATTTTGTAGATGAGAAAACCAAGGCTTGGAGATGTTATTTCTCTGGGATAATTAGGGGCAGAGCAAGGACTTGTAACTTGTAATTATTTTCACAATTAAAAGAGATATTTTCTGATCGGTAAAGTTAGATGGTGGCTGAAAATTGGAAAATAGAAAAGTTTTATTTGATAGAGAAAACAGGAAGAGCTCTAATGTAGACACGAGTTACATTTCTCATCTTTTGTGTATGTTATTTATTTCACAGAGTTTAACAGAGATCATGGTGATTATATAATTTTGAATACTGGGCAACAAGACTTGATCCTGGACCTCAGGGAAAATTCGAGGTTCCCTGTGTCATTCTTGGGGCTGAGATTAGCGCGGGGTATGACTGCTGTGGCTGTTTTGACAAAATGACACCCCACAGAGTGGAGGAGTTCCCACTTCCTTCTTGAGGAGGCAGTGAGGAGGCGGACAGTGAGAGTCGGAGCCTGTAGGTTCTGGGTCAAGCCCTCTGCTCAGCCTGGCGCTTCCACAACTCCCTGCCTGGTGGGGGCAGGCTTTTCGGTCCCCATGGACCCCAGTACAGCCCCAGGTGTGCAGCTTTCAAAACCAGGAAGTTGGATCTGTGGATTGGGGCTGGGAAACATCCTGCCCACCCCTCCTGTGCAACTCCCGAACTCCCTGCAACTCCCTGCAACTCTCTTCTCAAATATCCTGAACGGTGATTTTGGGGAACTGATCACTTCTTTTTTCTATAAAGTGACTTCTCACCTACGGTAATTTGTTAATAATTTTAATAAAAACCTAAGGGAGGGTGGCTGGTCTCTCACAGGTTCCCTTTAGCCCCCCAGAGGGTGGATAATACATCCAGACAAACTGCCAAGAGAGAGCAGAGAGGAGGCCCCTCATCTCCTGTGAAGTGTGGTTAATAGCCTTTCCAGCAGACCAGTCCTGGCCTCATTCCTGTGGGGTCTCTAATTAGCCTGCGATTGGGATGGGGGGCGTCAGCATTGCTGCTTTGGCCACAGAGGAAACCACAAACTAACATTTACAAGGAGGTTGTCTTACCGAGAGGAGGTGCGGGGCCCTGGGGCTCTTACATGATTATCATTACCCCATAAATGCCAGTTTAGTACTTAAGACCTGTGTGGTAGAAAAATTGAGACTAACTTCTTCATACCATTATGAGAGTCTTATTTCCCCCACTTTTTTTTGGTCCTGAACACCCCTCCTCGACCAACCACTTTCCTTGCCAGCTCTTCCTCAAACTTAGTTTCTGCAGTGCTGTCAGACACACCTGTCTGTAACCTACATAAAGACGAGCTGCCACATGGCCCTTTCTCAGCGTGGAGTAGAATCTGACTATTACCCCAAAATACTTAAAAGTAACAGGAATCTTCACTACATTATTGAGAAAATGCTGAAGACAGGTTATAGTCATGATGCACAGAAAATTCCTAAAAATTCTCTTTTTTCTCCATTCCCCCCAGTATAGCAGCATCTCCCCAGTATCTCTCTTTCCCCAGTTGTGCTACTAACTACTGCTTGGGTCCCTTACTCCTTGTGCCTTTAAATACCTATTCTCTGCTCTTTTTTGTATTATTATCATTATTTTTTAACATCTTTATTGGAGTTTAATTGCTTTACAGTAGTGTGTTAGTTTCTGCTTTATAACAAAGTGAATCAGTTATACATATACATATGTTCCCATATCTCTTCCCTCTTGCATCTCCCTCCTCCCACCCTCCCTATCCCACCCCTCTAGGTGGTCACAAAGCACCGAGCTCATCTCCCTGTGCTATGCAGCTGCTTCCCACTAGCTATCTATTTTACGTTTGGACAGGCTTCCAGGTCCTCCTCTGACAGCCTCTGTTATGCACATAGAAAAAGCCCAGAACTCTTTCGAGTGGGGTAGAGTATAAGGCTCTGAATATTTATATGTTAATATTTTCCTGTCTCATAGCTTACACTCGTCCCTTCCATTTTAGTTGTGCTTTCTTGTAAGACGGCTTCATTTCCACGATGGATGCCTTGGTAGGGAGTATGCTTAGACATGTATCAGGAAATTTTAAGGCTAAATCAGGCTCACAGAACCAAATAAATAAGTGGTGACTGAGTTCAAGGCACTGAAAACAAACGCCCAAGGCAGACAACAGGAGGCAGTGAGTTGCTTCCAAAACCATTTCGAGAACCCCCTTTGGCCTCAGCAGCCATTTTCCCTGTTGGTCTCTTCTTTATTTCTCTTCTTCCTCTTTCTTTCTGTCTTACCCTCCCAAGCTGTCTACAACAGCACCCATAGACACTGCCCAGCACAGAATTTTGCTGACTTCTGGTATGAAGGAAATAAAACGGAAGAGAAAAAACTGCAGGGCAGGGAAAGTGAGTCCAAACTTATACTGAATTTCATAGAGAAGGAAAGGAAAACTCACCCTGAACTCCTGAAACTGGGAGTTAACACTTCCAGCCAAAGAGAAATGTGAAAATGAAGCCTTCACAGCACTGCAGACAGAGAAGTCTGGCTCTCATACTTCTAATTGGCAATGCGGTCCTCTCCCCCTTGGGGGTTGGCGTGGGCTGGTGACGGTGGGGAGAGGGAGATGGCTCGAAATAAAAGGTCACACAGGGAGATTTTATGTGAAAAATGGAACTGTAGCTGACATGATCAATTTCTTGGTACAGGAGGGATCAAACTACTTAGAAAGCATCTGTACGGAGGGTGGGGATGGACCATCAGGTTAAATGCTGCCTGAGGCACATTTGGGGTCAGACGTGCCCTGGCCTGGGTTACCCCCCAGTTTGCACACTGGTGGATTCGTCTCTGGTGGGCATCTAGCAGGTGTCTGAATATTACTGGCTATTGATTGACTGATTAATTAACCATATTCGGTGTGTCATTTCAGGGAACTGGGGAAAAGAAACGGGTATTGCAGGGAGATCTGAAAGCAAAGAATAGCCATTCCGACACAGCCATAGACTCTGTTTCCCTGTGCTCTTGGAAATTACTGCTTCTGTAGCTGTCACCACTGTCACGCATCCCACTCAGGGTTTCCTCTGCGGCTGAGCTGCGTGGCGACCCCCCGTTTCCCCAGATTGTGCTGGTCAGGTTCACTTCTTGCCCTGCCACATCCCCCCACCACCTCCACCCCGACCCCGACCGTGTCTGTGACAAAGGACAGACGCAGCCTCTGGTCTCAGCCCCACCCCGTGTCCCCTCCCCGTCCCCAGCCTCCTCTCCCACGTCCAGAAAGATGACGCCTCCCAGGGCCAAGAACTTTTGTCAGAGGCTGCCAACCCTGGAAAACACACACTGCACCAAAACATGATGACTCATGCTGAAAAACCTTTCCTCATTAACACTTCCTCCCAAAGGAGGTTGCTGGAATCATCGTGCCGTGTAAGCCATTTGCAGCCCAGGTGAATAAGGCATTTTGGCTCCTGTTTACGTGAAACCGTCTTTGTCATAAAGCTGGCTTGATAACAGGGAGATTTCCCAGTGAGGCTGTTCCCAATTCCATTATGTCACTCATCTTTTTAGCAAAAATGTGTTGTGTGCCTCTTTCATGCTTACCGTGCTAGGTGCTGAGACTAAAAAAAAAAAAAAAGATGAACAATACCAGTTCCTGCCCTTCAGCAGCTCATAGTCTAGACACAAACACAGATTATTGCAACCCGAGTCCAGAGCACCAGGTGTAATGGCAGCTGTTCCAAGACCATGGATGAGAAAGGAGGGCAAACCCTCCAGGTGGAAGGATGCTTTTTCTCCTTCTCCAGATCAGTTAGTCTTCTTCTTAGTTAATCTTGTCACTCTTAACCTCATTTTCCCATCTTGTATTTTTACCCTCAGTTCCTTCCTTGCCCTCCCCCTTCCAGACACAGTCAACACATTTCTTGGTTCAATCTCAGACACCTTCCCACGTGCTCCAGTCCCCGGCCCGCTCTCCCATGGCCCTGATAGCCGACTTTGGTCACGTGCCCACTCGTCTCCTTGCCCCCAGGCTCCCCCTCTTCTTTCCTTCTGCCATCCTGCCTACATGGTCATGCTCCTAAAATACAAATCAGATCACATCACTCTTCGCTTAGAGACAATGCCCGTCTCTCCTAGCTTTCAGTGTGGCTGGGCGTTACGCCACCTGCAGACAGTCAGAGGAGGGGGTAGTAGCAGCGTTCCCTGACCCAGGAAGAAACGTAATGGAAGGAGGGGACTCACCCACGAGCTCGGAAGGGCGAAGGCCGGGCTCTGGTGGTGACTGCATATGGGAACCACCCGGGAGACTTTTATAACCACCGACTCCAGAGCTGCACAGCAGGTTCCAGCCATTGGGTCTGGATCTCTGGGTGAGGCCTGAATGTCTATAGATTTAAAAATCTCCCCCGGTGACTCTGATGAACAGAAGACATTGCAACCTTCTATGCTGCTGGAACCCAGCAGGCTCTGTACTGTGGGATGGATTATGTGCTTTGAAAAAAAAGCACTCATATCAGCTCCACCTCACGGGAAGCACAATCCTGGCCTCCCTGGTGGTCCTTTGGCTCAGGGTCCCAAACGAAACAGTGATCGGTTGGCCCTTGTGGCCCTCACAGCCCTCATGTTGGCTCTGCTGCTCTGTAAGCTCTACCCACTGATCTAACTTGCCAAAAGCCAGTCTGTTTCACAGATAATATAGGTTTTAACACTTAACCAATTCCTCATCCTAGGTATGCATATTCTGCTTTCTATTGGGATTTAATTGACAAAATTTTAGTTATCTCCTCAAAATAGCATAGGAGTATATTTTATGAAACACATCTTGAACCAAATGCAATCTTTGTTTGCTTCCAACCTGCTTTGAAAAGCATCTTCATATTCTGAGTGTGTGATACTTCAGCAGTTTCAGAAAATACGTAGATTTGCTTCTAATTCACTATGTACTCTTTTTTTTGGGGGGGGGGCGAATCTGTTGATATTACAAGATCATGAAAAAAAAGTATTGGTTTGTTTCAAGGTTCACTGTGTGTGTGTTTTTTGGAGTGGGGGAGGGATGGTTTGTTTTTTTCTTAATTGACATTTTAATTCATTTCCTATTAGGAAACACACATTTCTTTGGTGGTAACCACAACCCAGCACCTGCACAAAATTAATCCATGGCCACAAAAAATTACAATGTGTAGGAAGCCTCATATTTTCTTTGAGGGAGACAGATAAGCCCAGACTTTTTCGATTGGTTACCAAAGTCTCTGCTACCGGCTTCGGGCTAGTCCAGACACCCACATCATTGAACTTGGGGCCGGCCAGGCTTTGGGTGAAGCTTCCCCAGGCGGAAGCTTTCTTTGCTCCTTACCCTGGAGTCCTCCACGCTTTATTGTGTGCTGCCCTCCACACGACACCAGCCTAAAAAGACCATTTGTCTGCACAGCCTCACCTCTGCTTGCCTTGCTTCCTAATGCAGGTCTTTAATTTTGTCTCAGTCACCCTGACCCTTCCCCCAATTTCTTCAGCAATTTTCCCCACCTAATAATTATAAAAAAAAAACACATTAGCAATGAAGCTCCCCCTCCCCCCTTGCTCTTTTATCTACGTAAATATCCTTGACGGCAAGACATCTAGTAGAGCGCATTCATTCATTTTTAATCTGTCTCTTCTTGGGGTTACTGTGTTCCAGGGACTGAAGGACCCTGAACAATGGTCTCTGAAACCTTGGACTGAGCCTTTTTTTCTCATAGGCAGGGATGGTACTGAGGGCATAATGGAGTCTGGTCAAATAAATATCTGTTATCTGAAACACTCCCTTTCAAGGTGAATATGGATTTTCATCACATGAAACCCCAGCTTGAGAGCCAGATTTTTTTTGCGCCTGAATATTATTAGCAAGCAGAAAAATAATTTGGAGAGATGGCAGACTGAAACACTGATTCCTCGTAGGAGCGCTGTTCCTGAGGCAGCCCAGAGAGCTCTGGGGACAGACAGATTCAGAACGACGATGGGGCAACCTCAGTGCCAGTTCAGAGCAAGACACCCAGGAGGCGCCTGACAGAGGGGTCCTGCTTGCTGTGGTGTCTTCAGGGCTCTGTTGACAGCCGACTTTGCCTTTGCAGTGTACACTCTCCTTGGAGGACCTCATCCACCCCTTCTGCCATCCCCTATCTGTACCTTGACACCTCCCACCGTTGTAGCTCTAACCAGCTATCTCCCCCAGCTCTGGAACCAGAGTGGGGTTTTCAGGATCTACGAGACAACTCATAGGATATGGCTCAGAATATTATCTATAGCCCTCGAGAAGGAACGAAAGGTCCTGGACTTTGCTTACTGACTAAACTATTATTGTTTTGTCCTGTTTGACTGTTTTCCTTTGCTGCTGTATTTTTCTCACTCCTCTGATTAAACTTGTTCTTTGGCTAAAGTTTTTCCACAGACAAAAGGCAGGCGGAGGATGTGGTGGGGGGGGGGAAGGACCACAGGGTCCTGCTTCATTTCAGAGTTAGCTGTCAACCTAGGATGTGAAAGACAAGGGCAGAGGGAACAGCATATGCCAACACGCAGAATTGAGAAATGGCGAAACATGTCCTTGAAGCATGAACAAGTCCCCGTGGCAGGCGTAGAAGATGCTCAGGGGTGTGTAGTTGGAAAGGCGGCTGGAGAGGCGGGCAGCAGTGAGAGTGGGGAACTGTGCCTGCCAGGTGATGCTTGGACTACTATTTTTATTCTCATTCACAATGAACATGTGCCATCTGTATTAGTTTCCTCGGGCTGCTGTAAAAAATTGCCACAAACTGGGTGGCTTACAACAATAGAAATTTATTCTTTCACAATTCGGAGGTGGGAAATAAAAAAATCAAGATGTCAGCAGGGTTGGTTTCTATTGGAGACTCTGAGGGATGATCTGTTCCGTATCTCTCTCCTAACTTCTGGTGGTTGCTGGCAATCTTCGGCATTCTTTGGTTTGTAGATATATCATTCCGACCTCTGCCTCCGTCTTCACATAGCATTTTCCCCTGGGTGGATGTTAGTGTCCAAATTTCCCTCTTCTTATGTGGACATCAGTCATTGGATTAATTCAAGATAACCTCATCTCTCCTTGAGTACATCCTCAAAGACCCTGTTATCCTATTTCCAAATAACGTCACATTCCCAGTTAGCGGGAGCTAAGACTTGCACATACCTTTTTAGGGGACACAATTCAACCATCCTCGACCTCACCACATGAACATTTTAACAAAGTGTGTTAATTTGGTTCAGCAGGTGCTATGGAGTGTTCACTCTGTGCCGGGTGCTATACCATCAGCCTTTCAGTGGAACCAGGGCCCAGAGCATAGATTTGGGACAAGCCCCTTCGGCACTCAGTGTGGGCGGGGTTCCTATCGCCCAGAGTTTTTCATGGAAAGCCCTATCTCAGTGGAGAGACACCCAAACCATACAATTGACAGGAAGTGGGCCAATCCTATGAATGTCTTTATTTTACTTTTTAAATCAAAACTTAATTTAAAAAGTTTTTTATTAATAATTTTTTTGCATGAATGTCTTTTATTTGCACGACTTGATTAATCCAACCAACATTTGATTGTCTACTATTGATACAAATAGAGCGACCATGATTCCTATTGCTCAGAGCCATCCTGATTTATGCTGTTTGTCCTACTATCCCATCCAGTTAACCCCACTTCCCACCCTCAACGTGTCCTAGGTTGAATGATAAATTTTAAGGTCACCCACTCTAATAGTCAGAGAGCTATTGCGTTGGGTGCTGGACGCACAGAAGTGAAAGGGGGTCCCTGCCCTTGAAGGACCCCCAGTCTGCTGCAGGAGGGAAGGGAAGAAGCGTTCATAACACAGCAGGACCTGTGCTTGGCCTTGGGTGAGCCAGGATGCCAGGATAATGCACAGAGGTTTGAATGGAGGGCTCTTGTCGATTCATTGAAAATCAGTTAGGTGAATGATTAGTTTACCTCACAGTGACAGAGGAATAGCCTCTGACAGGTCTAGGATGGCTGGTTGGAGGGAAACCTCTCTGTTACTCTGCTTGGGGTATTCCCCTGTCCCCCCGCTTTCTCTCTCTCTCTCTCTCTGTCTCGAGCACCTGGCCAAAGGTAGGGTGTCCCCGACTGCCACGGGTCCCACAGGTCGGGGGCCCGTGTGCAGGTGTTGATGAAGGTGGGACACAGGCCCTACATAGAGCCAGCATCAGGAGTAGAATGATGCTGCCGTGGGGGGCAGGCCTCCCGCCTTCCTCCACCAGGCTGGGTACAGCAACGTGAAAACCCTGGGGGGAGAGGGTGGAATCCTCAAAATCTGTTGAAACCAGCGATGCACCGTGGATGGCTATCAACTCTTAGATGGCTGGTGGAGATCTTTAGTGACATGATAAGTTGACAGATTAGCTTTTGGCAAACTTGTGTTTTGGAGAATTGGCTTTTGGAGAAATGAGGGGGTTCGGATCATCAGATATCAGCAAAGAAAATCCAGAAAATTTGACGCAAAGTGGTTAAAAGCTCAGACCATGGAATCTGTTGACCTAGATTGGAATTCTGGCACTTTCATTGAATAACTGTGTGACCTTGGCAGTCAATTAACTCCTCTGAAACTGTTTCCTGTCTCAGGAGGAGAGTCCTGTATGGGTTAGGGGATGGCATTTGCTAATATAGGTAAAAGCTCTTTCCAGAATGCCTGGTCCAGGGCATGTGGCAGTTGTTATTAACGTTATTATTTAACTGTCGGTGTTTCCAACCCCAAATTATAGGCTGGCCAATGCCTGAGGACCCCCGGGGTCTAGGCTGCAGCCGAGGAGAGCGCTCAGGAGGGGCAGGCCTGGAATGCAAGACGCTTGCCCTGCAGCCTGTGGGCTGGTTGCTGGGAGACTTTTACTAACATGCTTCTCAAACTTGGTTGCTGGGAATCAGGCATCTGTACTTTGAAAAACTTCTCAGATTCCCAGCGCATACTTGGGGTGTGATGTCCGGGTGCACCCCTGGAAATCCTGGCTGAATGGCTGTGGTGTGACCCGATCATTGTGTGGTGAGCGTTTCCGCAGGTGATTCCGACGCGCCTCAGACCGACAACCTGTGCTAGGCTGAGGGGCTCTGTCTGTCTGTCTGTCTGTCTGTCTCCTCGATCTGGAGTGGCCTCGCTCTGGGCGGTGGTGACAGACCGTGTGCTCTGGCTGCACACCTGCCAGGGCTGGGAGGACCGGAAGCCCACTTTGTCAGTTTAAACCCAGAGATCCTCGTGTTGGGCGGGGAGCCCAGGGCCCGGGAGGGCACCTCCTCAGACCGCAGTGTGCACTGTATACCCAAGACCCCATAGGCACAGTAATCCCCAGACCTCAGCGAGGGAGTGTTCTGCTTCTTCCTACAGAATTGTATTAATAAGAAAAGTCTCTCCTTGGAAGGAACAAAATGTTTGCTTTCTGAGGCAATTATCAGGGCCTTTCATAGCAAGTGGAGAGCCTGCACTCAGATACTGACAACAAACAGGCAGTAGGACATACAGGAGTCCTGCTCTGATCTTTCAGCAACCTCTGTCCCTCCCGGCTGCAGCTTCCTGCCACCCCCTTGTGTGGGGCTTTCCCAGGCCGGCCTGATGGGGCTTCAGCTGAGGCGACCTGTGCGTCCTGCCTCCGAGGAGTTTCCAATGAAGTCCTTTCCTGAAGGAGGGGCTGGGGGCTGCCATTGGTTTTGATCACCAGGTTTCAGAAACAGGTTAAAAAAAATACCCCTCTTTCCCTCCCTCTCTCCCTCTCAACTCAGGTCAGGTAGATGAAAGAGTGTCTCCAAGTGCAAGGTGATGCTACCTTCTACTTTGTAGCCCTTGGGGCTTGATCTCCACCCTGGAGAGGGTTACTCAGGAGGATAAAAGCATTTCCATGGAGAAGTCTCCTTTCTTCCTTAGGTGTCTCACCTGCTCACTAGGACAAGTCCTCCTGTACGAAGGAGGTTTCTTAAGTCCATCAGAGGACACTACCAAGAGGGCAGATCCATGGTTGCAAAGCCCTTTCATGGGGCTGCTCACACTGCAGGCTCCAGGAACTTCTCCGGAGGGTAACTCAGAAGGTGGGGCGGAGGATTATTCTTCTCAACGGGTCTGAGCTGTTTGAGAGACGAGTGATGTAAACGATGGGGTCGTAGGGACAGAGAGCCAAAGGGTGAGTACCGGCCTCAGGAAAGAGCCCGGGGAGAGCTACCCAAGTCCAGTTTCTCATTTGTGTGACCCCTGAGTTGTCTTTTCCTTATTTATTCATTTTCCTCAAAACGTGATGAATTGGTACCTGACCTTCTTTTTTTGAAAAAAAATGTATTGAAGTATAGTTGATTTACAATGTTGTGTTCATTTCTTCTATACAGTACAGTGACTCAGATATATATATATACATATATTTATATATATATTCTTTTTCATAGTCTTTTCCATTATGGTTTGTCAGAAACCGAAACAAATACCATAGGATATCACTTATATGGGGAATCTAAAATATGATACATATCAACATATCTAAGACACAAAAACAGATAGAACTGACCTTCTTATAGGGGAAACTGAGGCATTGAACTTGTTAGCGGAGCTTGGCCTGTTACGAGAGAGCATGCTGGCTTGCTGCATGCTGGGGATTGGGAAATCCCTCTGGGGTCCACAGGTGCTCCTTCTCTCTTGGCTGCTGTGACTGGCCTGTCGCCTGGTCAGGGCTGCAGCCCCAGCAGTGCCAGCAGGTGTGCAGACCCGCCCTCCCCAGGGCCTGCCTTCGTGCACAGACACCCCCTACAGCCCGAAGCGCACACAGACCCTTGTTCTTCTTCCTTCATGACTTAAGTCCCAGAGAAATAGCCAACATCAGGCAAGCAGAAACTTCAGAGAAGGGAAGTTTGGGGGAACTTTTAAGTTTTGGAGAGATCACGGCCAGTGTCATCTTTAGAGCAAGACATCACAGCAAAGAAAACAAAGAGCAAGGGTATAAAAAAAGTTACTATTCTCGGCCATGCTTTCTCCACTTAGGTGTTGCTTCTTGCTGGCCAGTCTTCAGAGTGTTCCTGCCTGGGGACTGCCCACTTTGGAACAGGTGTGGTACTCTGGCCTAACCCACAGGAGAGAGTGTTAGACTGTAGAGAGGATTGATTCCATCCCTTCATCCATCCATCCACCCACCCACCCACCCACCCAGTTATTCATTCATTGTTCAAACCATTAAGCGTCTGCCGTGCACCAGGCACCTGACTCCCAATCACGGCTGCTGGGTGGACAAAGCTCAGCTCCTTCCCCTCCTGGAATGGGCAGGAGAAGCCCATGAAGCACGACTCAGAAGCACTGATAAGAAGGAGCTGCTTCCTGGGAATCACATCGTCCAGGAAGGACCACACTCTTCACCAATGTTCAGTTATGGCCCAGCCTTGTGTAGCTAAGTGGACTTTATTATTCTATCTTGTGGAAGGAGACAGTAAACCCTGGAGTCAGTGACTCATCCAGAGAAATGAGAGGTCTAGGAAGTAGAGCCACTAGACTAGAGACACACTTGCCTTGGAGTCCGGGGTGCCCATGGGACTGGTTTGGAGTTAAGTGGAACTGACGTGCGTCGCCTCTGGGTCATGGCGTACGACATTGGGCATCTGTCCCTCCACCCTCTTTTCTCCTCGTGAACTGGAATGTGATGCGGCAAAGACGCAGCTTCCAGCATGTGTGCGACACTGACACCGGGGATGGCAAAGTCACAGGGTGGGAGAACATGGGTCCCCAAATGAGTGAAAATCTAGAGCACTCACCTGTCCTATGTGTGAGCGAAGAAATCACCTCTGTCTTATTTAAGCCACTGTCCTGTTTGGCCACATCGTCACAGCAATTTAGCTTTTACCTTAACTAATACAAAGGGGTGAAACAACAGCCCTGTCTTTCTTTCCCGAGTTTAGAACCAATGAAGAGGGTGACGCTGGGCTCGGACAGACACGGGTCAAAATACCGTGTTTGTTCCTGACACAGCTAGGCTGGAGAAGTGGCTTTGAACTTCGGCCAGGTGGGCTTGCTGGTACTTCGCTTTTGAATTAGACTCGCTCACCTCATCCCCGGCCCAGCACAAGGGCAGAGATGGTACCTCCAGGGGGGAGAGAAGAAGCTGAGCCAAGAGATCTCTTTTCTTTCTCCCGAGCTCAGCGATCAGATCATTCCCCATCTTCCGGGGCAGAGTAAGAGGTAGGTGGGGAGAAGTGAGGAGGGTTCCCATTGCGGAGGCCCCTCCTAGATGTGGAGAATGGGGCTTCCCCTCACACGTGGCCAGTGCCCTGCTGGTGGGCACAGGGGCTGGAAATGAGCTAGCATGGTCCAGTCCTCGTGCATCTGAGGTCACGGTCAGCATCTGAGAGCTGCTGGGCTCAGAGCCTGGCATCCTGTGCTGGGTCTAGCGGTGAAGACACGGTGAGCAGCAAGTCTAGAACTCCTGACCCAGTGGCATAAACCGCAAGGCATTTAGTATCTCAGCCAGCGGGGATATAGGGGCAGGCTGGCTTCTGGCTGCTGGGTCAGTGGCTCAGCCATTTGTCAAGGACCAGATTCTTTCCTTCTCTCCATCCCGCCATCCTCTGAGCTGGCCTCATCACCTCCAGACCCTACATTGTCTAGAATCAGAAGTGAGAGTGGCTCTTCCTAAATCTTGTTTGAGAAGGATGCTTTTTCCAGAACTTCCCTCCACCCCCTGCCCCCTCCCTCCTGTTAATTTGCTAGTGAGTAACAGTCACGTTCCACTCTTTCCCCCTTTACACACACAGGGATGGAATTGCCTTTCGATCAGTCAGCCCCACGCCTAGGGCTGGGATAAGAGCTACTTCCCCGAGACAATGGCCGTGTGGGGGAAGGGAGAGGCACAGAGCGGGGCTGCTATTACAAAGTGGGCACGCGCACAGCCTCCAGCCACTCTGCATCCGCCTTCAGAACTGCCTGTTCACATGGAGGTTTTCAAACAGATATTAGGGACAAATCACCAAATGGTTTCATATAGATTATCCCCTATTTCTCCATGTCGGATGAAGTTACCTGCAAAGGAATGTTGGCGTTTGTGGGGCAGACACGAGGGCATTTGGGTTGTTCAGATGGATGTATCCCCAGGGGAGGGTGTGTGTTTGTTGGGGGAGGTCTTCCCATCATTGGGATCAATGAATTCTTGAGATATATGACTCTCCACAGATTTTGCTTTTATTGCAGGAACACAGACATATTTAACGTTTTTGGTACTGGGCCTATTTGTAAGGAAGAACATCTTTCTAGAGTTAAAGAATAACAATCCTGCAGGCCCTACCCTAGTTCATGCCCTTGGCATCTCTAAATCAGAGATGGAACAGTTCTGTAACATCTCTGTCTAATATCGCCCCTCTTCAATGCAATGGTAGCAGAGTGTCCTTCTAAAACCCAGCTCTGTTATCATTTACCTGCTCCAAAGCCTCTAAGGGCTTCCCGTTTCTTAAAATGTGAAGTACAAATCCCTTGCCCGACACTAAAAGCTCCCCTTTCTGATCTGGCCCCTCTGGACATTTCTAGCATGATCTCCATTGCTCACTTCAATTTGCCCCACATTCTAGTCAAGCTAAAGTACCATCTGTCTATCCATCCATTCATCGGTTCATTCCTTTGACTTGGGAAAAGTCTCATCTTCTCGAATTATCCAATAGCCCTTGCTTCCACTTTTGCCCCTGTTGTCTGTTCTCAACTCAGCAACCAGAGCAATCCCATTTTAAACTTAAGTCAGATTATGTCAGTCCTCTGCTCAAAACCATCCAGTGTAGGGTGGCCAGATTTGGCCAGTAAAAATATAGGATGACCAATTAAATTCCAATTTTAGATAAACAATAAATACTTGAAAAATATAAGTATATCCCATGCAATATTTGGGATATACTTATACTAGAAAAAAAAATCATTATCCATCTGAAGTTCACATTTACTAGATGCCCTGTATTTTATCTTGCAATCCTACACCAAAGATTTTCCATCTCACTCAAAGACCAAGTCCTTGCAACAGCCCTGTATGATCTGATACCTGTATAGCTGTGATCTCATCACCCAGCCCTCTCTGGCTGTCTCCTCTTCCCCGCCTACTGTCCTCTTGGGTTCCTTGAACACACTATGCACATTCCTGCCTCAGGGCCTTTGCACCTGTTGTTCTCTCTGCCTGGAATACTCCTCCCTTCCAGATAGTCACATGTGTCTCTCTCCCTCACTTCCTTCAGCTTTGTTCAAATGCTATCTTTTCAGCGAGGCCTTCCCTGATGATTCTGTCTAAATTGCTACTCACTACATGCTGTCATGCCCTATCCTTGTTTCCCGCATTATTTTTTCACTAGAGCATTTATCATTACATGACAGACTGTCTATTTACATGTTTATTTGCTCATTGTCAATCTTTCTCCTCGCTCCTAACCGGGATTAAGTCCCATAAGAGCAGACACTTGGTCTGTTTTACTCAATGCTGCAATCTCAGTGCCTGGAATAGGCCTGCCAGAGTCAATAATCAATAAAATGCTGATGAATGGACAAAAAAAACAATAGACAAATAACTACATAATACAACTTTGGAGAGTGATAAGTGCTATGGAGACAAATTAAGCAAGGCAAAAGAGCAGAGAGTGATGGGCAGGGCTATCTCATGTCGGGTGGTCTGCTCTGAGGAGACACCTGAATGAAGTTCTAAAAAAAACTATGTGGGGACTTCCCTGGTGGTCCAGTGGGTAAGACTCTGCACTCCCAATGCAGGGGGCCTGGGTTCGATCCCTGGTCCGGGAACTAGATCCCACATGCATGCCACAACTAAGAGTCCACATGCCGCAACTAAAGATCCTGCACGCAGCAATGAAGATCCCGTGTGCCGTAACTAAGACCCGGAGCAGCCTAAATAAATAAATAAATATTTTAAAAAATAATAATTAAAAAAAAGGTTAAAAAAATTATATGGGGCTTCCCTGGTGGCGCAGTGGTTAAGAATCCGCCTGCCAACGCAAGGGACACAGGTTTGAGCCCTGGTCCAGGAAGATCCCACATGCCGTGGAGCAACTAAGCCCGTGTGCCACAACTACTGAGCCTGCGCTCTAGAGCCCGCGAGCCACAACTACTGAGCCCACGTGCCACAACTACTGAAGCCCACGCGCCTAGAGCCCGTGCTCCACAACAAGAGAAGCCACCGCAATAAGAAGCCCGCTCGCCACAACTAGAGAAAGCCCGCGCACAGCAACGAAGACCCAACAGAGCCAAAATCAATAAATCAATAAATAAAATAATAAATTTTAAAAAAATTATATGATACGATATATGTTATCAACTATAGTCACCTTGTTTTCAATTAGACCCTCAGTGAATGAAGTTTTGAAATCCTTTCACCTCCAACCTTCCTTTTGTTCTTTGCTGTACCTGAAATCACCTTCTTCCTCACCTCCTCGGGTAGAAGCCCCATCTCAAATGCATATGGAGCTTGGCTGTTGAACCCTGTCCTATGTGGACATAAATAAAACCAGACTTTCCCCTCCATTCTGGCCTATATAACCAGCAAAGAAAACAGTGAGTGAATTGGTGGGAGTGGTGATGGGGTTTATTTTTCACGCCTTGAACTTGGCTGTAGCTGTTGCTTGAATCCCACTGACAATCGCTGACAACTGCTTGACATGTCAGTCTCCCTCCAGGTGCCACACCCCTTCCTCCTGACAACCCTTGACTCAGTGTGGAATTTCTCTGAGGCTTCACTTTGCACTGGGGGCCACAGACAAGAGCTTTGCCCGAGAAGTGAAAATAAAAGTCATGTTCGGTGAGGGTCACGCTCTGGGAGTCTAAAGATTTCTTATACGTTTAAAACCAACAAACTCTCTACTCTAAATAAGGACCATCTGGATGATAGCATTTTGAAGCTTAAAAAAAATCTTAGGCTTTAATCTTCTTAGTGTCTTCAAACATCAGGTCTTCTTTTTCAAACTCCAATTGGGGATAAAGTTCTTTATCTACATGTGTGTTGCTCTCTGAGAGCCTCTGTCCCTGGTATCACACACAGATGGCTCAGTGCCTTACCTCAGACTTGCTCTAGGGACTTCAGAGAAACGTGGTGTTAAACTCTTTCCTCAGGCACAGAGACCTTCCTGAAACCCCAGGATTAGCGACTTGACTGGGAGGGGGAGTCTATCTCTCAGTAAACTCACTTTTGTCTTCTCTGTCGCCTCAGGATTCGTCAGACACATTTTGCATATTTAAATGATAAAACACTGGTGTGAAAAACTTTCTCATAGCTTCCAAATATTGCAGAAACTGAACAGCTTTGCTCTGAATGAGAAAACCCAATAATACAAATTTTCATTTCATTTCATTTTCTCTTTGGCTGTTCTCAGAATTTATATTGGGCATTTAATTTTACTGTTATGGTTTTATAAGGATATTATCTCTGAGTACAATGTTTTTTATTTTTAAAGAATTGTAAATTGTATGAAAGCTTTTGAGTCTAAATTTTAAAAGCTAAATATTATCATCATTTTGTTTTGCTTGTGAATTTTGAAAGTCGTGCTCTTTTCAGATTTGTATATAAAGTCCTGTAAGTAAATCAGAAGTGCTGAAATCTTCCATCTCATTATATGACTCTTAGGAAGTTACTTTTCTAATGATTTATAAAATAGCATTTATTAAGTAATGAATATTTAAATTTTTGTTTGGAGCACTATTCAAATACAGTTAAAGACATATGTGACCAGTGACCAAATATTGGCTCACCATTGGGATGGAATAAATTTACTTGACTTCTTTTCACATCTGTATTCCCAAAGCTTAGTCGGTCATGATTTCTTCCTAATCAGAGGTATGAATACATCATGAGAACAGTTGATGAGGCCAAATTCATAAGCTACAATGAAACACTTCTGAAAAATCAAATAACTTTCATTTATTAAATGCCAGTATTGGAGGTGGACATAGAAGTAATTATTATTTATTAAATGTTAAATTCACTATAGGTACAATATTAAATGTTACACATGGATTATCTCATTTACTTCCCACACGGCTCTCTAAGTTGGATTCCGTGGTCACCCCCATTATACAGATGAGGAAACTGAGACTTAGAGAGTGAGTGTCATCTAACAGGCAAGGGGTGGAACTAAAATTTGCACTCCAGAGCCTCGGAGTGCCATCACGTCAATCAGCTTTGGAACTAGTAGTGTAAGCAGCAATGCGATTCATAATTTAAAACAAACATTTTCTTTTTTTTTTTTCCTGGAAAGAACTGTAGTCATGCTTCTGTCTCTGGGTAGAATAACACACTCTATACTCTCTCCCAGACTTAAGCCTGGAGACCCTTTCCCAATTTCAATGCTCAGCTAGTCTAGTGAGTAGTCAACACTGTACACCATCCTATTACAACATAACTGACATTTGCAATTCATATTATGCTTAATGATAATAGAAAAAAAATCCATAAAAGTGGCAGAGAGGCACTGCCCTACAAAGAACTGAGGATGTCCAACTCAGCAAAGTTCCATCAGAGCTAAGTTTTCAAGAGAGAACTAATACAAAGAAAATGTACACAGATGACAGGATCTGTGAATAATCAGAGCATGTGAAGCAATAGAAGAGCCAGGAGAATAAGTGTACGGTTGTAGGTGAGGACTCTGTAAGACATCTTGGTAACTCCTGCTGTGCCCAGCACAATGCCTTTCATACTGCAGGTGCTCGATAAACCCTTGTTAAGTGTGTGGAAAACAACCTTCTGATCTCATAGGAGGCCCAGCATTCCACTCAGCAGATACGCCCTTGTCACGATATTACCAACTTTAAAGGACACTGACAAGTTGTTAATAAGAAAACAGAAAAACTTCTAAATATGTTAAAATAAGAATAATCTTGTTGATCCTCAGCTTCAGAGAAATGTAGGGCTGGAGGGGAAATTGACCTCTGCAAATGAAGAGAAATAGAGTTATCACCATAATTATGAAGGCTTGTCAAGTCAACCTTACTCTCTTAAAGTAGAAGAAAATGATTTCCAGGACTGGAGAAGCCCACTTGGGTTATCAGCAAAGTTTCACAGTTGGCAAGATCATTACAAGGGATTTTATGGATCTTAAGTAGATGAAAGACACTAATAAGAGATAAATAGACCAGGACTTCCTCAAAGGGCAAGATTAATGTTATAAAATGAAATCAACAGGTAAATTAGATATGTCATTCTCAAATGCCCTACTGTAAAATAAAGGTGTCCCACTAATAAGATGATCGCAATATATTCCCAACATGAAGAAAAATAAGGTGAAGAACATAACTTCCTCAATTTAACACTCTCCTCCCCTCCCTCATCAAATTCTTTGTTAAAACTTCCATTCCTGCTATATGAGAGAATAGATAGGAATTAAATATTATTAGAAAATCTTAGGAAAATACAATCATCATTAATTGAATGGTTTGATTCCTACGGACATTTAAGTGTTGAGGATGAGAGGCCACGTGGAGAAGACGTAGGTACCTCGGCCAGCACCTGCCAACTGCTGGACACGTGAGTGAGGTCACCCTAGATTAACTGATCATCCAGTCAACCTCCTAGCTGACCATAGACACGTGAGCAAGCCTAGCCAAGGTCTTCCCCACTGGCTCAGACTAGAACTGCCCTGCTTTCACAAAGAACAGTGAGAAACAGTATATAGTTGTTGCTTGAAGCCACGAAATTTGGGGGGTGATTTGGTGTGCACCAAAAGTGAACTGATGCACCATTGCACCTCCAAACCTAGCACATAATGGATACTCAATAAATATTTGTTAAAATATTATGATGGGGGCTTCCCTGGTGGCGCAGTGGTTGAGAATCTGCCTGCTAATGCAGGGGACACGGGTTCGAGCCCTGGTCTGGGAAGATCCCACATGCCACGGAGCAGCTGGGCCCGTGAGCCACAATTGCTGAGCCTGCGCGTCTGGAGCCTGTGCCCCGCGACGGGAGGGGCCGCGATAGAGAAAGGCCCGCGCACCGCGATGAAGAGCGGTCCCCGCACCGCGATGAAGAGTGGCCCCCGCTTGCCGCAACTGGAGAAAGCCCTCGCACGAACCGAAGACCCAACACAGCCAAAAATTAAAAAAAAAAAAAAAAATTATGATGTTGTCATGAATATAAGAATATCATAACTACTTACAAAAGGTCTGCCACCTGATTGAGTTTGTAAATCACCGAATTAAATTACATTCTCTGAGAACTACCAGATGTTAAGATAAAATTTCAAAGAAGGTATAATCACAGGAGGCAATTAGGGAAAGTAAAGTGATAGAAACTCAAACAGATTGATGTCCTATTTCTGCCAGATGTTTACTTAGTTAATAAGAGTAAAAGTAATAAGATGAGGTTAGAAAAAGAGATTATATTCCACTTGTTTTTTTAAAACAAAACAGTGTTTAACATATTTTTACACTATCTATGTAAGATAGAAAGAGAAAACAAACTAAAATGGTGAAGTTTACAGGGCAATATAGGGAATATTACATAAACTTAATGAGATGGATCCATTAGTACAGAAAAAGTAGGGCTGATTCCTAGTTTAAACAACAGTGACAAAATCAGAATCAAGCATGTAGCTGAATACAAGAAATACTCTTTATTATTATTATTATTATTATTTTTTACATCTTTATTGGAGCATAATTGCTTTACAATGTTGTGTTAGTTTCTGCTGTTACACTCTTGAAACTAACATAGTTAGTTTCAAAGTTAGAATGCAGTTTCAAGTGAATGCATATGGTGGTGTGAATAAAATGCACTGCCCTCCCTGACCACCCTTGCTTTGTCCCGGCAGAGGTCAGTGGCACAGGAAGGGTAAATGGTCCACTGGGAATGTAACATTACAGTGTAACAAGTTAGTGGCCTCTCCCCCTACACTATGCTAGAATTTGCTGGAAAACTGATAGATAACCAGTGAAACTAGGGTTTGATCATGCGTTCCTCTTTTAACACATTTAAATATAGAAGCTTACTGCAAAAATGAAATTAAAAACATCTTCCACTGGCATCTTTGCTACTCCCACCCTCCATGATGACCCCCATGGAATCCAGTAGACTACCCCTTGGGCTCATAAAACTCGCTCTGAATCATTGTACTGCTGGAGATGATAACCCCAGAACGATACACCTTGTTCTTTAAGCTGGTAATTAAAAACCAGCAAACAAGCAACAAACAATAGGTCTCCCATGTCGGTGAGGATATGTCACGGACCCTCTGATCCTTACTTCACACTTTATTATACTGACCATCTGTTTCCCTCACCAGCAACCCTGACAGAAGTGGGAGGAGTCTTAATCTGACACACAGAGCTGGGAGTTGTCTCCATGATTGATCTTTGCTTTCAGTCCATTGTGACAAATATTTTGCTTTTCTTACCATGCACGCCAAACAAATATAAGAGTGAGCTGCACTTCCCATTTTAGATACCTGGTTTCGTGTACCATCACGTCTCAAGGTCTGATCTGTTTCAGTAGTGATCTGCTTTTCCTCTGACTTCAAGAGCAGAGAGCATCTTGTGTTGTCCCTGGTATAAGCCCACTTCAGGGGGAATTCACTGGTGGTCCAGTGGTTAGGACTCCTCACTTTCAGTACTGTGGGCCTGGGGTTCAATCCCTGGTCAAGGAACTAAGATCTCGCAAGCCACGTGGGATGGCCAAAAAAAGAAAAAAAAAAAAAAGCCCACTTCAGAGATGCCCACCTCCTGCACACATGAGTTTTGCTTCTGGAGACAGACTGTGGAGTCTTACCCAGAAGAGAGAGACATGGGTAGACTCTTAAAGGAGACCTGAAGGACCTGAGTGTTCCCGAATGGAGAGAAAGTGAATCATACTAAATCCAGAGAACAGAATGGCTGCTTTGGGAAGCAGAAATGAATCAACATGACTATGATAAAGGGGATGAGGGCTGGGCAGGTGGTTCAGGGTTGAGAGATGAAGATGCAGATATAAACAGGCACCAAGCCACCAGTCTTGTGCATTGTTCTCAAAGGAGGATGAAGTCTATATTTTATCCTAAAAGTTACGGGTAAATTTGGAAGGATTTTAATCGTAGGAGCAGTGTGGTTTCAGAAAGACCCCTTTGGCTGTAGTGTGAAGAACAACTTGAGTGTGTGTAAGGGGGAGGAGGGATTGAGGGGAAAGGGAGAGTCAGACAAAAATGGAAGGAGAGAGAACAGTTACAAACAAACAAACAAAAATGATCTGTTTCAAGACTTGAAGTTAAGAGAGAGAAGACATTGGGTTCAAGAGATATGAAGGGTGTGGAGTGTCCAGGACTTGGTGTGTGATAGGTGGTGATAGTGAAAGATGCGACAGGGTCAAGGTTGACTTCTGAGTTTCCGTCATGTACAACAGTATATGTGGCTCACTGAAATTTTAAATATCAAAGGAGGAGGAGATTCTGGGAAGAAGATGAATTTTCTTCAGGTTATCGTAAGTTTGAGGTACCTGTGGGGTGTCTGGGCAGCCCGGAGTTGTAGAGAGGGGTTTGTTGCTCAGGGAATAAACTTGAGGTAGAGACTTTAGAATTGGAACCACAGGAGGCAAAAGATATCAAGTGGGGTGAACATGTGAGGAAAGGATGTAAGATTAATTTACCACACAGACGAAAACATCTTCCTATATACTAGTGATGAAAGGCTGGGAAATGCAATGAAGATGTAGATTCTGTTAAAATAGCAACAGGACATTAAACCCTTGGCTATGAATATAATTCAGGACAAGGAGATTTATTTGAAGACTCTATAAAACTCTAATGAGGACAATAAATGCAGACTTGAGTAAGTAGGGAGCTATACCATACTATTTATTTAAAAGAGTAAAAAACAGTGAAAATGACAATACTCCCGAGGTTAATACATGGATTTAATGCAACGCCTATTAAAATCACAGCAAGATACTTTATGGAAATTTACAAAATGATGGTAACATTCTTTTTGAAATAATCAGTGGACGGGAATACATACATGGATCAATATATAGAAATATCTATAGCACTTCAGATTATACAAGATGCTTTCACATCATTATGTCATTTAATTCTTACAACGATTCTTGTAATCAGGTATGTTTAATTACTATCCCCATTTTAGGGCGACCATAAGTCCCAGTATACCTGGGGCAGTCCCGTGTTATGCTATGAAAATGTAGCCCCTCCTCCATTTAATATTTTTCCTAGATGTCTTAATTTTTAAAGAGGGCATTATTGTTAATAGTTGCATTAAAATAATCTAAGATAGGTTGGTACCATCTCTATGGGGAACTTCTCACCTCTGTCATGGTCTTGTCTAGTAGTGGATAAGGCGCATGTAGGGAAAAGAATTCTCACCTTAGTATGTGCTAAATCTGAAAGATGAACTGTGGTAACACTTTTCCTTTTTCCTAACCCATTCTTGTAGCAAAGTTACTAACACCTCCCTTTCAAGTGTAGCATGCTGTATGAGGACATACTCACCAATAAAACAAAGTGCACCCTGATTCCATAGGTAGCTATTTCTTTCCAGTTTGGTGGGTGAGGTATTTGATGCTGCTACTGGCGCTGACCAGCGACTTGGTGTGTCCACTGGCTGCTCATATGAACAAGTTGCGTGAAGCCATCAGGCTTCCAGTTGGTGGGGTCAGTGGGGAACTTGGAAAATTATAGGTTATGTATAACAAGCAAAATATGTACAAGATACGGGGGCAGAACAGGCCTTCCATAGGGCACGCAGAGTATTCTGAATATCTCTTTAACAATGGCTTGTCATTTAGTATGTGGAATAAATATACATCAGTTTATTTATCTATATTCTCACATTTTTTTATTGTGGCAAAATATATGTAACATAAAGTTACCATTTTAACCATTTTTAAGTGTATAGTTCAGTGTCATTGAGTATATTCACATTGTTCTGCAATCACCACCACCAACCATCTCCAGAACATTTTTCACGAAACTCTACACCCAATTAAACACTAACTTTCCATTCCTTTCTCCCCTCAGTCCCTGGCAACCACCATTCTACTTTCTGCCTCTATGAATTTGACTATTCTATATACCTCATATAAGTGAAATCATAGAATATTTGTCTTTTTGTGACTGGCTTATTTCACTTAGCATAATGTCTTCAAGTTTAATCTGTGTAACATTTGTCAGATTTTCCTTCCTTTTTAAGGCTGAGTAATATTCCATAGTATTATAGTAAAATAAATAGTAATATTCCATAGTATTATAGTAAAATAAATAAAGTCATTTATTTTATTGCTTGGGGTTACCTGTTAATTTTGCAATAAACTCTCGCTGGTGATGAGTTCAAAAAACAAAAGTTCATGTTTTATGAAATATTAAATATTGAATTTTTGTTTCTCAAGAAAGTTGGTGACAATGTATAACTTGCACAAATATTTGTAGAAATTTATCATACACTAGAGGAGGCTGTAGTAATATCACAACTACATGAAAACCAGGAGACAAAGTCTACTTAAGAAGCATTAGCATTTACTTCAAAAGTTAGTCATTATTTTAAGAAGACTGTCCCCCAAAATAATGATTTAATATGCACAGCTGCAAAACTGCATGATATATCATTCTGTGGATCATGACTTTTCACTTAGATCAAATTACTTTTTCAATTTAATTTCATTTATTTTTGATTCCAAGTTTTTGCATATTTTTTTTTTAAAAGCTGAGTGGCAGACTTTTTTCTTCACAAAGACAGTTATATCAGTATATTCCACCCAACACGCTTCTTTAAAATTGTAATGTGGACACTCCTCCATCAAGGATAGGGCTTTATGTTTCTCCCATTGAATCTCCTCTCTCTCTCTCACCATTCACCTTTAGCTGTAATACTATGAGGGACTCCAGGTCCAAGTCTGGGTCATACGGAGAGGCCACAAGTAGGTGTTCCAGCCAACAGCCCCTGTGAAGGTCTCAGCTGGCAGCCAGCATCATGTGAATGAAAGTCTTCAGATGACTGCAGTCCTCAGCTTCCAATCACCTTCACTGATGCTGAGTGGCACATGGACAAGCCGCCCTACCAGGTCCTGCCCAAATTGAAGACTTGTAAGCAAAATAAATGTTGTCTCTGGTTTAAGCCTCTAAATTCTGGAGCAATTTGTTACTGAGTCATGGGAACTGGAACAGGATGTTAACGTCTTGGCCGCATTGCAGAAAAAGAACTTCACAAACTGTTAAATGTTGTTCATTTTGTATCCGTGTCATCAGATGCTTCAAATAGGAATGTGAGGAGTCCAGATACTATATTTAGGTGACTTCTGAACGCAGTGCAGCTCTCTTTGCTTTCGTGCAGGTAAATGGAATCTTATCTTGGTTCTGAGTTCTCAGACCTGAATCGTCGCCTTGTTCACCCACTCCCTGCATCTGTGCTTTGACAGGTCCTCTAGAAGTGAGGCCCTTCTTATATCAGTCCCTTCGTTTGTGATGCTATAGGCAGTTACCATTTATTAAACACCTAAATGTCTCACCTAGTGCACTACTGATTTTAGCCCTGACAGCAACCCTGCAATAATAATACGTATTATTAGCCCTATTTTATAGATAGGAAAATAAGGCTCAGATAGGTTAAGAGCTTGCTCCAGATCACACTAGCAGGAGGGAGATATGCTTCTCTAATGCCAAAGCCCAAGTCCTTTCCACAGAGTCACGCTGGATTCCTGCTTTGATCCCAGCACTTGGCTGTGTTCTGCTAACCTGACCGTAGATGTCCAGTCTGCTGGTTATCCCCCTGCTAATGCTTCTGGGTGTCGCCGGATCTCTGTTGACAGGCCTGCCCATCTGTCGTTCATCCTGCCACCTCTTGCTGGACCTTGCTAATACCATCTGCTTGTCTGAGTTCTGCAGGTTCTCAGTGCTTAGTTCTGCTGCATCTACACTTCAGTTAAACCTCCCACAGCTGGATGTTTCATAGATTTGAAGCAGTACCAGGACAAGAAGCTATGACTTTGGAGGAGAATGAACTTGGACCCACTCACTGTCCATACAAAGCGATACAAACAGGTTGAAAAGTTAAACGAGCAGCTACAACAGCAGCAATACCACAAACCTTTGCAAAATCTGAAAAGAAACAATACGAAATTTAGTCTGGAGGGTAATGAAATAAATTTCTCTCTGTTAAAGAGATGAAAATATCATGGAAAACAAGATAAATGGATCTGAGTATAGAAACATTAAAAACAAGAAGAACAAAAGAATACAGAACAGAAAGCAATAGGATTGGTTTCTCACTAGAAACGATGGTGGTTAGAAGGCAGTGGGATGACATAGTAGTCAAGGTGCTCAAAGAAAAAACCTATCAACTAAGAATTCTGTGTCAAGCAAAGCTATACTTCACAAATAAAGGTGAAAGAAATACACCCCCAGATGAACAAGAGATGAAAGAATATGTTGCTAGAACACCTACCCTAAAAAGATATTGAAGAAAGTCAGTCAGGCTGAAATGAAATTCTATCAGATGGTAACTTGAACCCATAGGAAGAAATGAAAAGCACCAAAAATGTTAAATACGTGGGTAAATCTGAGACTATAAAAGGTTTTTTTCTCTCTTTTCATGTCTTAATTTTTTAAAATGACTGCTTAAAGCAATAATTATAATATTATATTGTTGGCTTTATAATATATATGAGGCACCATATATAATATGATGTATTATATATAATATATGATTACTTATGATATGAGGTCTTATATCTCATATATGGTTATATGTAATATATTATGTGTGATTATATGTGAGTATATATGATACCTATAATGATATATAGTATGTCGTTGTAGTATATAGTATGTCCACAAAGAGGGAAGAAATGGAGCTATGCTGGATGTTTAATAATTGTTTAAATAGATGAGTGATGGTAACCTGAAGTTATTTAAATTGGCATTAGTTTCATTGCTATTGAGGCAAGCATTTCTATCCTTGTTAATTTACTGCCTGTATTTTCTTACATGTAAATTGGTGGTCCAGTCATTTATTGTGTGGGATGTGGCTATTCATTTGTTATTTTTTCAATTCCATTGTAGCAGGAAGTGACTAGACTTTAATATTTTCTAATTTCCCCCCATAATAGTTACATCAGTTCATTAAATTAGCTTAATGACAATAATTCCTTGAGAGAGGGGATCATTAAGGAAAGATTTTGAAGAAAGCTGGTAAACAGAGTGTGAAGTTACTCCATGGTCTTCAGAAGTTCATCTTAGCTCTTCTCATTCTGAGAAGAACTTTACAGATGAAGTACCCATCGCTTCCTGTCTGCTCTAAGGGCTCTGAGGTGAGCAAAGAGGTGCTGACAGAATATTGAGTCCTAGGTGGAAGGCTTAGCTGAGCTGGAAATAATTTATTAGTCAGGGAAGTTTTTGTGCCAAAACATTAAAAATAACACAATGGTAATGCTTCCTAGGAGCAGATTTGCTGTTCCACACGGATCCAGAAATAGATTAAAACTCAGGTCAAATGAGGATCTCTGAGTTTACTCAAGAAAAGTAGTGGGAGAGAGAGATTTGTCTCATGCTTAAGAGCTACAGTTTCCTTTTCCCCGCACAGATTTTAAGTATAGCTCCTGCGTTTACTCTAGGAAATGTTCCTTAATGTTCTGAGTTAGAATTTATGGAAAAGTATCATGATACAAGGAGCCATAAAATTTAAGCTCTGACCACCACCTGAGAACAAGCTTCCTCTCACCCACTGTATCTCTACCGCCCTCACTATAGATATTTCTGGGATGAGATTTAAAAAAACATAGATTTTGATGATGAATATTGGATAACTCTCAGATGCCATATTTCTTGAATCCTAGTATGACAGCTCACTGAAAATCACAGGGGAATTGAAATGAATAATAATTGAACGCTACTAGGTGCATGGCATTTTGATAATCAATATGACGATACAAAGATAAAGCATGGCACTTGTCCTGGAGCAGCTCACTCTCAGGTTTAACATCTTTCAGTTAGAGGAATCCTGTGTATCTTTTTGTAGGGGTTTGAGGAGACCCAATAGTCCCTTTCTTCCCTGCCCAAGGATAGAATTCCTCAGATATAGACGTGGAAATCAGACGGACAGAAATGAACATGACAAAAGCAATAGAATGCATGGCCAAGGTGTGCAACCGAATTGGTTTGCTAATGCTCTACACCGGCACACCTCCCTTCCAGCCTAGTCCTCGGGACTGCCCTCCTGTGGGAGAGTTTGGAACTGCGGCCGGCGCACTCTGCCAAGAGCTCGAGGGCCAGGGAGAGGGGTGGCAAGAACCCAGATCCTTGATGCTTAAGATAAACTTTATCCAGATAAGAAACATTAACATCCAGGTAATCCTCCAGCCACGCACCATCCAGGGACCCCTCTTCCACTGTGAGGGAGAGAGAGGTGGGTAAGGGAAGAGTGGGAGCATCCTTCATGTGGAGGTCCTCCACGTGCTGACACAGGAGCCCGGCTATGCACTCGCTGTCGACATGCCACCGTACATGAAAGTGCTTGCTCACTTTCCCTTCTTCTTCTTCTTCTTCTTCTTTTTTTTTTTTTGTCCTTTACTTCTTTGTTCTTTTTCACCTGCTCTCCTTCTAACTGTTGGCAGTAAATACGCCCCTGAGTCTGTTGGGAAAAGCTGGTTAGGTCTAGTCTGAGCTAGAGAGACTTGGTTGCGTGGGGGAGGGCCATCGTGTCTCTCCTCAGCACCACGTGCAGAATGGCCTGGAATCTTGCCTTGTGGGTCTGCTGCTCCAGTCAGGAGGGAACCACGTGCTCGAGACTGGAGCCGGGTCCGGGGTGATGCGGAGCTTGCGGTGAGCGCTTCCACAAGAACGTGTCTGAGGGCGTACAGAGTGTCTCTATGATAAAGAACCAAGGGATACAGTTTTGTCTGGTTTTAGTACCAGGAGAGTTGGGCTTCTCCTGAGCAATTGGTTTGTTTCCATCTCATGGACCAGGTGGATTTTCTCACTCTCTCGTAGTGTAGGAGGAGTCCCTGCCTGGTGGGGGACGGATGGCCATCAGTTGATGTTTCTTGTTTGGGTAGTGCTTACCTTGGAAAGGGCTGTGAGCATCAAGGACCTGGGTTATTTGCACCCCTCTCCTCTGCCCTAGACCTCCTGGCTGAGGGCACCTGCTGCAGTTCCAAACTCTCCCACAGGAGGGCAGTCCCGAGGGCTAGGCTGCGGAGGAGGCGTGCCTGTGGAGAGCATCGGCGAACATTTGGTTGCACGACTCAGCCGTGCATTCTACTGCTGTTGTCATTTTCATTTCTGTCTGTCTGATGTCCACGTCTATATCTTAAGTAATTCTATACTTGGGCAGGGAAGAAGGAGACTATCGGGTCTCCTCCTGAGTCCTTCTCGCAAAAAGCGTAGAGGCAGACGTGTGGCCGTCTCGCAGCCAGTGCACGGGATTTTAAGATATGCACGTTTGCACCCTTCCTGCCTTCCTCTTATGCCCCGTTCCTTATTATTTGCCTTTTTCTGCTTCACCTAACTCTTATTTGTGTTACCTTGTACTTTCTGTGTCCTTGTAAGGTGCCTTATGCTCTTCCTGGAACCAGGCAGGGTATAAATACGTGAATAAATATAGCAAGCACCTGGCTCTCTGGGCCTCTGGCTCGATAGCATGCTTCGCTGCTTCTCGGCCTTTTGGCTCGATCCGAGCACAAGGTAATGGGCTTCGTTCCTGTGCTGAGATGGTGCCCCAGGCCTGACATTCAGGACTTCTCTCAATTCTTGGCTTCTTCTTGTTTGAACACTTTGGAGGGGATTTCTAGCCCCTTGTTGTCTGACCACAATCTCCCATATCCTGCTTCCCTGCTGCCCACCTCCTCCTCACCCCATGCCTGAACTTGGCTTCCTAAGGTTCCATAGTCTCTGGGTCCCTCTGGCTTTAACTAACATCTCCGGATATAGTCTCTAGACTGAGTTTCATGGTACTTCAGAGCCCTGGAGAGGCACTATGGTGAGGTGGTTTTGGAGTCATTTGGATTTGGGTTGGTCCAATTACCCATCTGTCCAGACTTCCATCCAATACTCCAATACACACATACACTCTCTCTTCCCCGGCCCCGCACCCCACCCTCCATATATGGCTGCCATGTGCCAGCTACGGAACTAAGTTGTGGAGATGTGGTAATGAACCAGAGATGCAATCCTTGCTTTATGGAACTTGCTGTCAAGTTCCGTGAGTTTGAATTCAAGCTCTGACACTTGCTATCTGTGAGAAATTAGGGAATTATTTCAGATTCTCAATCTGTAAGATGTGGGTAGTAATTCCTACCACATCAGGTCATTGCAATGATTAAGTGAGATCATGTGTGGAAAGCAGGTGGCCGAGTGAGCACTCTGCCACACAGCAGCTGTTACTACCAGATGTCTGGTCACTCACGAAGGTGGGCCCTCTTACGGAACTCTCCCCAGGATAGTCTAGGCTGCCTCTTCTCGACCTATTTCATCTATCGAACTACTCGCATTTGTACTTATTTTCTAGAAATTTGCTGCAATTCCTCATTTTCTGGTGACTACTCCCCATTTCTGTTCTGTTCCCTGTTATGGATTTCTTTCTTTTTTTTCTTGTATTTGAAAAACAGAACCACTGTTTGCAGCAAACCGTCCTACTATGACTTGAAAATCAGAGGAACTGTACCAAACCCAGGGCAGGACGGCTAAGCTCAAAGTAAACACCGGTAACCGTGTTACTAGAAACCCCTGCAGACTCCTGAGTTCCTAAGAGCTACTGCCTAATTTCCAGCTTCTGACCGCCCCCCCACCCCCCAGACCATGCTAATGTCTACCTTGAGTCCTTCCCTAACTAAATTCTGTAAGCAGTTTTCTACAGCACTGTTGGCATAGTTATATTTGGGGAGGGGGGTCTCCCAAGAGGGATGGCAGGCAAATATATGTGTCTAGGCTGCCCTCATAAACCAGAAGTCCCCTCCAACATTTTTTAGCTGGCCAAGTGGCACAACAAACAAATGAAAAACCCAGATACAAGCATGGTGACCTCCTTTGCCTCCTTTGCCTTACTGCTCCCAGGTGAACAATTTCCCCAATGGGAAAGGCTCAAGGGGGCGGGGCTTTTGAGCAGCAGTAGGAGGAGCGCCCACCCAACTCCACCCCTTTTCATCCCCCCACCCCCCGCCCCTCCCCACTCTTTTTGCAGCTCTCCACACGACGCCTTGTGCTGGACGCTGACCAAAGGCACAATCTTCAGCGATGCGGAACGTTTCAGAGAGAATGGCCTGGACTAAGGAGTTTTTCAGGGAGTGACAGTGGTTTCGGATTTAATGAGAAGCACGAAGGTGGATGAACGCGGAGGCAGTCTCTCGTCTTTCGCACGGCTTCCGCTTGTCGCGGTCACAAACAGGCTTCTGCTAGTTTCAGAGATGATGCTGGTTGTCTGATGTCTCGGCAGGCCTGTGTGCTGTTGCTCCAGTGACTGCGGACGTGATCTGAATGTCTGATCCAACACGGAGCGGTTGGTGGTAGCGGTGCACCCGGGCAGACCATCTTCCAACAACAGTTTAAAGAGGATGAATTTCATCCACGCACACGTCGTTCTCCACCGCGAAGGTGATTCTAGGAAGAGAACTCCAGCCCCTTCTGTGAGGGGTGTGCAGATGAGTGTAATTGACCCACTGACAGAGTGACAAAGTTACCTTCTCCTGACAGTCATTGCTGCAGGAGCCCATGGCTGTAAACTGAAAGTCAAGCTCTCAGATGGGAAACCAGAGTGGTTTGTATCAAGCTGTAAATGTGGCCTTAAGCAGGATGCATATTCAGCTGACAGATGCTGGTAGGGCTGTACCAGTTGTTAAATAGTCAGTGCTTCTGTGCTGGCTTGGAAACAGACACTGACCCGAGCCCCGAATGTCCACTGCCCTTCCTGTCACCTCCCAGACCTTGTTACCAGCAGCAAAGGTTACCCTGGCACAGTGGGGCCCACCACCCTGCCCTGGCTCTAACATGCTTTGCCAGGCCCTGTCCTACCTGTTATAGACCATTTGGAATATCACGCCTGGTCTTCAGCATTTTTTTAAAAAAATATTTATTTATTTATTTTATTTTTGGCTGCATTGGGTCTTCGTTGCTGCGCCTGGGCTTTCTCTAGTTGCAGTGAGTGGGGGCTACTCTTCGTTGCAGTGCAAGGGCTTCTCATTGCCATGGCTTCTCTTGTTGCGGAGCACGGGCTCTAGGCGTGTGGGATTCAGTAGTTGTGGCTCTTGGGCTTAGTTGCTCCGCGGCATGTGGGATCTTCCCGGACCAGGGCTCGAACCGGTGTCCCCTGCATTGGCAGGCGGATTCTTAACCACTGCGCCACCAGGGAAGCCCCTCTTCCGCATTTTTGATTCACGAGGAGAGGGTAATGAGAATTGTAAACTTAAATAATAAAGCCCCAGCTAGTGGTCAGCTTTGAGGACACACCCTACCTGCCCTGTGTCATTGACTGACGCCTGAGAGATGGAACTTTGAAAAGGGAATATGTTCCCCCAAGGAAGGAAAATCAATGAAGGCTCTAAGCTCCAGAAGGGAAGCTGGGGTGTTTTTTTGGGGGAGGGGAGCAGTCGGAGAGGGGGTCCCAGATGGGAAGGGATGGGATGGCGACAGAGCCTCCTGTGGTAGCTGAATACAGGAAGGGGACAGAAATAAGTAGATATTTTCACAGCGTAGCAAGACCTACGTAGCAGAAGAGGCTGAAGGCCGCCAGTCCGATGGTGGCCACACTATCAGTGGTCCTTCCTCAGACCCACTCCTGCCAGTGGCCTCCTCACCATTCCTCAAAGGCGCCAAATATGTCCTGCCTCAGGGTCTTCGCTGCCTCCCCCCTGCGTGGACCCTGTCTCCCAGGTACCCAGACGGCTTCCTCCCTCACCCACTTCGGTCTTTCTTCAAATGTTACTTCTCCTGCAGCCTCCCCTCCCCAAACCTCCTTACACTTGCACACACATCCCCTCCCTCTTCCCTGCTTTATTTCTCTTCTTAGCATTGATCACCACCAAATGTGCTACACGCTTTGCTCATTTATTTTGTTTATTGCTCTATCCCCTTTACTATAATGTAAGCTCCATGAAGGCAGACTTTTTGCTCTATTTTGTTCCTGCCACATCTCTGATACCTAGAAGAGCATACAGTAGGTGCCCAGTGAATGTTTGCTGAATGGATGAATGAAGGAAAAATGACTTCGTGTCCACTGTGGATGGGGCACTGCGTTCGGTCCGTGCATTTCCTCCGGCGCACCCCCATCAGTCTTCGTGGAGCTGCCTCGGGGGCCTCGTCCTCCTTCTACGCTGGCGATGTTAATTAACATAAATTTAAATAGCCGCCTGTGGCTAGAATTGATTGTACTGGACAGAGTAGCTCTAGCATAAGAGGGAAAACCAAATGAAGACAAAATTGAGTTATTTGTAGTGAGGTGGATGGACCTAGAGTCTGTCATACAGAGTGAACTAAGTCAGAAAGAGAAAAATAAATACTGTATGCTAACACATATATATGGAATCTAAAAAAAAAAATGGTTCTGAAGAACCTAGGGGCAGGACAGGAATAAAGACGCAGACATAGAGAATGGACTTGAGGACACGGGGAGGGGGAAGGGTAAGCTGGGACGAAATGAGAGAGTGGCATGGACTTATATATGCTACCAAATGTAAAATAGATAGCTAGTGGGAAGCAGCTGCATAGCACAGGGAGATCAGCTCAGTGCTTTGTGACCACCGAGAGGGGTGGGATAAGGAGGGTGGAAGGGAGACGCAGAGGGAGGAGATGTGGGGATATATGTATACGTATAGCTGATTCACTTTGTTATACAGCAGAAACTAACACACCATTGTAAAGCAATTAGACTCCAATAAAGATGTTAAAAAAATAAAAAAAGACAAAAAAAATTATAAAAAAAAAACCCAAATGCAGCTCGTGCTCTAGTTGGGTAGACAGGAGTGTTTGAATTCAACCAGTGGCCCTTGGCAGTGCATACACCCTCTGGCACAATTTCTGGGCTCCTGGGAGAAGCTGATCCTAATCCCCCTTTTTCTTTTGTCTTGGCCTGAGTAGGGCCAGGCTGGGATGAGCTGAGTAAGGTGGAAAATGTAAGGGAGCACACAAAACTCCTTATGATAGTAATGCAATATTTTAAAGATAAAAATTAATGCAAAAATCCATGATGAACAAAATATCAACATTTGAAATAAAGACAGGATTAGTGTTACTGGTTTTCCTTTTTGGCATGCACTGTCACTGCTTGTGCAGTAGCTTATACTAGTGGCCATGATTTGTATCTGTCAATCCCAAGCTCCTAATTTATCCCTCCACCTTTCCCCTTTGTTAACCATAAATTTGTTTTCTATATATGTGAGTCTGTTTCTGTAAATAAGTTCATTTGTGTCACTTTTTTAGATTCCACATATAAGTGATATCATATGATATTTGTCTTTCTCTGTCTGATTTACTTCACCTAGTTTGACAATCTCTAGGTCCATCCACGTTGCTGCAGATGGCATTATTTCATTCTTTTTTATGGCTGAGTAATATTCCATTGTATTGATATATATGTACCACATCTTCTTTATCCATTCATCTGTTGAAGGACATTTAGGTTGCTTCTAAGTCTTGGCTATTGTGAATTGTGCTGCTATGAACATTGGGGTGCGTGTATCTTTTCGACTTTGAGTTTTCTCCGAGTATATGCCAAGCCTCTTAAGTATTTTTAAATGTAGAGTGGAATTAAATGGGATTGTGTACTGGACTGGAGAGCATGTAGGCCAGAGTGCACGCATCTTGGAAGGAGACTATAGAAGAAAAATGATGCTATGTAAAACTTAGTTTGTGGTTTTGAGCTCATTGCAACATATATTAGAAAATGCCACAGAAGTGTAATGAAGAAAATAAACGTTGCTCACAATCCTACCCAGGCATTTTTTCTTTACTCTATTAAATTATTAAAATTTTAAAATGATGTTATTTTGTTATGACAAGTCAAATAAAAAAGAGACAGATAAGGAAAAGCTAACCATCTCTTCCCAAATCCAATTCTCTACCCAAAATGCATTTGCATCAAGATAATGTTCGTAGTTCATGCCATTCTTTTCTCTCTGTGCATATGTGCTATACATATAGCTTCATTTATTTTGTATTTTAACAAAGGATCATATTACATGTATTACTCTGCAATTTTTATTCTTACTTAATACATTGTAGACATGTCTCCAGGTCCATACCTTAAGAAAGAAATAAACATTATTCAATGAAAATTGTGTTCTTTTTACTCCTGTCCCATAGCCACTCACTTGCCTTCCATAGTGTGATAAGTATTAGGTATCAGTCTTACAGAGCTATTCTATACATGAAAACACCTGCTTTCCACACTGTCTTTACTTGCTTTTTTTTTTTTTCACCTACTAATGTATCTTGAAAAGTGTTCCATTTTGGTACATGTAAAACTGCTTCATTCCTTTGTTATTATTTTGTTTCATTCTTTTAAATGGCTGCCTAGCTTTCCATTATATAGATAGACCAGAATATATTTAATGCACTCCCTACCAATGGGAGTTTAATCTATTCCACATTTCCCCCCTTCCCCGCTCCCCTGCTTTTACTACAATTTGTAATGAATAATCTTGTAACTGTGTCATTTTGCAAACATAAATTTATCTGTAGGATACGTTTCTAGAAATGGAATTGTAAGGTCAAATACGTGATTTTAATTTTCACACCTACAGTCCGGTTGTCCTCCCGAGAGGCTGTATCATTTGTATCATTTACAGTTGTATTAGTAAGGCAGGACCCAAATCTCCATGTTTTTGCAATATGGCATGTCATCAAACTTTCTGTCCCTTGCCAATATGATAGGCAAAGCTGGTGTCTCAAGGTAGTTTTAAACTGCAATTTTCTTATTAGGAGTGAGATTATTTACTATCTTGAAGGGCATTTGGATTTTTTTCTGTGAACTATTTGTATTCTACGCCCATTTGAAAAATTAGATTATTTGTCCTTTTCAATATTGATTCATGGAGCCTCTTTGTATGTTAAGGAAATTTAAGGAGATTAGCTTTTGCCTGAAATACAATCTTTTAAAAAGCTGCATAATATTATGTAGTATTGATGTTTATTATTAAATAGTCCCCACTGCCCCTTTTTTATCCTAGTGCTTGTCTGCCTGGACAAATAATGTTACAAGGATATATATATATATATATATATATATATATATATATATATACACACACACACACACACACACACACATATATATATAATATTTGATGCTTTTAATTTTGTAAGATAGGTTTCCCAAAGTGGGATGGCTTGCTCAAGAAATTTATAGATTTTAATTTTAAGAGCTATTGTCAGATTACCTTTACAAAAGTCTGAAGCAATTCACATTCCCACCAGCAGTGGATGAAAGTGCCAGTTGCCCTGCATCCCAGTTAATACTAGTTGTTACTACTTTCTTAAAATTTAAAGTGATAAATGGTATCTTCCCGTGTTTTTAATTTTAATCTACCTGACCACTAGTGATGTTGAGTATCTTTTAATAACGTTTATTGGCTATTTGCATTTTCTCTTAGTTGAATTGCTTGCTCATATCCTTTGTCTATTTTCCCCTGGATTTTGGTCTCTTTTTCATCAATTTACAGGGACTCTGTGTGTATTAGCAATATTAACTCTTTATTTGTGATAAATATTTTATCCAATCTCTTATTTGTTTCTGTACTTTGTTTATAATATAATATAATATTTATAATATAATAATATAATACTTTTACTTAATAACTTAAATAACTTAAAAATTTATGTTGTCAAATATATCTTTTCATTGATGACTTCTGAGCTTCTTGACTTTATTACAGTCTCTCCACTCTTTAAATTTTCCTGTAAATAAGGCTAATATGTTAGGCTTTGTGGACTGTATGGTCTCTGTCACAACTACTTGTTCCTACCATTGTAGCTTGAAAACAACCAGAGACAATATGTAAAGAAGTAGGCATGGCTGTGCTCCAATGAAACTTTATTTACAAAAGCAGGTGGTGGTCTGCTGGCTGTAGTTTGTTGATCCCTGTGTCAAAGCATAAGTCAGATGAAGAAATACTTTCCTTAAATCCTCCCTATGTCACTTAGATGAGTAAAAGCCAAAACTATACAATTATCTGGCCCTCATTTCCTCTCTGACTCCATCGTCTACAATTCTCTCCTTGGTACAATCTGTTACAGTTACATCAGCCTCCTCTCTGTTCCTTGGACCCACCAGACAAATCCCACTCCAGGCTCACTCCCTCTTTAGTTTTTGTTTTTTTTTAAATAAATTTATTTATTTATTTTGGCTGCATTGGGTCTTCATTGCTGTGCACAGGCTTTCTCTAGTTGCGGTGAGCGGGGGCTACTCTTTGCTGCGATGTGCAGACTTCTCATTGTGGTGGCTTCTCTTGTTGTGGAGCACGGGCTCTAGGAGCGTGAACTTCAGTAGTTGTGGCACGTGGGCTCAGTAGTTGTGGCATGTGGGCTTAGTTGCTCCATGGCATGTGGGATTTTCCAGGACCAGAGATCGAATCTATGTCCCCTGAGTTGGCAGGCAGATTCTTAACCACTGTGCCACGAGGGAAGTCCTCACTCCCTTTTTGGACTTGTTTTTCCCTCTGGTTAAAATGTTCTTCCCCCAGATATTTTGCATATCTTCCAGGCTTTTATCAAATAGCAGAATATCAGGGAGCCCTTTCTTAGTCACCCTATTTAAAACTGAACCCCTGTCCCCACACATAGTTTCTAGTCCTTTTCCTCTTTGTTTCCCCCTTTGCACTCACCATTAATATGTGTATTTTACTTACTTATAATGTTGTTTGTTTTTCTCCCCTAGAATGTAAGTTCCACAGGGGCAGGAATTTTCATCTGTTTTGTATCCTCAGCACTTAGGATAATTTCTGGCATGTGTAAGGGTTCACAATATTTTTGTTGAATGATTGAATACATACAGTAGAGTGGGAGAGATGAAGATACAGAAAGACAGCAATTATTTCAAGAGGAAAGTCCTTGAGAATGAAAGATAACTGTTTTTTGTTTCTTTTTTAAAGGACATCAGGGAGAAAACTGGAGGAATTGGCATATTTTCATTAGTAGCATTGCACCAATGTTAATTTCCTGGGTTTTTTTTTTAAATTTATTTATTTATGGCTGTGTTGGGTCTTCGTTTATGTGCGAGCGCTTCCTCTGGTTGTGGCAAGCGGGGGCCACTCTTCATCACGGTGCGCGGGCCTCTCACTATCGCGGCCTCTCTTGTTGCAGAGCACAGGCTCCAGATGCGCAAGCTCAGTAATTGTGGCTCACGGGCTTAGCTGCTCCGCGGCATGTGGGATCTTCCCAGACCAGGGCTCGAACCCGTGTCCCCTGCATTGGCAGGCAGATTCTCAACCACTGCGCCACCAGGGAAGCCCAGATAACTGGTTTTGATGGGGGCAGAGACACTCCTCCACTGCAAAAAGAGAAGAAAGAGATTTCCGTGCAGGTTGATCTATACCAAGGGTTTTTCAACCTTGGCACTATTGAAATTCTGGGCTAAGTGGTTTGTAGCTGGGGGCTGTGCTGCCCATTGTACAATATTTGGTAGCATCTCTGGTCTCTACCTTCTAGATGTCAGTAGCATCCTCTCTCCAGTTGTAACATTCAAAATGTCTCTGAACATTGCCAACTATCCTCTGGGGTTAAATTATCTTTGATTAAGAACCACTGGTCTATACATTTACACTGGGAAGGAAGCCTCTTTAATGACAGCTCTTATTCTCTCAGTCAGGTGTAAGATGAGGTCATCAGCTGAGAGTGTGGAGGATGAGTAATAGGCTTGAAGAAAGAGAAGGCATGAAGTGGTGGTCTCAGAGTGGAAAGAGGCAATAATGAATAAGAAGTAGACTTACCTCCTTCCTGGCCCAGAGGAACATGAAGTGTGGGAGAAAAAATAGCCTCTTTGCCAGAGGAGTGCAGGAGAGGCAATGTTATCTGTGGACAACCATTCAGAGGTTAGGTTTCTGATTGTAGATTAGAGTTTTTGAGAGCTCAGTGAAACAATTTAGGAGGAAGGGGAGGGATGGGGAGTTGGATGGCATTAGGGCTTGTTCATTGTCGTGTAGAGTTGAGAGACCTCATCAAAACTGTTAATGGAAAGGCTTGTGCTTATGAGGGGGATTGATATAAAACAATCCATATGATGCAGGCTGGGACTAGCCCTGAGAGCCTCATGGAAGATTGGGAAGCTCTTAGGTCAATATCACAATCCCAAGTACTTGGCTTGAAGTCTCCTGGAGGAGAGGAGACCAGCCCTCCCATGCTTTCATAGCTAATGCAAATGGGATTATTTTTCCATTTTCATTTTGAATCCGTTACCACCAGCATAAAGAAAAGCTTCACATTTTTGTATATTTATCCTATCTTCAGCCTCTTTACCAACTTTCCTTATTCATTCTAACGGTTTTAATGGAGTTTTTTAGTTTTTCATTTATTCAGTATACCATCTACAAATAAGTTGCACACTTTCCGTGTGATCAAAGCCAGTAAAGTCTCTGTCTGAGCCCCATTTCTGTGACTTCCTTCAGCCTGCAAGCTGAGTCTCCCTCCCAGGGTTAAAGCAGTTACTCTGTTCAGCCACTGGATGGCAGTGACTCAGCATGTTTGTGCTACTCTGTTGCTCCGTAGTTCTGTTGGAGAGATGAGCTGAGTAAACTTTCCTACCAATAGAAAAAAGCTCTTTCTAGCAAATTCAAGATATAGGCCTCTCTTCAGAACCAATCAACTATCAACTAGCTGTGAAGAGATGATCTGTAACTACAGATCATCTTATATAAAAGTAACCAAAAGGACTACTTGCTCAGTAAGAGGTGGCCCTGCTCTTATGGTTCCTCAGCAAGTCTAATAACCTAAAGGATCATTTACTACAGGTGAGATCTTTGAGTCTCAGGAATTCTTGCTTCCTAATCAGGGCTTAATTTTAGATCATCTCCAGATTTTTCTTTTGAATATTTGAGATTATCTCTTTCCATCCAAAATGAAAATGATACTAATCTTATGAAGTCTACGACTGTTTGTCTATTTCCTATGGGCCACTTGATAATTTGACCTGATGAAGAAGGGTACAAGTCAAGACAAGATGTCCCTCCAAATTCCATTTCTCTAATATTATCTTGAGAAACTTCATCTGAGGCCATCCCAAAATGTTTTGCTTATTTACCAGCCTTGCTTTGAGCCCAATGAAATGCATCATTAGCCTTAGTCACCATGGGAACCAAACAGACCAGGAATACAGATATAAATTCCACTGGATTCTTATGATCAGAGATAAATTACCCAAGACTATATATAAAATTCATATTATCTGAAAAGACTATATACATATAGTGTATATATATATATAATTTTATTTATACAATCAACTACATTTTAGATACAATGGAAAATGCAGAATGTGTGTCCTAAATTTCTCTCACTCCATAGCAGGAGTTAGCAAACGTTTTCTGTAAGGGGCCAGTTAGTTAGAAAGTATTTTTGGTTTTGTGGGCCCTACAGTCTCCATAACAACTATTCAGCTCTTGCTGCTGTAGTGCAAAGGCAGCCCTAGGCTATACATAAATGAATGGGTAGAGTTGTGTTCCAATAAAACTTTATTTACAAAACAAGCAGTGGGCCAGATTTGGCCTGTGTGCCATAGTTTTCCAATCTCTCCTTTATGATAATGTTGTTCAGTGGAACTCTGAGGGTATGTTGGACTTCAGTGAACAAGATCGGAGAACAGGTACACAGTCCGTGAAGTCAGAGAATGGATCTGGGGGCACAACAGGACTCAGAGAGTAGATGTTTGTGGGAGACAGTCCACATTTTACCTTAGAGAGGTGGCTGTGAAGATGGAGCTGAAATCTGAGAGCAGGAAGGCACAAGGCTGGACTCAGATTCCCCACCTGATTTCCTTTTTGCTTTGAGAATCATGCTGCTAATTATAGTGTTCTGAAACTATTTTCAACTGCACCTTTTCCTGGGAGGAATGGATTAAGCATAGTACAAAAAGTGCATTTTGTCCAGTCAATGTTTCCCAAGGGAAGCTCTCTGAAGAAACTGACACTGAAGAATTTGAGTGTGACAGTTTCTTCTCATTAGAGATTCCCAAGGGCCTGGGAATAATCTTCTGTTTACAGTCACTGCTAACCTTTTCACTACGCTGAGGGATCCTATGTGTTTTCATCTCTTTTCTTTGGGTAAAAGAAGAAAGAAAAGGATCTATTAGCCTCTGATATGAAGATGGTCTTGTGACCCAACACAAGAGGGAGATCAGAAGTAAGGGGAGGCCAGCACATGAACACATGGCCCCATGGCTCTCTGGAGTATCAGGGGCAGGGACTGCCTGACTTCCTCACTTTTACATGTCTAGGCCTTTGGGCAGCACCAGGCATATAGTATGTGCTCAAAATCATTGGTAGAATGAATGAATGAGCTTGTTCTCATGGGATAAAGAAAAGAGTTAATTGGGACACCAATTTCCCTCTTATATTCCACAATACAGAGTGAGAAGGAAGGACTTAAGATCAATGGTCATATAGGAATTTGTTCTCAAAGAATTTTGGGGTTTGGGTCACATCTTTCCTCTAACATGCAGCCTTCCATCTCCGTTTAGCCCATCATGAACCATTTTTGAAACCATTCAGCCCTGATCATCCATCTTGCTCGTTTGTGTACTAAGCAAGTGTTCAGTTTAGCTTATCTTTTTTTTGGAGCCAGGTTCTGGGGGTACAAAGTTGAGTAAAACAGTTTACACCCTCAAGGAACTCATGGTGTGATTTAGCCATGTTATGTGTGTTGACCTAAAACAAATAGACTGCCAGATATTTTTCCAGCAAAACACGGATTTATTCGGGATCAGCAGAGAATTATAATTTGGGGTCTGTAATCATGGTGAGTCACGTGCAAGTTCCCCTCATGCCAATGGAAGGAGATCACTTTTATAGAGGGGAAAAGGAAGTTGTAAGGGCTATAGTAAACAAAGAGTCCATGGCTTTCCAGTGGCTGCGATCTTGCCAGGAAAGGAGTCTTTCCTCTTCCTGTTGGGCTCCGTTCTCTTCTCAGGGCCTGAGAGCTCCCCTTTCTTGTCTCCCAGCTGCACTTAATTGATGTTTCTGCTTACTAATTTTTACATGTGTTTATGTATTTTCTCGCTTGAGTAGATCATAAGCCTCTTGATGACAGGAACTCCGTCTTTCCCTTGTTTTGAATCTGCCCAGTAACTAACATAGGGCTGAGGATTCAGCTTAAGCAATACTTGAAAAATGTAGTTACCAGGCACTTCCTGGGCACAGCTCCAACCAAACAGAATAGTTTCGAACTGCCACTCAAGCTGGGCGAAAGATATAGTCAGAGCAGGATGGCTCCAAGTGCACATTCCAAGTGAAAGTTCCCCTCTTAGCTTCGAGTCATTCTCTAGTTCAAAGCAACTTCAATGCTCCCCTCTTTTTCTGTTCCTCCACTTGAAAGATGGGGATCCATGAACCCTGACACCTCGTAGTTTTATAGTGCTCTGAAATTCTTGTATGAAAGGATTCAGGCAAAATATGAGCACATTTATATGGGAGCGTTATAAGCTTTTATCTCAGAGCCTTCGTGCTTTAGAGTTTCAGTTGGGAAATAAAATCACCTCAGGGATGGAGAGCTGTCAGCTCCCAGCACAGCTAAGACTAAGGCAAGGTTAACCTTTGGTGCCACTCCTCCCTGGAAGGTAGTGATCTCAGCTACACCTGCTCAGAAGCTCAGGTAGCCCAGAACTTGCCCTTCTCACTGCCGCAGGGAGCTCCAGGCAGATAGCTTACTCACCCATGGGGAAGACAGCCGCTGCCTCAATTGAACGAGCTCTCCATGCGTACTGGGGAAATATAAATACTTGGAACACATGCTCTTTTAGCTGTTTGCTTTTTAAAAAAATATTTAATATTTCTATAGTACTTTTTTTTAAACCTCTTTTTAAAAATCATGGTTTCATGGCCTCTTTTACCTTTCCTTGAGATGTCAACAGTACATGTAAGCATGAGTGGCAGAGCCACAGGTGAGTTCATGACCAAGGATTGAAGCCTTTCTCTCCAGTTGGGATTATATACTTAATTAGGTCCATGGCAACCTCCCTCCCCATCTCTTCCTTAGATGAATCTTTCAGCAATAGAATTACCCCTCAAATAAAAGCTGGCCAAGTTTCTGAGAGAGGGCACTGAACTGGGTCAATCAGAAGGACCATCACATGCACACACTTCTCTCTCCGGGCTCCCCTGGCTGACCCGGCTGCACCCCTGTCCAGTCAGCATCCCACAGAGCATTTCCTGAGTGATTCTCAGGAGCTGTCACTGCTTCAGCATGAAATGTGGCATCTCGTGGTTCTATCCAGGCCCAGAATCCCCCGATCTCTTTCTCCTAATGGAAACTCATTCTCAGCTAACTGTTGCATGCAAATTAATATATGGATTTATTATAATTTTAGTCAAAATCCAGACAGGAATTTATAATTTTTTTTGCGGGGGGTGAGAAGTGGATGTATTGATTTTGAAGTTCATATCATAGAATAAACACAGGGAAATTATCAAGGAAATTTTGAAAATGAAGATCAACAAGGTGAACTCGCCTTAACAGATATACAAATTATACAGTGATTGAGATAAAAGCAGAGTGGTACTATTATATAGTTATGGGCAAATAGGTCACTGGAATAAAACAGGGAGTATACAAACAGACCCACAATTATTTGAGGAATTTGATATATAATAAAGGAGGCATTTCATTTCAGTGGGAAAATAATAGACTATTCTGTAAGTGGTACTAGGACTAACTACCCATTTGAATAAAAGGATTTTATATTTACCATTTATGGCATTCTTCATTCCTTTGGGTAGATCCAAATTTCCATCTGATATCATTTTTCTTCTGCCAGAGGAACTTCCTTTAACATTTTTTGTTAATGGTATGGATGAACCTATTTGCAGGGCAGGAATAGAGACATAGACGTAGAGAACGGACATGTGGACATCGGGGTGCAGGGAAGGGGAGGGTGAGACGAATTGGGAGATTAGGATTGACATATATACACTACCATGTGTAAAATAGATAGCTAGTGGGAACATGCTATAAAGCACAGGAAGCTCAGCTTGGTGCTCTGTGATGACCTAGATGGGTGGGATGGGGGTGGGGGGGAGGGATGCCCAAGAGGGAGGGGATATATGTATACATACAGCTGATTCACTTCATTGTACAGCGGAAACTAACACAACATTGTAAAGCAATTATACTCCAATAAAAAAAAATTAAAAAAAGTTTTTTTGAAGATCTGTTGCTGGTGAGTTCTCTCAGCTTTTTTTTTTGCCTGACAAAGACTTTGTTCCATCTTTGTTTTTGAAAGGAAAGACAGTAATCCCCAACAGACGGGAGCCAAACTAGATGAAACTTACAATTGCCCCAGCTTACAGTCTTGTGTTTTCAGGCCACAGCACAGGAGGGTAACCCAGGCAGAGCCTGAAGGTGTCCCTGAGATGAAGAACAGGGAAACCAAAGTGGTCTGAGTGCACAGAACAAAGTACCAAAGAGGGGAGGGCTGCATGGAGAGAGAACCCTAGAGACATGAGGAGGCCCCCTGAGTCTTCAGCACAGTAGCGATCAGCATTTGCATGTGAAGAAACAACAGAAGACCTGGGGAAAATCACCTAAAAGGACAAGCAAAACAGTGGTCATCGCTCATACAGTGCCTGTTCCTACAAACCAGATTGAAAACCTCATAATTCATAGGAGAGTGTACTCTGAAGGGTCTTGTCTCAGCTGTGGGACTTTATTAGCTCTCAATTAAATGCTGCTCTGGACCTGCTTAACAAGTCTTAAAAGCAAGAGCCAAAAGGATCAGTTTCCCATGGTTACAATTATACATGGAATCCCAAAAAAGTCAAACTCATAGAAACAGAGTTGAAAAGTGGCTGAGGGATCAAGGATAGGCAGAAGTTGGTAAAAAGATACAAACTTCAGTTATACGGTGCATGAGCTCTGGGAATCTAATGTATATCATGGTGACTGTAGTTGATAATACAGTATTGTATAATTGAAATTTGCTAAGAGAATAGAACCTAAATGTTCTCACCAAAAAAAAGTTAAATATATGAGGTGATAGATGTGTTAATTAATCTGATGGGAGTCCTTTCACAAGATATATATAGATATATATATATATAGATATATATATATATATATCTATATATATATATACACATATAGAAATCATCACAGTGTATGCTTTAAGTATACATATTTTTATTTGTCAATTATACCTCAGTAAAGCTAAGGGAAAAAAGGATCATTTTCCAAGGAAACTTAACTGCATTCCAGAACAAAGTTGCTCAAGAATATTTATAGGAATATAGGAATATCCATTACCTAACAAGGTAAAATTTCTAGGCATGCAAAGACACAGAAAAATACAACCAATAATGAAGAGAAAAAAAATCAACCAAGAATAACGAACTGAGAACTGACACAGATGTTAAAATTAGCACACAAGGACATTAAAATATATGTTATCTAGACATTCAAAACATTAAATGGGGTTATAGAAGATATAAAAGTAACCCGAGTTAAACTTCTAGAGGTTAAAACTACAATGTTTGAGATGAAAGACACTCTGGATGGAATTAATATTATATTAGACATTGCAGAAGAAAAAATGAATAAACTTGAAGACATAGTAAAAGGAACTACCCCAAATGAAACATATAGAAAAAGGAGGAGTAAAAAACACTAAAAGAGCATTAGTGAGCTATGGGACAAAATCAAAAGGCCTAATATATGTGTAATTAGAGTCCTGAAGGAGGGAAGGGAACAGGAAAATAATTTGAAGAAATAATAATGGTTGAAAATTTTCCAAATTTGTTAAAAATTATAAAGCCATAGGTCCAAGAAACTCAGCATGTTCCAAGCACAAGAAACATGAAAGGAGTACAACCAAGGCACATTCTGTTCCAATTGCTCAAAACCAGCAACAGAGAAAATATTAGAAGCAGCCAGATAAGAGAAATGTTACATACAAAGGAACAACAAATTAAGGATGACAGCAGTTTTTCTAACCAGAAATGAAACAGTGAAGCAACATCTTTAAAGAGCTGAAAGGAAAGAAAAATCTCTGTCAACCAGAAATTCTATAGTGATACAAATAATCAATAAACAAATGAAATGTATGCTTAATTTCAAGAATAGTTGGGACAACATTTAAAACAACATATTTTGCCTTCTTCCTCTCCTAAATTTGGAATCAATTGAAAACCAAAACACAGGTGATAGACAGAGATCAATTTTGAGATTTATTACTGAGAAAGTTGATTAGAGAACGGCTTAGATCAATACCAATGTGGGTTAAGTATTAATCCTTCATCTCTGAATGAGACGTTTTACTCACGCAGTGATATCTTGCCCTGATAATTGCCACAGGACTTGACCAGGAGACCAGAAAGTCACCTTCTCTGAAGGTTGATAGATCTGAAAAGATGACAAAGCCCAGATGGGCTGAGTTGAAAATGCTCAATTCCTGAACTCAACAACCAGATAACTCCTTCCTTCTGTGTAGAAGTGTGAGTGGGCAATAAGAATCTGCAAGTGTTTTGACTAGCCTTCCCCTTATTGAAATGGAAGTAGTGGGGGAATAAATGTTCTCCCCACTAACAATCAGGAAAAAGACAATTTTTTAAAAGTAAAAAAATATAATTGGTATTAATTTGCAGCCAAACCTTGGGAGTCTTCATTTTGGGCTGTCTAGAAGCAGATCAGGAGATAAAGATTTGAGTGTAAGTGCTTTATGTAGTGTTTTAGTTCTTTTAGGCTGCTAAAATGAAACATCATAGATTGGATGGCTTACACATAACAGAAATTTATATTTCACAGGCTGGGAAGTTCAAGGTCAAGGCGCCAGCATATTCAGGGTCTGGGGAGAGCCTATTTCCTGGGTCATAGACAGCCATCCTTTTGCTATATTTTCACATGGCAGAAGGGCTGAGGGAGCTCTCTGGGATCTCTTTTATAAGGGCACTAATTACGCTCATACAGCTCCCAAAGAACCCACCTTCAAATACCATCACATGGGGAATTAGGTTTTTGCATATGAATTTTGGGGGGATACAAACTTTAGCATGTGGCGTATTAACTTTAGCATATATAGCATTTAGGAATTGAGCTCAGGAAATACTAGTAACTCACTGGGGAAGTGAGACAGAGAAAGGAAGGAAGGCAATGTGGGTGTTTTATCAAGGAATTTACCACTGTGGGCGATGGGCATTTAATCTCACTGGGGAACTTTGAGAAACAGTATAAAGACATGCCTTAGAATTATCCTGCCTGAAGGGCAAGGGAGCTGAGTTATTTATCCACTAGTCATTGGTTGAAGGTTGCTATAGGGACCATTAATTTTTGGAGCTTCACACCTATGCCTCATTCAGGCAGAGCTGCCCCAGCAGCCAGAGAGCTCTTAGGCATAGGCTTGGGGGTTTTGGCATTTGGAAACTGGGCCAGCAAGCAAATATAGAAGCAGGAGGTGCTAAAGGTATACAGGTGGGGTCCTGATAGCACTGAGGATACTCAAAAAATGTTACAATATTTCATTTTCCTTAAATGTGATTTAATCTGATCTCAAGCCTCATCTAGCTACCCTGAAAATATAACACCATTTATTTTTAAAAATTTATTTCTTCTATTGTAACTACTATCTTTTTTAACTTTTTATTTTTTATTGGAGTATAGCCGATGAACAATGTTGTGATAGTTTCAGGTGCACAGCAAAGGGACTCAACCATACATATACATGTATTAATTCTCCCCCAGACTCCCCTCCCATCCAGCCTGCCACGTAACATTGAGCAGAGTTCCCTGTAACACCATCTATCAATAGAGTTCTTTCTGGCCCTTTTAAGTTGAGCAAAGTTTCCAGAAAACTAATGCTAAACAAACTATGTGGGTAGCCCTCGTCATCACTCCACCATCGTTTAGATCAGAATGACTCTTATTTGTCTGGAAGCTTTGCTGGAAAGCTTTGTGATGATTAGGATTGCCAGCACTAAGGATTTGCCTGCTTGGGCACATTTTGCTTTTCCCTTGCCCTCAGTTCACCCCGGGGCACTGGAAGGCAATCGGCTATGGGTACTCATTTGCTGGAACCTGACAGTTTACATCCACTCCTCTCCCTCTGACTGATGCTGCTACCCTCCAAAGGAATTCTAGCAGCTCCTTATCACCCTTAAGGCTGAGCACTTGTCCTCATATTTGGCTCAGGCCTCCACCAAACCAAAGCCAGGGAGACTTCAGGCTACTTCTGCCGTCTCCTGCTCCAACCTCCTTTGAGACAAGGGCTAACAAAAGTCTGTCCACCTGTTCAGATTGGAGGCAGGAAAGAAAAATATGACAGCAAAACATAAATTAATACTCAACAATATTCTGCCACAATTAAATCAGAACAAGTTAGAAAATTTCAGCTTTTTAATATGTATTTTCTTACCATGGTATTGGTGACCTTCCAATGCACCACAAGGTTGTTGCCCTTCTGCTGAGGAAAATTTCTCTGACCCAGTGCAGAATTGTATGATACCTGGTAGCAAGGCAAAGGGGGATGTCTTAGCATAGAACTAGAATCTTACCAGCAATCAAGCTATCCCTATGCTATTAAAAAATCAGGACTTGGATGAATTAGTCCAAAGATCATGGAGGGGTAAATCGCATTGGCTGAAGCATGAGTTTTCTGGGTTTAATATTTCAGTGTTTCTTTGTCCCAATCTATTTCATTTCTTTTTTGTTGTTATGATATTGAAAAAATTAATATACTCTAAAATTGACTTTTTTGGGGGTACAGTTCTATAAGTTTAAACACTTACACATTAGTGTATGAACAATTATTTGGATACAAAACAGTTCCATCACCCTAAAACAGCCCTCATGCTGCCCTTTTGTAGTCACACCCTCCCCTAACCACTAAATCCTGGCAACCACTGATGTGTTCTCCATCACCATAGCTTTGCTTTTTCTTGAATTCTAATCTAAATGGAATTATATAGTATGTAAATTTTTGAGACTGATTTCTTTTATTCAGCATAATGCCTTTGAGATTCGTCAGTGTGTTGTGTGTATCAATAGTTCAGTCCTTTTACTGTTGAGCAATTCTACTGCATGTATGTAGCACATTTTTTTTACCCCCTGAAGGATATTTGAATTGCTTCCAGTTTTTTGGTGATTATAGATAGAGCTACCATAAGCAATCAAGTACAAATATTTGTGTGAACATACATTTTCATAACTCTAGGATAAATATCTAGATGTGGGATTTCTGGGTCATATGTTAAGTGTATATTTATCTTTATAAGTAACAGGAAAACTGCTTCCTGAGTAGCTGCACCCTTTTATATTCCACCAGCAATATAAGTGCCATTTTCTTCTCCTCTTTGTCAGCACTAAATATTCTCAGTTTATTTTTTTAGCCATTCTAATAGGTATATATGTTATCTTATGTGGTTTTAATTTGTAACTCTGGCTGCCTATAAGATTTTCTCTTTGTCTTTGATTTCTAGAAGTTTTGATATGATAAGCCTAGGTGTGTGTGTGTGTGTGTGTGTGTGTGTGTGTGTGTATGTTTATTCTGCTGGATGTTTTCTGAGTTTGTTTTTTTTTTTGATCTGTTATTAGTTTATGTCATTACTTTTAGAAAATTCTCAGCCACTATTTCTTCAAGTATTTCTTCTGCCTGTTCTTCCTGCTTTCTACTTGTGGAATTCAAATTTTACATATGTTAGACAATTTGAAGTTGTCTCATAGCTCCTGGATACTCTTTTAAAGGCATTTAAAAAAAATCTGTTACTCTTTTTTTTTTTTTTTTTTTTTAAGAAATTCACGTTCTTTTATTTATTTATTTATTTATGACTGTGTTGAGTCTTCGTTTCTGTGCGAGGGCTTTCTCTAGTTGCGGCAAGTGGGGACCACTCTTCATCGCGGTGCGCGGGCCTCTCACCATCGCGGCCTCTCTTGCTGCGGAGCACAGGCTCCAGACGCGCAGGCTCAGTAATTGTGGCTCACGGGCCCAGTTGCTCCGTGGCATGTGGGATCTTCCCAGACCAGGGCTCGAACCCGTGTCCCCTGCATTGGCAGGCAGATTCTCAACCACTGCGCCACCAGGGAAGCCCAAAAATCTGTTACTCTTTTAAAGGCATTTTAAATTTTTAAAAATTTAAAAATCTGTTTAAATTCTTCTGTATAGTTTCTAGCTTTCTGCTGAAATTACCTATCTGATCTTGCATGTTGTCTACCTTTTCCATCTATAACACTTTGGTCATTGTTGTTTTAAATTCTCTGTCTGATTTCCAACATCTGTGTCATATATGAGTGTCTGTTTTTGTTAATCATTTTCTCTCTTCAGATTGGGTCTTTCCTTACAATCTTGTATGCCTTTTATTTTTCTTTTTTATAGAAAGCTGTACATGTTTTATAGGATAGAAGATAGCAGTATTGTTTTTTATTCTTGGAGATGAATACATCTTTTTTTCCTATGCCTTTAGTGTGAATGTTTGTGTTCATTTAGTCAGTTATTGGGCTGAATTTGAAGTTTCCTTTGTGCTGGCTTACCCTTAGCGTACCACAGGCTTCAAATTTCTCTAGTGATACCTTGTTTTTAAGGTGTAGGCTATTTTGCCAGAGGATTTTTCTTGGGGTCTACTCTCCAGAGAGAATCTGTCACTTGTACTTCTTCCACCCATACTCTACCATTATTTTCTCAATGTTTGTTACTGTGCTATAGGGAAAGAGTGAGGGATGGCGGCTGTTTTCTGATGTTTCGATTTAGCCTCAGTTTTAGACAGGCACTAGGAGCCTGGCTCTCAGGAGTGTAGCCCTCACAAGTGCTCCTGTCATTCCCCTGGCAGTAGCACTGGTGCTAGCATGTGATCTTGCTGTTCTCCCAAGGGTAGAGCATATTAAAAATCCGTTCCCTTCTCACAGCTGCAATAAGTTTCTATCAGTGACCTACAGTGTCAAATTTTGTTGCTCTTCCCTCTGCAAATTAAAGCTTTTGTTCCATAGAGGAGATGGGAAAAATGGGTCTAGGTGGAGTTTCAGCAGTGGCTGTTTCCCCCAATTCTCAGGATTCTCCCCAGCTTTCCCTGTAAGTGTCTGGGGGCATTTGTGGAGTAAAACCTGCAAGAAGTTATGAACTCCCCTTGGTCTGTGGTCCTCAGAGACTTTACACTCTCCAACTAGCCCAGACTCAGCCTTTAGTAATTCTTTAAAATTTAACTAAATCTTCTTACCAGCTTATTTGGTGCATGGCAGTGTTTGCCCCAGGTAAGCAAATGCTTGGCTTTGTTTCTCCTTTCTCTCTGCAGGTGCCTGTCTCTCCCCAGATTTTAGGTTGGATGTTTGCCCTGTGACCTCAGCTCTCTCATGGGTTCAGGAAAATTTTCAATTTGTTTTTTTGTCCCAGTTTTTCTTCTTGTAAGTGACTGCAATGTTCTTTCCAGCTTTCTACATTTTCAAAGTGAAACTGGAAATATCGATTGCTTTTTCAGAATTGTTCTATTTCCAAGCCATGATTTTAGGGCAAGAAATGAGGAAGAGGAAATTCTGTCCCTCCTTTCCATCCTTGCTTCTCATCCTCCTTAACACAAGGGCATGTTTAGATCAACTCCATCCAGTCCCACTTTTATTTTTTCCATTTCCCTGTTTTCATGTTTATTTCCATGTATATTTTTGTTGGCAGCGGTTAGTTAAATGTATGTGTGTGTGTACATCCTCAGCAGCCATTTTTTAAAAGTTGGAGTATCATTGATTTACAGTGTTGTATTAGTTTCAGATATACAGCAAAGTGAATCAGTTATATACATACTCTTTTTCAGATTCTTTTCCCTTATAGGTTGTTACCAAGTACCGAGCATAGTTCCCTGTGCTATACAGTAGGTCCTTGTTTGTTATCTACTTTATATATAGTAGTGTGTATATGTTAATCCCAAACTTCTAACTTGTCCCTCTGCCCTTTCCCCTTTGGTATTTTTCTTACGTCTTTATTGTGCTGGTAGTCAGGCACAATGCACTGCCTCTTTCATGAAGATCCTGGCTTACACCAAAGGGAGCCCTCCTCCCTGTTGGCACAAAAGTCCCTGCTGCACGGTCGTGAGAGGGAGAGGACGTCTGGCTGTTGCTTCGGCACCACCAGGGAAGTGCAGATGACACTTTAGGCTCTTACAGATGGGAGGCAGCAGCCCTCAGTGGCTCTGTTGTTTGTGAGCTCCTCCTGTGTGTGCATGCTTTGTCATTCTGAGCAGTGCAAGTGCACGCACACACCCAAACACACCCGTCTCCTCACACATTGCAATTTCAGAGAGATCTTCTCATTTTCCCTGGACCGAGCAGGGAGCAAAAACGAACCTGCTCAGCTTTTTAATTTTTTAAATAGAAAGCAGTCTTTATTGATTTCTTCTAACTACAAAAGTAATATAGAATGACTGCAGGAAAAAAAAAAAAAATTCAAGCCAAACAAGAATGTTGTAAAACTCTGTTCCTTTTTTCCTCCTCAACCCCTCATCAGAACACCACTGTTTGCATTTGGGTGTACATTCTTCCAGTTTTTCTCTATTGATATGCAAAAGAATATGTATTTTAATTTTTAAAAAGTCAGATGACAGGCTAACGTAATTGACTAGTAGCTTTGACGCAATGGATTAGTGGAGATTGCTCTCTTTTCTCTTGGCAGCTCAAGGCTTTGCTGTTATGATGGGTGAAGCAAGAAACTGGAAACCCAAAAGGAGCTGCAACAGCCTTCTTAAATGGTGAGTGTGTGCAGGAAGGCGGGAGCTAAAGTAATGAAACGGACATGAAAGTGACTTGGGGAAATATGTGCCACTCTTGCATTTAATGGCATGGATGCTTTTTTGGCAAACCCTCTCAGTAGAGGGAAGGATCCAGGGCCAGCCTGGAGTCAGCAGAGACACGCACAGTCACTGGAGAGCATCCCTTTGCTCCCCCCAGGTTCTTTCCTCACTGCCTTTGCCCCCTGCATCTCTGCACAGCTCTGGCTGTCACATCACACACGGAGAACTGCAGCTCTTTCCAGCTGCCTCATTGCTGAAAGGTCATTTTGCTTGTGTTTTCCTCTCGGTGGTCCTGGCTCCCCTGACAGTAGGAGTGCTGACCTCTGCTTTGATCTCTAAACACCAGGGGCTCCTCGGGGAAGACTCCGGTCATAGCAAATGTGTCTTTGTGTCATGTCTGTCTGGACAAGGAGGGTGCTTGTAGGATGGTCAAATGTCAGCACTCTAAATTCAGCCCTTCTGTCCTCAACTGGAAGTTACAGGGAAGGCGCAGGCTCCTGATTCTGTGCTCATGCAAAAACATTTCTTCATGATTTATAGCCTTACTATGTTTCAAAGATGATGAGAATTCAAACTGATATAGAATTTGAGAGATGATGCAAGGAGAGATATGTCTTATATCCCATCTATGGTTTGGGTTTATAACACTAACATTATACAGGGAATCAGCTTGACCAGAAATGCAGATCTTGGACAATGCCGGAGGGGATCCAAGGTCCCTGAAGAAGTAAAGGTATCTCTGCCCTGGATTATTTGACTCACCTAAGAAGAGAAGAACGGTTTTAATGTTAACTAAGAGATATGCATTCTTTCCCATCATTAGTTGTTCTTATACTGTTTTCTGTAGCAGACCTCTCTACTCAATGACTTTGATTCTTTAATGTGACTAATAATCACAGCGTTGATTCTATGTTAGGCAGCGCCTGAACCTCCAGCCTCTGATCTGGTGAGATTCACTCTGGGCTGAGAGCTGCCACCGACTTGACTGAAGAAGAAACAAGTATCACCAAGGGCAATTAATCTCCCATCACCTTGGGAGAAAGGGTTGCAGACCCCATGAGGATTTGCTTAGCATGCTACTGACTTTTTAAACAACTGACTGGACAAAGGGAAGCGACACCTTTCTTCTTCCAAAAAAGAATTGTGCTAAAAAATGGGTTAGCCAGTCAAGGACCACAGATTCAGGTCCAAAAGCACTTTTTTCCCCTAGCGTTTGATGGGAAGATAGGGCATAGTGAGTTTGGAGTAGACAAGATGTGCCCAGTCAAGCCTGGGACATAATAAGTCAGACTTCATGGAAGGGGTCCAGGAGTCATTCACTTATTTATAATTTACTGATCTGTTTAACAAATATTACGGAATGCCAGTTTCATCTTATGCTAGGTGTAGTGGCTGAGTGTTAGCCCCACCAAATGTGTCGTTAGTTTTTTTCATTTTCTTTCCTCCCCACACTGAGCGGCTTACGGGATCTCAGTTCCCCGATCAGGGATTGAACACGGGCCACGGCAATGAAAGTGGAATCCTAACCACTAGGCCACCAGGGAACTCCCCACCGAATATATGTCCAAGTCCTAATCCCCAGAACCTCATATGGCAGAAGGTGTGATTATGTTAAGGATCTTGAGTGGAGTAGTTTATTCTGGATTATCTGAGTGGGCCCTAAAAATAATCACACGTATCCTTATGAGAGAGGAGAAGGCAATGTGTAGACAGAGGCAGAGATGGGAGCGACGTGGCTATAAGCCAAGGAATGTTGGGCGTCACCAGAAACTAGGAGAGAGGCATGGGACGGGTTCTCCCCCAGCGTCTTGGGAAGGGGTACAGCCCTGCTGATTCTTTATTTCAAAGTGATCTTCACCCTCCCTCAAGGAGCTTGTGGTCTAGTGCAGGGACAGAGACACACTCGTGACATACAGTTAGAATGATGAGACCCCATGGCCACACGGAAGCCATAGGTGACCTTCGTGAGCACACACAGGGATGGTTGAGACACAAGCCAGGGCAGGGAAGGGGTAAGCAAACTGTGTTAGTGGCAGTGAAGGACCATTTTTCTGGAATGCCTATCTGTTCTAATATGTTTTGCTGATATCAGTGCAACAAATTTCTTTTTAAAAAATGATGTTAATATTATTTTCTGATTATAAAAAGAATGCATATACATTGAGGAAAACTGGAAAAATATGGAAAGGTATAAAGAACAGAAATAAAATGTGCCCATAATCCTACCATCCAGAGATAATTCTTGTGAACATTTCCAACTATTAATGCACACACACAAAATATGCACTTTGGTTAAATGTTAATTTGGCACTGTTGTGACTGTCATCTCTCATTTCTGGGTGGACGGCTTAGACTGCTGGGTCTAAGGAACAGAAATTCTCCTAGTGTGGAGCAGGAACCAGGGGTTGAGTTTTAGGATGTATTAGGTGGGATTAGGTTAGGTTATGCTGTGGTAACCAGATAACCTGCAACCCCAAAGGTTCATTGCTTGCACACACGACAAATCCATTGTGAACTGAAGTGGCTGTGGTGATTGCGGGGACTTGGCTGGCTGTTGTCACTTAGAGTGTCTGGCTGACTGCCACCCTCCAGAAGGTTGGAATGCCACAGACCACTGGAGCAGGGGTGGAGGGAAACGAAGCCCACTTATTCTGCCCAGAAGTGAGACCCATCATCACATCATAACTGGAGATGTCTGGGAAGTTCAGAGGAGCACAGAGAAGAGTTGGTTTTACTAGAACAGAGCATTACTGACTTTGCTGCAGAGAGCGAAGTATGTGTGGACGGTATGGTAATGGGCAGGAAGGGATATCAGGACCTGAGGAAGCCGGGGGTGCAGTGGCTGGTGACTCTGTCTGGCCAACCACATAAGAACAGAAGTTCACCTCCCTGAAATCACCTGTCCTCCCGCAAATGTGAGTCTATGCAAAACTCTCCCAAATACCAGCACTGGGGGAATTTGGAATCTTTTTTTTTTTTTTATTCAGACTTTAACCTGGTGAAAGGGTTCCATTTTTTTTTCTTTTTTATTGAAGTATAGTCGATTTACAATGTTGTGTTAATTACTGCTGTACAGCAAAGTGACTCAGTTATACATATATATATGTTCTTTATCATATTCTTTTCCAGTATGGTTTATCACAGGATACTGAATACAGTTCCCTGTGCTATACAGTAGGATCCTGTTGTGTATCCATTCTATATATACTAGTTTGCATCTACTAACCCCAAACTCCCACTCCATCCCTTCCCCCCCCCAACCCCCTTGGCAACCACCAGTCTATTCTCTCTATCCCTGATTCTGCTTCTGTTTCATAGATAGGTTCCTTTGTGTCATATTTTAGATTCCACATATAAGTGATATCATATGGTATTTGTCTTTCTCTTTCTGACTTAGTTAGTATGATAATCTCTACTTGCATCCATGTTGCTGCAAATGGCATTATTTTGTTCTTTTTTATGGCTGAGTAGTATTCCATTGTATATATGTACCACATCTTCTTTATCCATTCATCTGTCAATGGACATTTAGGTTGTTTCCATGTCTTGGCTATTGTGAATAGTGCTGCTATGGACATAGTGGTGTGTTGTATCTTTTTGAATTATAGTTTTGTCTGGATATATGCTCAGGAGTGGGATTGCTGGATCACGCAGTAATCCTATTTTTAGTTTCCTGAGGAACCTCCATACTGTTTTCCACAGTGGCTGCACCAACTAACATTCCCACCAACAGTGCAAGAGTGTTCCCTTTTCTCAACACAGAGAGGGTCCCAATTTGACAGCAAAGGGTGCTCAAGAAAAATCTTTTTTAAAGAAGTAGGAGGAGAGTAATTAGTAAAAGTCAGTGTCTCTTTTTGCCTTATATTTGCGTTTTGTTTTTCGCATGTTCTGGTGCATGCGTGTGAGTTTAATTTTAGTACAATCAATATTAAATTAAAAATCAGAAGCAGTAGAGTAAAAATAAGAAGGAAATCTGTAATTCTCCCATTGATCCTTGCCTTATATAGTACTTGAATTCCTTCTGCATGGAAGCTTCTTTATTAGTAATGGTAAGAAATCCAAGCGTGGTGAATCTGAGTCTAATTTTAAGAATACATCGTTGGAATTTTCCCTTGTGGCAAAGAAGGCCCTGGTGTGTTCCAGACCTAAGAGTTTTAAGAACTAGAAGAAGATATCCTTGAATGCCTCACATACCCAAGAGAAGAGCTTGGGCAACCGAGTGAGGAGACCTTAAATGTTTTCCAGAAGGGGATTAAATGGTTTTCAGAGTTTAGCAAAATTGTCACCTGCCCTTGCCCCCGGCAGAGGAATACAGAAAAGATTTGGGGTTAAGCTTCAGCATTGTCTCTAGGAGAGCTACCTCTGCAAAAGGAACTTTTATTCCACTTCTAATCAGAGCTCCATTTTGATTAGCCTGGGCTTCTGTGCCCACCTTGAGAGCAGGTATGTGAATATACTGGAGATTTTGTGTTCCTCCAAGTACCCATGCAGGGTACTGTACATGAAAGAAACTTCTGGAATTCTCCAATTTCTAAAGGCTCCAGTTAAAAACTAGAGGATTCATATAATCTCATCTCTAATTGGGCCCCCATTCTTGGTTCTTTGGAAATGTGCTGTCCATGCCTTGGACACTGTCATTAACATTTTACAGGTGAGGAAACTGAGGATAAGAGAGGTCAGGTAATTTCCTAAGGTCACTTAGCTGGTAAGGGATAGAGCTGCTATGGACACCCACGTGTGTCAAATTCCTAACTCATGCTCTGTGTCTGCCTGGCTGAAGCAAGCTTTGCTTTAAATTTCTTCAAAAGCTAGATCAGAATGGGAACAGAGATCAAGGGAAAGTGGAGTTAGGCTAACAATGCAGTAGAAGATAATGCAGGATATCTTCAGAGAGGAGACAGATATGGGAGAAAAAACAAAGGTTTGAGACATAAGGTCTTTGTACATTTGACAAAAATACATTTGAATAATATAGTCTCTGGGATGTTTATTGCCATTTCGATAAAATTATTTGTCTATAACTAAAATTTCTATTTCTCTTCCCCTGGGATGCAGAGTTTCATGTTTACATCATCTTAAATTTATCTCTGGCAGTGACTGCCTTAGCCTGTGTTCTTGGTATAACCTCAATGGACGTCAAGGTGTAAAGGACTTCCTGACAAGTACACACTTTTCTTCTGAGTTGCTGGTGCCAATTAATTGTGCTGTACAGGGGGTATCATGATGGTGAGGTTGAGTTCAAGTACTCTAGTATCATCTCTGATTGGTAATTGAGTTTCTAGTTTCTCTTTAAGAGTATAGCTGACTGAGATACATATATACATATAATTTTTTTTTAATTGGAGTAGAGTTGATTTAAAATGTTGTGTGTTAGTTTCAGGTGTATACAAAGTGATTCAGTTATACATACATACATATTCTTTTTCATATTATTTTCCATTATGATCTATTAGAGGATACTGAATATTGTCCCCTGTGCTATACAGTAGGACCTTGTTGTTTATCTGTTTTATATATAATAGTTTGTATCTGCTAATCCCAAACTCCTAATTTATCCCTCCCCCTCTCCGTGTCCCCTTTGGTAACCATAAGTTTGTTTTCTATGTTTGTGAGTCTGTTTCTGTTTCATAGATAAGTTCATTTGTGTCATATTTTAGATTCCACATATAAGTCGTATCATATGGTGTCTGGCTGACTGATATATTTGCATTCATGGCACCCGGGCAGCATCTTAGCTTTTCTAGGACTCTCACAAGTTCACAGTGTGGGGGAGGGAGAAGGTGGTAAATTAATAGCTTGTTAGATTGGATGAGTCTGCTGCCATCTTGCCCAACAAGTTATGGATTCCTGATTTCATATCAGAGTTACACGGAGGTTGGCAAGAGCAGAGCCATGATGTGGTTTGGGTTGTGTGATCTGACCCCAGATCTCGTCTGCTTTGGGAGGCAGTGGGAATAGTGAAGTGGGCGTCGGCTATATTCCTGTGAAGATAAACTTGAGCATAGGCCAGCCAAGGGAAGTTAACCAGCATGACTGCCACAGTTAGCAGAGGGGCAGCAGGGTCCACTCCATACCAGCTGCTAGTACTGAAACCTATGAATATGCACAGTCATTAGAAAAATCACTAAGCATTTGAGGAGAATCAGGAACTAGTCTAGAAGAAGATCTAACTGGACAGTCAGAGTAATTGCTCCAGGGAAAGAGAGTTAAGATATTAAAGGACTGAGAAGAAATCCAAGTAGCATCCTCACTGAGTGTTGAGAATAAATGACATCTCTGAAAAAAGAGCAGGTTTGGGGCTTCCCTGGTGGCGCAGTGGTTGAGAATCTGCCTGCCAATGCAGGGGACACGGGTTCGAGCCCTGGTCTGGGAAGATCCCACATGCCACGGAGCAACTAGGCCCGTGAGCCTGCACGTCTGGAGGCTGAGCTCCACAACAAGAGAGGCCACGATAGTGAGAGGCCCGTGCACCGCGATGAAGAGTGGCCCCCGCTAACCGCAACTAGAGAAAGCCCTCGCACAGAGACGAAGACCCAACACAGCCAAAAATAATTAATTAATTAATTAATTAATTTTAAAAATAAATTAATTAAAAAAAAAAGAACAGGTTATCATGCGAAAAAACTATGAGCAAGAAGGATTCTCAGACACTGAAAACGTTTCAGAAATTAAAAATATAAAAACTCATTAAAATAATTTTATTTCTTTTTTGTGCCTTTACCTGAATGGTTATATTTTCTCTAATGAAAATGTATTATTTTTTTGTGTTAGGACATTTCGATAAAGGTTATTAAAAGATTTAAAGTCTTGGGTTTCATTTCTTTTCCATTTTATTTTTAAAAATTATCTTCATTTTACATATGGTTTTCAGATTGCTGTAATTTAGCTTTTGATGGAAAAACTCTTATCAACTAGCCAAAGCTATTTTGATTATCAATTTCATTTTTAGTCACAGTAAAACCCTGTAAGCTACAACTCAAAAATTGGCCTTATGCATCAGCATGCTAAAAATAAACACAGTGTATATCAATGTCTTTTTCTGACTCCAAATTCACATGCTCTTTAAGTATCTTTAGCTGAGTTGTCTGGAAACAATTGTGTTCTGGCACTACATCCTGCAAACATCAAGAAATCTGCAGGGCCAGGAAATATTATGGGTATTCCACAATTCAATATATAGAGCGAAACAACACTCTTGATGTATTTGCTATTTTTGAAGGCAAAGGAAGGAATCTGATTCTGACCAAGAAACCACTGCCAAAAGAATTATGGTTTAAGTAGCAGGTGTATTTTTCACTTTAGGGAATAAGATCAACTAAAATAACAGAAAAGACTAGGGCTCCCATTTTATACAATTTCACTTACAACCTAAAAACAACCATTCTTAATATTTTTTCTTTGCCAACTTTAAAGCAAGTAGAATGGAATCGAAGATAAAAAAACTGCAGGATAATGGGAAAAAACAGTGAAGCAAATACTCTGCTGGTAATTGCAGATAATACAAGAATGACAGATAGGGATGGGGGTGGCCGGGAAGTAGAACAGGAATCAATACTATGGCCTCACTATTATGATGGGGAATACTGAGTAAGGATAAAGAAAAGTATAAAAAGTGGAAAACAGACATTTTTTCCCCTCTCTATGCCATACTTGAAAGCACTGTTTTCACTTATTTAATGGAATATTAAGAGCTTTGAGGGGGGAAGGGTGGAGGCCCTAAAAAGACCAACGTAAACAAGTTTTAGAAACATAAGAACTTGAAAGTACATGAAATAATTTACCGTCTCAAAACCTAAGTTGAACAAGGTGAGGGCATAAGAAAGCAAAATCAAACAAACAAAAAGCCACAGAAAACATTAAAACATTATATTTATTCGAAACGAAAAAGGAAGAAAGGCTAATTCATTGGCTATTTGCAAACACAGGGGAGCAACCAGAGCTTGACATGGGGGGGCTGTTTTCCCCACAGTGAGAAGCTACAGGATAAGGACTAAACTGCAGCAGGGAAGATCCCTGTGTAAAAAGTCACTTCCTTGCGTGAGGTTATGTTATTAGATACTGACGTGGTTATCAGAGGGAGACCGTGGAATTCTCTAGCGTTGGGGTCGGGGGCAGAAGAGGAGAGAAAAGGGGGCAAGGCGAAGAGAAAGTGAGGCAGAGAACTATGCAGATCTGGGATAGTTTCTTCTAAAAAACCAATCCCTCAAACAAAGGACCCTGCTACTTTTCAGTAAAGAGTCCAGACACACAGGACTCGCGTCTTAGGACGCTGGCTCTTTCTTTGGGAGTGGTTTCGAGAAGGATGAAGATGGTTCTGTGTGTGTGTGTGTGTGTGTGTGTGTGTGTGTATTATGGTCCTGTGAGTGCAGATCCGAGTGTCAAATTCCCACAGGAGCTGGGAGAGGCATTGGTAGAGGAGTGGGTGTAAAGAAAGGAATGTCTGTGATCAAGATAAGGAACAACGTCAAAAGCAAAGAGTGGGTGGAATGAGGCGAAGAACAGGGATGTTACGAGGGGTGGGTCCTCCAGCCCAGCACACAGGTGTCTGGGGCTGCTGGCTCCATGCCTCCTACCCTAATTCAATCAACTCGACACCCTGTCATGTGGACAAAGACTGCCACGTTTATCTTAGCACCCCCAGTACCGCGGACTATAATGGTAGAATAAATCTATGAACGAGTGAGGGAGAAGATGGAGCTTCTGCCTCTCATTACCTAGGGCAAGGATATTCAATAAAGGTGTAATGGGAAATGCAAATACAAGACATGTATGTAATTTTAAATTTTCTCGTAGCCGCAGTAAAAAAGGAAAAGGAAACAAGTGAAATTAACTTTAGCAATACATTTAATTTAACCAACATATTCAGAATACTATCGCTTCAACATGTAATCCATCTAAAAGTTGAGATATTTTAAATTCTCTTTTGAAGAACTAAGTCTTTAGACTCCGGAGTGAATTTTACAATTACATCACCTTTCAATTCAGACTAGTCACATTTCAACTATTTCAGCAGCCACAGGCAGCTAGCGGCTATTGTGTGGGATGGTGCAGCCCTGTATTCTGCCTGTATTTATATTTTAATTTTTGTAACATGTTGGCTCAAAAGTAAAATTACGGGGACTTCCCAGGTGGTCTGGTGGTTAAGACTCCCCCTTCCAATGAAGGGGGTGCAGGTTCAATCCCGGTTGGGGGAGCTAAGGTCCCACATACCTCGTGCCCAAAAAACCAAAACATAAAAAAGAAGCACTATTGTAACAAATTCAATAAAGACTTTAAAAAATGGTCCACATCAAAAAAAATCTTTAATAAAGAAAAGGGAAAATTACGTTCTTTTTACAATAAGCTAGCTAACTCATCCTCTCATTAAATAAAATGACTGTCCCTATGTAACTATTTGAAAGTTCTTAATAATTGTTTTATACATAAAACAGTTTTCTGAATCATCAACTATTGCAGAATTTCAGTCTTACAAAAGTAAATATATATTTGTGCATCAACTGATTGAATTTCAAGGGAACAGTTTAGGGACCAAAGAAGGTCTCCTTACTGAGCCTGAAAGGGCTCGGCCCCTGCAACATCCTCTCATGTAATCAGTCAGGTCTCCTACCAAGATAGCTCTGATTTGCTAATACTATGTCCTAGCCCATAATAATAATGATGAGGATAATTGATTTATTAAGCTATATATTAAGCAAATAATCCTATATTCTCTGAACATTATTGCATCAACTCACAATAACAATGTAAGATAGGTACTATTACTCTCCCAAATTTGGAGACTGTTCTTTTTTAAATTAATTTTTATTGGAGTACAGTTGATTTACAACATTGTGTTAGTTTCTGCCATACAGCAAAGTAAATCAGTTATACACATACATATATCCACTCTGTTTTAGATTCTTTTCCCATCTAGTTCATTACAGAGTATTGAGTAGAGTTCCCTGTGCTATACAGCAGGTTCTTATTAGTTATCTATTTTATATGTAGTCGTGTGTATACATCAATCCCAATCTCTCAATTTATCCCTCCCCGCTTTCCCCCCTGGTAACCATAAGTTTGTTTTCTACATCTGTGGCCCTATTTCTGTTTTGTAAATAAGTTCATTTGTACCCTTTTTTTAGATACCACATATAAGCGACATCATACGATATTTGTCTTTCTCTGTCTGACTTACTGTACTCAGTATGACAATCTCTGTTTTAGAGTCAGCTCAGATTATACAGGTAGTAAGAAATCAATGAAGGGTTCAAAGCCGGAGCTGACCTAGCACCAAGATCTGTGTGCCTGACTCGCACAGGCTCTGTCTGCCTCTCCTCACCCACCTTGAGGCCCACCTAGCCTCATCCTCACTTCTCCAAAATCTTTCCCAGTCAACCTCCTTCTCTGATCATCTGTGAGCAGAATCAGAGCCAGTGCCTGGTAGAATCAGCTAATTTTTCCATTTCTGTTAAGGAATAACTCCCTCAACACCTATAACCCTCTAATTGGGACACTCTGGGCCCCCAATCTCACTGCCCTGCCTACAAAAAGCCCCCGCCTCCTAAGGACCCACCCATATTCCTCCGCGGTGATGCCTTCTGAGGAGCAGCGGGACAGTGTGAGACCCAGGCACAACCTCGGCCAGAAGATCAAAGCCCTTCAAATGCTTCATTTTTCTTTGCTCCTCTTCCTCTCTTGCACAATGTCTCCAAAGCAGAAAACAACCCACCCTGGGTATAGGAGGACTTGAAAACTTAGCATTCCTAGGGAGGTAATGATTGATGCATTTTGTTTCTGAGTTGTCCACAGATCTGTGAACGTTGGGGAACTGTATTAGTTTCCTGAGGGTGCTGTAACAAAGTACCACAACCTGATGACTTAAAACAATAGAAAGTTCTTCTCTCGTAGATCTGGAGGCCAGAAGAATGAAATCGAGCTGTTACAGGGCTGCACTCCCTTCGAAGGCTCTACGGGAGCCTTGCCTCTTCCAGCTTCTGTGGCTTGTGGCAGCATCACCCAACCTCTGCCTCTTAACGTCCTCCTTAATGTCTCTGTGTCCTTTTCTCTTCTTAAGGACATGTGTCAAGGGATCCATTGAACACCAGTGGATCACCAAGTGATCAGTGGATCACTCTAAATCCAGGCTGACTTCATCTCTAGATCCTTAACTGATTACATCTGCAGAGACCCTATTTCACATTCTGAGGTGTTGGGTGGACATGAATTTGGGGGGATACTGCTTGACCCACTCAGGGACATTTGTGCCAGGCAGAGCCCTCTCAAGTGACTGCTAACAGGTGCCCCACAGCGTTTGATGAAGACACCATTTTCCCCTTGGGTCTTGGTACCAAGAAAGATAAAGGGAAACAGAAAACTCCAAAGGTCAGGATGCTTCAAATTGAACGAATAATCAGCCCTCATCCCCTCCTGACACCACTGTGTTTTTCACAAGGCGCTCACTTTCCAACAGAGCTTTGTGACAAAATTTCACCAGCAAAGGTGAATTTAAAAGAAAATCAAATATAAATTCCATCTCTTTCTTGGAAAGACTTCAAATAGTATCCTCCGTTAAGTATATTTACCTCCTCTCAACTCCTCTAGTACTTTATTTCTCCATTTGCTTTACCTTTAAAGTCAACATCAATTTATTGAACGTGTACCACATTCGAAACATTAGTCCAAATAAACTAAAGAGGGAGGTTGACCAGAAAGATAATTGTTGGGGAAGGGCTGGCGGGGTGTGGTGGGGGGGGGGACGTTGGGGGAGAGGACATAAAATGACAGAGACAGTGTCCTCAATGGAATTTGCCATCTGGTGGAGGAAACGGGCATAGAAAGTGATTAAAGAAGACAGTGAAATAGGGCAGGCGCTGGGAGGGTTTGGTTAGCAAGCAGCCGCCTGGTTCCTTATTGGAACTCCGTATCACATGTATAGCATCTGCTTCTTCCCATAGCATCTCTCAGGGGCAGCCACTAGGAGGAGCACTTCTGGGTCTGGCAGCAGGAGAATCCTCTTACGGTCCTTCCCTGTTTCTACTTTATCATGTGATCCTTTGAGAACCGGTCTTAGCCTTTCTCTTAGTAGTTCTTCAAAGGAAAGCCTACTAGAATCAGTGTGGGTGGGGGGCCCTCTGGGCACATACAGTTGAGAAGCAGCTCCAGGTGTCACCCCCCCCATTCACTGAGAACAAATGTGAGTAGATGGGGACAAGGACTTTCTGAGTTGTTGTCTTTGCTACCTCGGGGCATATACACAAGGCATTGTCATGGAAGGCGGTTGAAGAATGTTCGTTGCAGGCATGAACCAATGGATAAATAGTATCATGTGATGCCAACTATGCAGAAATTGCTGGATGATTCCCCCTTAGCTGCTGTGGTTGGCCAGCTCTGAAACGTGCCACGGGTTCCTGTCTCCCACCTGACATGCCCTTGTGTAACACCCTCCCCTTGAATGTGAGCTAGGCTTACTGCTGATCTCTAATGAATAGAAGCTGGCAGAAGCAATGGGGTGTCACTTCTGAGATCTGGTTACAAAAAGACTGTGGCTGTTATTTTGGGCACATTCTCTCTCTCTTTTTCTGCCTATGCACCCTCATCTCTCTCTCAGAGCTCTCACTCTGGAGAAAGCCAGTGGCCTTGTTGAGTGGCCCTATGGAGAAACCCATGGGGCAAGGGATGGGTGTCTCTGGCCAGCAGACAGCAAGGACATGAGGCTGTCAGTCCAGCAACGCTGGAGGAACTGATTTCTGCCGACAGTCACAGGAGTGCGCTTGGAAGTGGACCCTCCCCACCTTGAGCCCTGGGGTGACGGCAGCTCTGGCCAAGAGCTTGACTGAAGCCTGTGGGAGACCCTGAGTCAGAGGCCCTCAGCTGAGCCTGGATTCCTGACCCACAGAAACTGAGAGATAATAAATGTTCTGAAGCTGCTAAGTTTTAGGGTAACTTGTCAGACAGTAATAGATGATTAACACAATTGCTCACAATTCATATGCCCAACCCAGAGGCCTCACATGAGACACAGAATTCCTGAGCAGGTAGAGAACCTTGGAGGCCATCCAACTCCTTCCTTGCATAGATGTACAATGTACAGATACAGGCTCAGAGAAGGGGGATTGACCTGACCAGGCTGTATGGCAAAATCAAGGTGTCTGGTCCTGGATCCTAAGGACACCCAGTGCCCTGTGCACTGTTTGGTAGCTGCCTCAGCTGAGAAACTGGTCTTTGCACCAAATGCACCATGAGAGAACTGTCATGTCAGCGATTCCAGTTCTATACCAGCCGCAGTTTGTCTACATTTTGAGAACTCTGCGTCACAGTAATTCTGAAAAAAGGAAAGATATTTAATATATATTCAATATATATTGTTATAAAATGTAACATAATTATATATCACATAGCATACCAATTACATATTACATAATGTATGATGATGATATGAATTGTAATAATAATAAGTTATACTTTTATAACTCCTTACATTTAAAAATCTTTCACATATGCCATCTTTGAAATAATCACATGGGACAAGTAATTATTTATATTTTACAGTTGAGAAAACTGAGGCATAAGCATGTTAAGTCGTTTGCCAAAGTCATTTGCCAGTGTTCACAGCCAGGTCCTGAACCCAGGTCTCAGATCCCAGGCTCCGCGGGCCACTGCTCAACTGTCACGACCTTTTAGGACCCTCCTCAAAGGTCTGGTGCCGCCCCCAGGCCAATGCCCTTGACACGCCAGCTGTTCTTTTTGGCCAGGCAGCTCTCCCACCTCCATCCTAGTGTCATCTCCAACATCCCCATAAGATTATGCTTTGTGAAATAAAGAATAGTTTTAAAATTTGTGTGTGTGGGTGTCCCAGATCTCAATGACAAATAACAACAATCAGTAATAATAGTCAAGGGAGTTTTTAAAAAAAGCAAACATTTTTGCAGAATAGCATTCCCACTGTGCCTTCCATCCAGGCTTTTAAAAGTCAGAGTCTGTTTTCTCAACATCAGCAGGAAGCCTCCCTGTCTCTTGTACTCTTTGCTGAAATCCTTTTAAACAGCGGAAGCACCACGTGGAGGCTTGAAAAGGTCGCATTTGAGACGCGTTTGACTTAGTGTCCTTTGCACAACTCAGTCCTAGGATGTGACAACAGACTTCCGCATGAGGGCTAGCCATCCTCCAGACCCCCCACCCACCCCAGGAAACCCTTTCATAGCCACAGACTTCACGAGGCCATCAGGCTCCTCCAGTCCTCGGTCAGGGCTGCGCTGTGTGTGTGTGGCGCGCTCGGGAAAGTCCAGCTCCCAGAAGATACAGCACACCACGGGCCACTTGGCAGAATTAGCAATGACCTCTAACCTTACAACAAACTGAAAAACAAACAAATCACCTCAAGACATCTCCATAAAGGAGCCTGAGATTTATGTCAGCAATAGGACCTCTGAATACAGTATCGTCTCTTTCTTCTTGCTCTGTCCTCACTTCTCTCTCCTGTGACACACACACACACACACACACGCTCGTCTGCGCATGTGTGCGTGCACATTTACACACCTACATCCCCCGTTACTCCCACTCCCTGTTCACTTCAGATCTCTTTATTTAAAACCTCCTTCACCTGGTTATTTCACATTTATTTCTAACTTGCACTTGCTGTGCCCCCAACCTGAATTTATTAACTGCTTCCTTTTTTTCCTCATAAAATTTTCTATAAGACGTTTCAACATTTCGGCTAGTCCATCAATTCCATTTTTTTTTTCCTTTGAGAACCTCTCCCAGAGCCATTGGCGCTCCTGACCCACCCTGGACTTGCTGGTCTTTAGACTTCTTGCACAGCTGGAACACCACCTTGGGAATTTCATTCACCACTTTCCTGTTGAATTCTCATATTTTCTGAATTCTATGTCCTCCACTATCTTGATAGTTTTCCTTATTTCTACGGGGAACATCTTGCAGTTACTTTTTAAGAAGGGGTGCGCAGGAAATCAGTTTTTGAGACCCCACCCTTCTGATAATATCCTCCTTTTATTCTGACCCTTGATTGACAGTCCGACTGGGTATATACATTTCAAGGTTCTAAATAATGTTCCTTCAGAACTTTTAGGCTATTGCTCTGTTGTTTTCTGGTGTCCAGTGCAGCTATTGGAAAATCCGATGCCATTCTGATCCATGTTCCTTTGTATGTGGTGTTGTTTTTCTCTCTGAAAGCTTTTTAAAAAATTATTATTAATTTTCTTTTTATCTCTGGTATTCTGGAATTTTCCAATAATATGCTATATGAGTTATCTTAATATGTTAACATGAGTTAATATGAGTCTGTTTGCAATTTATTGAGCAGCCCTTTCCAAATAGGTATTCATACAATTTTCTTACATTATTGTTCTGGTAATTTTCTTTCTCTCATTTTGTCTGTTTTCTCTTTTCAGAACTCAATGTATTTCCTGGGTTGAAACAGTATATTTTTCTCTTATTTTTTCCACCTCTTTGTCTTTATGCTTAATTTTCTGGGAGATTGCATTGATTCCATCTAATTTTTAATTTTCAAGAGCACTCTCTGATTCTTAACTATTCCTTTTTGAAATCTTTCTATTTTTATTTTATTAATGCAACATATTCACATATCTCTCTAAGGGTACTTACTTTTTTTTTTTTTTTAATAATTTTATTTATTTATTTATTTATGGCTGTGTTGTGTCTTCGTTTCTGTGCAAGGGCTTTCTCTAGTTGCGGCAAGCGGGGGCCACTCTTCATCGCAGTGCGCAGGCCTCTCACTATCGTGGCCTCTCTTGTTGCAGAGCACAGGCTCCAGACGCGCAGGCTCAGTAATTGTGGCTCACGGGCCCAGTTGCTCCGCGGCATGTGGGATCTTCCCCGACCAGGGCTTGAACCCGTGTCCCCTGCATTGGCAGGTGGATTCTTAACCACTGCACCACCAGGGAAGCCCCAGGGTATTTACTTTTTAAGGGGAAAATTTCCTCTGTTTTCTGCACTCTCTTCTCCTTCCTCTGGGTTCCTCTTTACTCTTTGTTTTCATCTGTCCCTAAAATGGCTATAACTCTTGGCTGTCCATTTCTAAGGGGGAAATAAAAAGAAGCAACGCAGAGTTTCTTGGAATCTCTGTACGCACAGGTGAGATGTGTCAGTGGGGAGCAGTGAAATGGTCATTTGAGTTTGAAATAACACCTAGAAGTCATTCTCTGGAGTTTTGCTCTCTGAGGGCTTCAGTTTCTGTAAGAAGAGCCCTCCAGTTTCCTGCCTGTGTGCCCTGTGCCCAGCTGTCAAGGTCATGGGAGCGAGCAGAGTAAAGACCACCCACCATTCAGTATTCTCCCTTTCATCTAATTCCTTCATTTTTGTCCTCCACTAAGTCTGGGATCTGGTTCAGTACTTCTTCCTTGAGTTCTCAATAAATTAAAATTCGCTTCTCCTGCTTGGGGCAGAAGTTGGGGTGGAGAGATGTTTCTTAATTTCCTGACAAAATCACGTGGGATAGAGAGCCTTGGAGTGTAGCCACTCCATACACAATCCATTTTGTTTAACCCTATGCCTCACCTCCACTGTGTCATATCTCACTGAGAGCCTGAGAATCTCAGAGATTCTCTGGATAAAAGTGGATTCTCATCCCTAAGGCTCGTTTAGTTAGGGCTTCCTCTGCTAAATCACTTACTGCAGCTCTATCTGCCTCTGTCCCCCCAGGATGTGTTGAAATTTCTTGTCTCCAGATATTTAATCCTCTAGTCTCTTTATCCTTGTGGATAAATATATTATATATTTTTTTATTCTTTTATCTTCATTTTATCAGGGTCGTCAGTGTGAGAGGAGGCATATGCGTCTATTCAACCTGCTGAGTTTAACCTGAACTCTTCAATGGGCTTATTGAATGCTGGTGATAAAACCAATGAAGAAACCTAGCATGTTCCCTGGGGAGCTAGGAGTCCAAGCAAGCTAGACATATGGCATCAGATGCCACATTACAGTTAAAATCTAGTGGGTGAATGAAGTATCATACGGTTTAACCCAGTAATACCACTTGGGAGGCCCAGGCTTAAGAAAACAACTCACAAAACTTAAAGAAAAACCCCTTCTGTTTAAAAGTGTTTAGAGCTGTATGAACTATATTAGAGCAGCTTAAAAATGCTATAGCTTAGAACTGGAACTATTCAAAATGCCCAGCGATGGGTAAGTAGTGGACTATGGTGTGTTAATGAAAAAAAAGAGGTTTGGGAGGGATTGACAGGAAGGAGTTGCAAGACAACTTTCTGGAGTGATGGAGATGTTCTGCATCTTGTTTGCAGAGGTGGTTCCCTGACAATGTGCATAAGCTAAAACTCATCTAACAGTACATTCAAAATGTGCACAATTGACTGGATATAAAGTGCGCCTCAGTAAAGTTGATTTCATAATTACGCCTGTTATGGATATCCATTACCTTTAAGATGAAGTACAGACTGCTAGTCAAGATGCTCTACAGACTGTCCTCTAATTGCTCACCGGCTTGTTCTCCTGAACTCCTGTTAAATATCCCTCCTGTCGGAGGAACGGTCCATTTTCTCCCAATATTCTATGCTTCCCTCTCCTCTGTGTGTTGACCCATGCCCTTGTCTATGCTCATACTGCTTCTTTTAAAATGATTCAAATCTTCTCTGCTCCAGAAGGAAGCCTTTTCCAACCACTGAGCACAGAAAGACTATTGTTTCTTTTACTCTCTTTTATTTTTTGTCTTTACCAGTTATTTGGCACTTCAAAATGTACTGCTTTGAAAGGACATATATACACTACCAAATGTAAAATAGATAACTAGTGGGAAGCAGCCGCATAGCACAGGGAGATCAGCTCGGTGCTTTGTGACCACCTAGAGGAGTGGGATAGGGAGGGTGGGAGGGAGACGCAAGAGGGTGGAGATATGGGGATATATGTATATGTATAGCTGATTCACTTTGTTATAAAGCAGTAACTAACACACCACTGTAAAGCAATTATACTCCAATAAAGATGCTTAAAAAATATGTACTGCTTTGAGGTATCTCTTTTATTGTCTTGCACTATTTTAACTTCTGTGTTGATATTTCCCTTTTCATGTGTGCATGTCCTATTGTCCTGAAAAAGATGAATTTTCTAGAGAGCTCTAAGTATGTGGTTTACAACTTTACATCTTTCCTAGTGTCTAGCATAATGCTATACACAGAGTTGACAGTTAATAAATATTTGCTGAATGAGGGATAGGATAATAAATCATGTAGACATTTTAAAGAGAAGAAACGGGGGATTTTGAAGCAGGAGAGAGAAGGATTTGCTTTACCAGTAAGAATTGGTAGGACAGAATCATCCAAAGAATATACTGAATTCACTGGAGGTGCAAGTCATTTATAACCTATGTTTTGTAAAGGATATACGTTATAATGAGATCAGCATAATTTGTAAAATGAATCCACAGAACCTATGGGACTGCTAAAAACAATCTATAATTAGGATTGACAATTTTAAACTCCAGTGTTTCCTGAATTTATTCCCGTGGATTTATTGCTAGAAATCCTGACATGGTCCCAGGAGGCAATATCTTGAGCTATAGATGGCATTCTTCTTGTCATCTTCTTTCCTTGCCTCAGTGTCATCAGGATAACAAGCACTTCTGCAACTCTAGGTAGAATGTATATGCAGCAAACAGTAGGGATGAATTCAGCCGTAACATATGCTACACATTTATTATGCACAGCTTGTTAGATCCTGATTTCTGATCTGCCATTTTCCCCCAAGGAATATAGACTTCCAGTGTGGCAAAAATAATATGGCTGTTTTAAAGGGCAGCCTATTTATATAAAATGGGTCTCCCTGAACTCATCCATAAGTCATCTATGACTTTTCTTTCACTTACTCACTGGATGAGTGTATTTATGATACGTAAGTCTTTATGGCATAGGATTTATTTTATCACAGAGAGAGAGAGAGTACCTGCGCAGAAATTGGATGGCCTCACCAGCCCCCTGCCACCATTTGCGGTAATGAGGGCTGTCCTCACCGATTTACTTTGCTGCCTGACAGACAAGATGACTGTTTGTTTTATCACTGTTGCCCACGCCTATCAACCCACCCTCCAATTTGATGACTACCACGGCAAGATATATATATATATATATATATATATATATATGTAAATATATATATATATTTACATATATATGTAGCAGATCTCCTCAGGGACTATAATTATTCATCTTTCAGAAGCCACAAGTTCTATAATGGATGAGTGCTGCAGACAAGAAACCAGTTTATAGGTTTATCTCATAAACGAAAGAGTAATTTGCCTTTATTGGAGGAATAGGCCACTACCATTTAATGGATGAGTTGTAAGTATCAAGAAAGATTGGGTAAATGTATTTGTGACTCAGGCACATAAATGCTGTTCTGATATTGCTGCACAGAAAACAAACGCTAATGTATTCAGTCCATCAGACCATACCATGATTTGAAAAATCCAGAGGCCTGTCATGAAGCCTCAGCCTGTTGTCTTGAGTTATGAATGACCCTTAAATTCATATCACTATGGCTGCTATTGGAAACACCTGCTTTCATAATATTTTTAAGCCCAGGAGTCGATCAAGGCACTCAAGCTGTTACTGCCATCAGAGAAGAGGGCTTAAAATATCCACTGGGGCATGTCTCTTGGTTTCCCATTGAATCTCAAGTTGAACATGCAATCCATTTCACCCTCTCATGTTTAGGTATCATGGAAGCTAGTAGTGAATTTTTCACCATTTGCTTTGCAGTCTTCTATTGATTTTCACTAATAGAGCTTGTTTACCCACTGAAACATTTGAATGTTATTTTTGCCAAATAATAAAATGGTTCTGCTCAACTGTGTTCTGATTTGTCTTAGTCAAGGCTCTTTAGAATCGAGAGAAAACAAACCGACCCAAGCGAGCTCTTATGGAGAAATGTCAGGTCATTTCATGGCTATGTATGGATTCAGAAGCTGACATGAAGAGCCAATACTCCCCAATATCTCAGGAACATATAATATCTCTTATCTCTGGCGTTCTCTGCTTTCCTCTCATCTGTCTCCTCTTCTCTTTTGGTCAGCTTCTTCTCTTATTCATCTTGCCCATGACCCAATAAGACCACAGCTCCAAATCTATATCATGACCTCTGCCTCACTACAGTCTCTACTGCAAAGTTCAAACTCTTTTCCTGAGAATCTGGTTGGTCTACCTTCTTCATGGGGCTGCTACCTTTGGGATGCGGTTTCCAAGGCCCATGGATAGAGTGGGTTCTCTAGAAGGGGCCCTAAGAAGCACAGGCCACAAAACCCAACAGATCCTAAGCTTCCCATCATGCTCTGACTTCACTCTATTGTCTTGTAATTACTTCTTCAAGCTGCTTTGGAAATAGGAGCAATTATATCACATGTCTGTATTCTTGAATAAACACGGAACTGCCATTGAGTTACAGCTTTCCAGTTCTGCGGAAACTATACAATTGAAGCAGTTTCTGGAAGTTTCTAGGTCAGGGCTGTCAATCTGTATGTTCTCTACCTGAGTTCTCTTTCTTGGCCGCATTTGGGGGCCAAATATTTTAACCATCAATGACAGTGCAGTATAGCTAGGAGGGCAGGGCTTGGACCTGGCAAATCTACCACAAACTGGGACCCTAGCTCCCCTAATGCAAATTTTGTTAAGATCTTTTGTTCAGGGGATAGGTGACTGGGATTGCTTCTACTGCTTTCAGCAAATATATACAAAGTAAAATGAAGTCTGTGGGTCTGGATGGGAGAATATAAGTCAAATGCCAAGACCAGACACCGGTTCCTTGATAGCCTGGTAAGAGATAGGTAAAGAAGGGTCACTGTGTTGTGGCAAACTCAAAAAGGGATTCAATCCCCAATGAACATGCTTCTGTCATGCTACACTGTAGCTCATGTAAAAATCTGTCTTCCTGAAAGAGCTTAAGATCCTTGAGGGCATAAATGGTAGACCAGTTGTTTGTGGATTCCAGGAGCCATCGTAGTACCTGGCACATAGTAGGTACTCAGTGATGTTTGCTCATCAAATGAATGGGTGGACTGTATAAGCTACCTTCTTTGCTGACATCAGCATGGACATCCTTAAAAGGCTGCTTTTCTTTTTGTACCTTCCTGTGTGTGTAAGAATATTGAGCTGATTAATCATCCTAATTAAAATTTAAATGTATTTTCTAATCTTAGGCAATTTCAGGAAGTGTTTTTTTCATTGTCAGCCTTCAAAAGAACTGCTTTCATTTTACATTTTCTAGGGATAGCACTTTATTGTGAGTTAAAGAAATACGTCTTGCTAAGTGTTTAGACCTATAGCATTTAGAAACTGTTCCCTGCCATGTTCGCCTACTTAAACCTGTCCTCACCATTTACTCCCATAAGTCATTTTATCATTTTTTCTGCTCCTTCTGGTCAAAGGCACCTGTCTGCACAGCGGGGTCTATAGTCAAGCACTGACCTTCTGCAGCCCCTGTGTAGGCCCTGCCTCCTAGTCCCCAAATGCTGTATTTCATATATCTTTGCCTTTAAAAAACTTATTGCCATTTTTAAAACAAAATAAAACATGTTTATTATAGATATTTTAGGGGAAAAAAGATAAGTAGAAATAAAATAACTAATGAGCCATAGTTCCCATCACCCCAAAATCATTTTTTTTCCAGCCTGTTTTCTATGCCCATAGGATTCTTATTTTAAATAAACACAAGATAACATTTCTTAACATGTACCCCCAAATACCAATAGCCCTATTCCACATCCCCATAGCAGTAAACCTGCTGAGTTTGGTGAGTGGTACCCAAACCATCTGTGACCGCTGGATATGTGATTCACCTTAATTTTAGGATTTAAGTCACATTTTGTCACATTCAAATATTATAGCACTTTTGGACCTGTTTGGTTTATTGTCTGGATTCAGTTAGCATGAGCTGGGGAGTTAATTGACAGCCTTCTGACTCCCTGAGTATGGGCAATAATAAAAATGTTAGAAAAGGAGGGGCATCTTCTGTTTTCAGCAGTGCAGGCAGATTAGATACCCTGAACAGCCCTCTTGATGGAAACAAGTTAAATATTAAATAGTTTTTAAAATCTTATAAATTCATTGTTAAGCTGGCATGAAAGTAAGAGCTTCTCAGAGGTGAGAATTGAAGTAGATGTAAAACCTTGGGTGCACGGAAGCACCCAGGCTGGCTTCTGTACTGAGACCTTGTACTTGTGTTTCGGCAGAGGCATGGATGCAGGGAACAGACTGAAGCTGGGGAAGTCTTCAGAGGTGATGTCAAATAAGCCAGGACTTTGAAAGGCTACTCTCTCAAGACAGTGGAAAATGAGAAATGAAGTCCACCATGTAGAAGGGGTATTAGGGTGGATTTGCCTGCCTCGAATTTGGTGCTGGGAATGAGAAAAACAATGTTTACTATCTCCCCTGACAATTCATAACCACAAACCAGCCCACGTTTTTTTGTTTTTTGTTTTTTGGTTTTTTTTGCTGCGCCGCGTGGCTTGCAGAATCTTAGTTACTCGACCAGGGATCAAACTCGTGCCCGCTGCAGTGGAAGCACGGAGCCCTAACCACTAGACCACCAGGGAATTCCCCCACATTTGGGTTTTGAAGGCAAGAAAGAATTAGGGAGGGAGGAGAACAGAAGATTGAGATACAAATGGGAAAAGAATAAGACTGTGAAAGTAAATTAAAATACAGGTAGACATTGTAGAATTTTCCTCAGCTAACATCTTTCCAGTAGAATACCTCTTGGTTTTTAATAACCAAATACCATAGAATTTACATACCTTTGAATACATTCTTTATCAGCCGGTGGTTATACAGGAGCAATGTCTAATTACATTCCAAATTAATCTATTTTTAACAAAATGACGTGCTGGGATGGTATCAGGTTACATTCCAAACACAATGGATAAATCATCAGAATCACATGAAGAGTTCTGGAAAAGCATGCAGAGTTCCAACAATGGGGATGCTGGTTCTGAGCGAAACATCACAGCCTACACTCAGTGGGAACCACCCTTTGCCATGGTGTGCTGGTCCGGAACACATCTCCAAAGTGCCTGTCAAGTTTAGCTCGCATTTTGGAGTAGTGATGAATGAGTTACACACACATGCACACACACACACACACACACTCTCTCTCTCTCTCTCTCAGAAAGCATTGAAGAAAAGTGCGGAGGATAGAGAAAACAAATGTAAATAATAGGAGTTTGAACCAAGCTCCTTTTTACAAACTTTTTCATCCTTATACATTAGTCATCTCCTTTGAAAATTTCTGACAGCTTTCTTGTTCAGGAGGTTCTTCAGCAGTTCCAAATGATAGAGGATTTCTATCAGCTTCTGAGTTGGAAGGTTTGCTTGAAATGACCAGTTTTCAATCCACTCATGCATATCAGCACTTTCTACAACAAGGGACCATTCCTCCTGTGGTCCTGCTCCCTTCTCAGTTTTCTTCAAAGTATCAAGTTTTCTCCTCACTCGGTGAATTACAGTTTATTGTAGGTAATTGCCTTGTTTTTATAGGAAAATTTTCACTGCATTTTTTTCTAACAAATTTATTTATTGCAGTTATTTGCTTTGCCATATTGGAAACATAATGTTCGTGGTATGCATGCAGAGTTTCATGTTTGGTAATCATAAAACAATGCTTTAAGCATTTCACATCCTGATATGATAGTTTGTTATTTGTATTTAAGCATTTTACTTAAGAAAATTGGTTGGGAGCTAGGGTTAACATATAATGCATTATACATTTTTCTCATTTAAACTACCAGGAAATAGACTCTCAGTGTTTTCATGCAAAATATCTGATGTTTTAGGAATGTATTTTTTTTCTTTTTTTTTTTAAATTAATTAATTAATCAATTTTTATTTTTGGCTGTGTTGGGTCCCCGTCTCTGCGCGAGAGCTTTCACCAGTTGCCGCGAGCGGGGGCCTCTCCTCATCGCAGTGTGCGGGCCTCTCACCATTGCGGCCTCTCTTGTTGCGATGCACAGGCTCCAGACACGCAGGCTCAGTAGTTGTGGCTCACGGGCCCAGTTGCTCCGCGGCATGTGGGATCCTCCCAGACCAGGGCTCGAACCTGTGTCCCCTGCACCGGCAGGCAGATTCTCAACCACTGAGCCACCAGGGAAGCCCTAGGAATGTATTTTTGACATTAGAAGGTGCGATGGTTAATTTTATGTGTCCACTTGACTGGGTCACAGTGTGTTCAGACATTTGGCTAAACATTATTTCCAGGTGTGTCAGTGAAAGTGTTTCTGGATGACCTTAGCATCTGAACTTGGAGATGGAGTAGAGCCCTCTCCTATGAAGGTGGCCACCATCAAACCTGTTGAAGGTCTGAATAGAACAGCATGGCTGGGAGAGGTAGAATTTGCCTTTCCTGCCTGACTGCTTGAGCTGGACATTGGTCTTCTGCCATTGGACTGAGACTTACTCTGGTTCTTAGGCCTTTGGCTTTGGATTGAATTACACCATCCACTTTGCTGCATCTCCAGCTTGCGGGGGGCAGATCATGGAACTTAGCTTCCATGATTTTGTGAGCCAATTCCTCACAATAAATATCTTAACATAGATAGATGATAGATAGATAGATCTTTTATATCATTAATTGCAATAAATGTAAATGTTTTAAACACTATAGGTAAAATATAAAGATGGCTAGGTTGGGTTTAAAAAAAATACAGCTGTATACTATTTACAATAGACCACATGCTTCACAAAGACACATAAATACTTAGAACCAAAAGATAGCAAAAAGATATATTGACTAAATAATCAAAGGAAACCTGGGGCAGCTATCTTAATATTAGATATAAGCTACTCAAGGAAATAAGAAATAAAGAGAGCCACAACATAACATTAAAAATTTTAATTCACTCTATAATTATAATGAATCTAAGACATGCACAAAATAACACAGTTTCAATATATGTAAATCAAAAGTTGACAGAACTGCAGAGAACAATTGACAAATCTACTGGAGTAGTACTCTCTAAAATACTAATAGATCAGGTAGACAAAAAGTAGTAAGAATATAGGAGATATTAACTGAACAATTAAGTTTGATCTAATGGTCATTTTAAAAAAAAAAGAACATTTAATGGTTTGAAAATACACATTCTACATACTAATGTGTAGCCCACATGAAGCATTTATAAAAACTGAATTCTTACCAGGACAAGAGGCAGCCCAACAATTTGTAATCATTCTCTGATCATCACGAAATTAATTTTGAAATAAGAAAGGCTAAAACTATAGGGGGAAAGTTGGTAAATGTTGGCTACATTAATATTAAGGATGACTGTTCACTGAAATACATCAAACAGAGAGTGAAAAAGCAGGTCAAAAACTAGGAGGAGACGTATAACTCAAAGGATTATATAAAGAACTTCCAGAAATCAACAGGGTAAAAAGTAAGCAGCCCATACAAAAGTGAGAAAAAGTTACTAACAGAAGAGAATTTCAACTGTCCCTTAAACACATGAAAAGATGCTCAAACTAAGTAATCAGGAAATGTGAATTAAAACCACAATGAAGTAGAATTTTACAACCACTGGAAGGGAAAGGTGAAAATCTAAAAGTTGGTCAATACCAATGCAGGGTGTAGATCAAACAGGATCCCTCATGCACTGCTGGAGTGAAACAATATGCTATTTGGGAACACCTCTGTAGATGGGAACATTATAAAGAAGGGCAAGGGAATGAGCAATGCAAAATTCAGGATGGCAGTTATCCTTGAGGGGAAAGAGAAGGAAGGATGATGGTTATCATTTATTAAACTACACAGGTATGGTTTGTACATCCTTTTGTAGGGATGCTATGTTTCACAATTAAGAAAAATATGAATGAAGTTAAAGGCTGGTATCAGCTAATACCAAAAGTCATTCTGATACTTGGTAGGTATTGTGTTATGGTTGACAGAAAGTCATTATGCTGTTAATTTGTCTCTCATCTTCTTTGTGCTTTTTCTACTGGCCTGAGCTTTAGTCAATTAAACCAACCCCGCACATTAAATTTCAAGACATGTGTTGCCTATTGATCACACATATGAAACACCTTGTTTACTGCAGAACTTTTCAAGGCAGAAGAGCCATGAACCTAAGACTGTTTAAACTAACATTCCTAATGCTGAATAGTATGGTCTAATATTACTTAAATCTCTTAAACATTTTCTTTAGTCACACTGTGGTTTTTCAGAGTTTTTAGTTTTATCTGGCATGATTTTTCCCATAAAATCATGCTGTTCATGTATTCTGGTGTGTCTGTGAACTTTCTAAATTATTATAAAGTATTAGTTTTAAATTTCTTTTAAGATGATTTCAATCATTTTAGAAGCCTTAAGGTAAAGAAGATCAAACCATTTCTCTTCTTCTTGTGATAATTACCACTCTTATTAAACCCATATCTAGTCAAGCCTAAGGTTTTATAAAGATTCTGTAGTAATTTATTAAGTCAACCACTCAAAGCTTCCTTTACTTGGTCCTATTGAATCACCTCAAATATCTGTCTATGCCTACAGACTTCTAGGACCATCTGTCTCTTATTTGAATTAAATCTCTACTGTCTGACTTTATATATAGATATTTGGGGTTGGCTGTATAGAAGCAGCTACTGAGAGCAGGCATCAGTGGCTACAGTTTTATTCTTGGACTTAACCCAGGGTCTCTGGAGGAAGGAAGGCATTTCTACCTTTTCCCTAATATCTTGAACTCTGTCTTCAATTTCCTTTTTTTCCTTCCTTTCTATAATAATTCCCTCCCACTTCATAGCTCCCTCTGTCTCTTCCCGGAGAGGAAAAAAATGCCTACTCCCCAAATATTGACATATCACATTTCTTAAAAACCGAACAATAAAAACTTCCTGTGACATCAATGAGCCATTCAACTCCGGTTCATTCCATCTCTCTTTGGTTCACTAGCAAACCCTCTGAATTACTGTAAACTTCATAGCACTCCCTTCTTCATCTCGGGGCACAGCCCACCTGGCCACCTCTCAGACCTCATCTCTTTCTTTCTCAAACCGGGCTTCCACCACGCTGGTCTCCTTACTGCTCCTCACTGTCAAGGGCGCCCCTGTTTCTGGCTTTAGCATTTGGTTATCCTTCTGCCTCGATGGTCTTCCCCATATATTTGTAGAGTTTCCTCCACGCCTCTGCTCAGGTGACCCTCTGGTCACTATGTTAAGAAAAACCCAAATAACAAAATAGCACCCCCTCCCACCCCAGCCTCTTTAGATTGGGTATTTTTCTTTCTAGTATTTCTCACTACCTGCCATATATTTATTGATTGTCTGCAAGCACAATAAAAAAGAAAGACCTTGTGCCTTTTGTTCCCTCTTAGAATAGTGCATAGTTGGAGCTGAAGAAGTATCTGTGGATTGAATCAATTAATGAATGTTTAAAGTGCCCCGTCTAAGTTCAGTAATGATTCCCTTGTTGCTCTGAAGTCCTGCTCATCTCACTGTTGCATTTGCTTCCTTTTTTTTTTGGCCACTCGGCTTGTGGGACCTCAGGTCCCAGACCAGGGATCTAACCCGGGCCATGGCAGTGAAAGCCCAGAATCCTAACCACTAAACCACCAGAGAACTCCCTGCATTTGCTTCTTTTTTTTTTTCTTTAATTTTTTATTTATTTATTTTTGGCTGTGTTGGGTCTTCATTTTTGTGCGAGGGCTTTCTCTAGTTGTGGCAAGCGGGGGCCACTCTTCATCGTGGTGCGCGGGCCTCTCACTATCGCGGCCTCTCTTAATGCGGAGCAGAGGCTCCAGGCGCGCAGGCTCAGTAGTTGCGGCTCACGGGCCTAGTTGCTCCGCGGCATGTGGGATCTTCCCAGACCAGGGCTCGAACCCGTGTCCCCTGCATTGGTAGGCAGATTCTCAACCACTGTGCTACCAGGGAAGCCCCACCTGCACTTGCTTCTTATAACACATCCTTTCTCCCAACTTCTGTGATATTTGACTCTTTATTCAACCTCCCACGGCTCTTCACCTATCTTCTCCAAGAATTTCTTTCAAATTACCGCTTCCTCCAAGGCTCAGTTCTGGGCCATAGAAACTTCTTTTTCAGTGTTCACATCCTCAGAGACTTCTTCTATTCTTCTTTTTGTTATTGTAATTTAAAAAGACATAAAATTTACCATTTTAACCATTTTTAAGTGCACAGTTTAGTAGTATTCACGGCATGCCCCTTCTTGTGCAACAGAACTTTAGAACTCTCTCATCTTGCAAAACTGAAAGTCTATACTCACTGAATGACAACTGCCCTTTCCCCCTTCCCCCAGCCCCTGGCAACCACCACTGTACTTTCTATAAGCTTGACTACTTTAGATACTTCATATAAGTAGAATCATGCAGTGTTTGTCATCTGTGACTGGCTTATTTCACTTAGCATAATATCTTCAAGTTTCGTCCATGTTGTGGTATATGACAGGATTTCCTTCTTTTTTTTAGCGCCGAATAGTATTCCATCATATACATGTGTATGTGTGTGTGTGTGTGTGTGTATATATGTATATATATATATATATATATATATATATATATATACCACATTTTCTTTATTCATTCATCTGCCAATGGACAATTAAGTCACTTTCATCTCTTGGCTTGTGGATAATGCTGCAATGAACGTGGGTGTGCAAATATCTCTTCAAGATCTTCTTTTCAATTCTTTTGCATATATACCCAGAAGTGGGATTGCTAGATCACAGTAATTTTTTTGCGGAATCTCCATACTGTTTTCCATGCAGCTGCACCATTGTCTATTCCTACCAGTAGTGCCCAAAAGTTCTAGTTTCTCCACATCCTTATCAAACACTTATCTGTCTTGTTTTGTTTGATAGTGGACATCTTAATGAGTGTGAGGTGATATCTCACTGTGGTTTTGATTTGCATTTCCCTAATGATTAGTGATGTTGAGCATCTTTTCATATGCTAATTGGCCATTTGTATACCTTCTTTGGAGAAATTTATATTAAAAGTCTTTTGCCCGTTTTCAAATTGAGTTATTTGTTTTGTTTTGTTGTGTTTTTTGGTTGTCGTTGAGCTGTAGGATTTTTTAAATATATTCTGGGTATTAACCCCTTGTCAAATATATGGTTTGCAAATATATTTTCTCCCATTCTGTAGGCTGCCTTTTCACTCTGTTGGCTATTTTCTTTGCTGCCCAGAGGTTTCTTCTTTTTTTTTTTTTTTTTTTTTTTTAGTTCAGCCTGGCTCCTCTTCAGAGACCACCCCTCAACCTGTCCCCTCCCACTTTCCTGGCCTGCTCTCCCGCCCCCGCCCTCGCCCCCGCCCCCGCCCTCGCCCTCTCGGGACAGACCTCACCTCAGCCCGCGGTCTCCGCGCCCGCGCCGGGGACGCTGCGGACCGCTCGGCGTGCGACGGTTCCGGCTGCCCGGCCTGCGCCTCTGGGCTCCCGCCCTCTGCCACCCGCGCCAGGACCAAAGGCCGGGACGAGGAGGAGGAGGAGAAGGAGGGGGACTGCAGGGTCTGGGTCGGGGAGACGCTCACGCCGGGAACTCACTCGGGCCCGCGGCTGCGCGCCACCACCAGGCAAGTCAGCTCCTTCCAGGCTCCTAGTCCTAAGGACCCTCCAGAGGTTTCTTCTATTTATGACATTTTTCATACTTCAGTTTTCCATGTTACTCACTCTCCTTTGCACACCTCCTTAAGCTTGGCATTACCATGTCTTCCCTTTCTTCCTTATCTTCTATAGTGTCTAACATAGGATTATATACTGAGTGGAAACTCAGTAGCTGAGTTACCAAACTGAATGACTTAAAACTGTCACATCATCACTTCCAGTTTTGACTTCATATCAAGGGCCCAGGCCCCTGTCTCCAAAGGCTTTCTGAACATCTCAAAACTGTATCACTGCCAACATATGAGGTCTTACAATGATCTTTCTTCCACTTTCTTCTTATCTAATCAATCATTAAGTCCTCTCTAGTTCTACTGGACAATGAGTTTGAAATTGAACATTTCTTTTCCATTCACAGGGTCACTGTGAGGCAACCCTGACTGACGGTAGCCCCTCCCAACGCTATGTCCACAATCTGCTCTCAGCTGTGTTTCCAAACAACGAAAAGGTCAGCCCATTACTGTCTTATTCAGGAACCTATGGTGATTCCAGGTGCCTCTGAGAAAATGAAAAATCTCCCTTGGGCTTTCATTTTGCCCTATGAAGGTGAGAAGTACAATTTAAACCCACGATCCCCAAAAGGGTCCCTCCACTTTGGCCAAATGATGTCCTTCGTTGGTCTCCAGAATGATGCCTCGTTCCTGCTTCTGTACCCTCACTGTCTCCTGGAAGCCTTTCCCCCCTGACTTAAACATTTCAATTCCTTCCCTTCTCTCAAATCTGAACTCAAATACGCTTTTCGCTCTCCCCTGACAACTAACCAAAATCATCTTTGGCCTAACCTTTGAATTTCCTAAGCATCTCTGTATGTTTTAACACTCTGGGTTATACTTTCATTAATATAATAGTATTTTCCTTTGGAATATCAGTACTTTGTATTTTTCTTTGAGCAGTGAGGACCAACAAAATCAAAGTAATTTTTTAAATCCTGAGTTATAGATTTTGGAAAAGTTAAGATACAATGATTTTTTGCCTCTACCATAGCTGTTCCAAAAAAAAAAAGTTCAAAACGATTAACTTTGTAATAACCTTAGGCTGTATGTCCATAGACCTAAAACCCATAGATGTAACAGCCATGGACTGGTATTCTTTGAGTAAATTTTCAAAGTAATTAACTACCCCTAATAGTCATGACCTGAGTGCATGTGGAGTGTTGGACTCATAAACAATGTGCTGGGTGAGGAAGCAAAGGCCCATTATGAATTCTTGTTACTGACTCAGTCTGTGATCTTGGGCAGTTCACTTAACTTCTTGATATCCACCTCTCTATTTGCAAATGGGGATAAGATTGGGGTACAAGAGGTACTGCTTTTAGGAGCTTTTAGCCTATGATAGATGAGACATGAATTGTGGCATTAGGCTATGGCAAAGTTTCCCTTTTTTCTCTCTTAGAAAATAGGGCATGCTTATTTATAGATAATCCATCTTATTCTGAAAAAAAGTTTTAAGTCAGTGTTCAAAACATATAAGACTTTAATTTTTTGAGTTAAAAAAAGCGTAAATAAGTAGTTGAAAAAATAAGAGAAAAGTAGAAAAAATAAGATGATGAAAAATAAGAGTGGAATTAACAGACAGAAAGTATGTCTTGAGAGTTGCAATTCACTTGCTACAGATGGACTGCAAATCTGACTCTGAGATTTCTAGCAGCCAGCTCAGGAGAGCATGATCAGTTAAATGATTCACGAAGCCCATACGTTAAAACAAACCAACTGCTCCAAAGTGTAACTATTCTTGGTACTAAGATCAGAGGGAAATATCCTTTTCTCAACAATGACACTCAAGTGATTAAGAGAAGCAGGCACGACAGTTGAATAAGTGACATAAAATTCTCCCCTTTAATGTTTTTGAGTTTTTTTTTGAGTATTTCTTTTTCCATTCTATTTTTCAATAACAAAAAGTTGGCAGTAAGGCTATATTGGTCAAAACCTTGACTAGGTAAAAAATAATTTTTAGGAGAAATTTGAAAGGGACAAGTAGGGAGTAGCAAAGAAACACACCTAGAAGGAATAGGCCAAGAGTACAAAAAAGACAAGTTTTCAGAGCAAAGCAAGGATGAAATAGGAAGTCAGAAGCCATCTGGACAGACTGAGTGTGGTGCCAAAGCCCTGAAGTAGCACAGTTTTACTCAAAAGTTAAAGAAAATGAGTTTGTACTTGGGACAAGGTTGTCATATAATTATAATGAATAAATTATTTTAATAGCTACATTTAGTAAAATCTCTCCTGTGATTTCATTTCATTTATACTATTTCTAGAAAAAAATGATATATTTATTTATCCTGTAATTAATTGGCCTGAAAGGACTTCTACACTAAGGCTACAATTAGCTTTGATCATAAGTCCATTATGAAGGAGGTAAAAGCAATATGAAAATGACCAAATGACATGAACAGGCAATTCAAAAAAGAAGAAATATGTATTTGCATGGCCTTTTGCATGGCCAATATGCATAAAATATTCTTTCAGTTTTACTAGAAATAGGAATTACAAATGCACATTAAAGCATCAGTGATATATTAGTGTCATCTATCAATTAAAATTACACAGTAATTTTTATTTTAAATGATAATACACGGCATTGACCTCTCATACTCTACTGGTGGCAGCTGTAAACTGACACAGCTTTTATAGAGTAGTTTGGCAATACATATGAAAATCTTTAAAAATCAACACGCACTTTAATTTAGCAATTCCACTTCTAGGAGTTTATTCTTAGGAAGTAATTTAGAACAATGCCAAGGATGTTCATTGCAGTATTTTAAGTGATTCATAAAAATATAAAGGCTAAGAAATTACAACAATGAGGAATTTCTTTACTAAATTATAATTCATCCATAGAACAGAATCTATGTATTCATAAAAGCTGAAGGTATCACAGTAGAACTGTTGTCCTGGTAAGATGTTCATGATGTATTATTGTGTGTTAAAATCAAGTTATATTAAGATATACTGTAAAGCTATAGTAATTAAGACAGTGTGGTAGTGGTATAAGGGTAGACAAATAGATTGGCAGAATGAACTAGAGAGACCAGAAATAGGTTCACATATAGACAATTGATTTTCAATAAAGGTACAAAGCATTTGAAAGGGAAAAGAAAACACTTTCAATAACTGTTGCTAGAAGAACTACATGTCCTTAGGAAAAAAAATGTACCTCAGTCCCTACCTCACACCACACACCAAAAAAATAATTCAAGATGTATGACAGACTTAAACAGAAAAGCCAAAACTATAAAGATTCTAGAAGAAAAGATGAGAGAATATCTTTGCAATTTTGGGAGAGATTAATTAACTTAATCTTAGTTAAGTCACAAAAAGCACTAACCAGAAGCATAACATTGATAAATTGGACTTTATCAAAATGGCTTACCATAAAAATACACCATTAAGAAAATGAAAAAGTGTACCATGGACTGGGATTAAACATTTGCAATCTATATATATGACAAAATACTTCTATCCAGAATATATAAATAATGCCAGAAGTCAATATTGAAAAAGCAAACCGATTTTAAAAAAATGAGCAGAAGACTTGAGCAAATACTTCACAGAAGATATACAAATGGCCAATAAACACATGAAAATGTGCTCAGTAACATTAGACATTGGAGAAATGCAAATTAAAACCACAATGAGATACCACCGCCTATCCATCAGATTGCTAAAATTTAAAAATGGAAAGTTAAATGTTGGTGAGTATACGTAGCAACTAGAATTCTAATAAAAAATTGCTGATGTAAGTGTAAAATGGTACAGTCACTTTGGAAAGGAGTTTGGCAATTTAAAAAATGAAATTGAACATATATCTACCCAGTGACTCTGCAAATAAACTCCTTAGTTTTTACCCAAGAGAAATGAAAGCATATGTCCACAAAAAAACGTGCACGAGTATGTTCATAACAGCTTTATTCATATTAGCTACAAACTAGAGTCACCCAATGTTTGTCAACAGGTAAATGAATGAACAATTTGTGGTATATTCATACAATAGAATACTAGCCAGGAATAAGAAGGCATGAACTATGGATACATTTAACAACATGGAAGAATCCAGGAGATACTACTAAGCAGAAGAAGTTACATGGAAAAGAGTATATACTTTTTGATTCCATTTATTTGAAGTATATGAACAAAACAATTCTATGGTGAAAAAAATAAAAACAGTGGTTACCTTTCATGAGGTGAATAAGGCTTGACTTGAAAGGGGCATGAGAAAACTTTTTGGACTGACAAAAATATTTCTTGATTGGTAATAGTTACGTAAGTGTGTACACGTGTCAAAACTCATCAAATGTACACTTAAAATCTGTACATTTTGGTCTTGCTTTCATGTGTTCCTTGGCTTGTAGCTATGTAACTCCAATCTCTGCTTGTCTCTTCAAATGGCCTTCTTCTCTGCACGTATGTCTCAAATATCCCTTTCCTTTTTCTTTTTTAAAATTAATTAATTAGTTAATTATTTTTAAAATTTTTATTTATTAATTTTTTTGGCTGCGTTGTGTCTTCGTTGCTGCATGTGGGCTTTCTCTAGTTGTGGCGAGCGGGGGCTACTCTTCATTGTGGTGCGTGGGCTTCTCATTGCGGTGGCTTCTCTTGTTGCAGAGCATGGGCTCTAGGCACGAGGGCTTCGGTAGTTGCATCACGGGGGCCCTAGAGAGCTCGGGCTTCAGTAGTTGTGGCACACAGGCTTAGTTGCTTCAAGGTATGTGGGGTCTTCCGGGACCAGGGATCGAACCTGTGTCCCCTGCATTGGCAGGCGGATTCTTAACCACTATGCCACCAGGGAAGTCCTCAAATATCCCTCTCCTTTTTCTTATAAGGATGCCAGTTATTTGATTTAGAGCTCACACTAAATCCAGGATGATCTTACCTGGAGATCATTAACTTAGTTACATCTGCAAAGAATCTATTTCCAAATAAGGTCACATTCACAGGTACAGAGGATTAGGACTTGGACATATCTATCTGGGGGACACAATTCAACCTAGGTGGCTTTGGTCATATATTAATGTTAATACTCAGACATTCTGCATTGGATGGTTATCTGTGTTCAGAGCTTCTCTAGCCATAAGAAGGAGGGTAAGATGGCCAACTTTTGAGGACATCTTGAGACAGTAGAACATGCATTGGCCACTTGGGCTGCTCCTATTGTACTGCTGAAGCTGGGTACCAAAGTACAAGGATGGGGTGGGAATACATCCTTTCAGTCCACATAAGGGAGGACCCAGATGGTTAGAACCATGTCTATGCCCTTCTATGCCATCAGCATGAGCTGCATATTGCTTTGGGTGGTGGTGAGGCCCTAACCTCCCACCGCCCTCTGGCTAGAGATCTTACTTTTCTCCCTGATTGGGTCTTTGGAAATAGCAGACAGCATTAAAATGTGCTTGAGTTTTTATGTATTCTCCATGAGTCTGTGCCTTAATGTAAAGGTACACTCTCATAGGGGTAATCTGTTTTACTCCTAAAATCGAGTTAAAAAGTTTGTAAGAGTGAGGTAGCCAATGAGAAAACAGTAAGTTCTTGACCCAGGAGTGATGAGGAAAAAGTGGCATTTGAGGAAGTTTTGTTGATTGGTACAGGAAAATCAGAGGTAGTAGATGGAACACAGAGGGACCAAGGTGGCAAGGATGAGCCCCAAGAGAGGGGCCGAAGGTGGGCTTGATGAGGTAAATTCAAGGCACAGAAAGACTGCACGGTGTGAAGGTGAGGAAAGAATGAAAAAGAGCTCAAATCTGTATACCGGGGAGTCATGTAATTGTTGATAAGAAAAGGAAGCCTGCAATGATTGAGTTGTCTTCATTTTCATCCTTTGTTGGAGGTTCATTTGTTTTCCACTTATTTTGGCTTCATGTGGGCCTTGTAGTACAGGTTAGCGCCTGATTTCACACTAATCATAATCACACTAATCTGCTATTGCCAAAATGTGACATATTCAATTTAGGATTCTGCCTGTTAGTTCTCACAAGCTTTGCTGGATCTTTGCTGTAACTCCCTCTTCTTCTTCTTCTTTTTTTTTTTTTTTTGCTTATTAGTATGTCATTTTACAGAGTGTTGCTCAGACCTCAGAGTTCCATGCCATCTGCAGGCTCTGCAAAGATCTATGCTTATGTACAGCTTGTCTGGTTAAAGTTGATTTGTATGTGTGTGTTTAATTGGTCGCTAAACTGTAGTGTTATAATGATCCAGAAACACATTTCAGGATTGGTGGCATGTTTTGTAGTACGAATAAAAATGACCTGCTCCATCTAAATTCAAGATGTTGCCCTATTTCTTTATTAGGTATGAGAAATAAATCAGACAAGTTGCAATTAACACTAATTCAACCAAGCCATTGAGTTTTGTTTTTAAAATCGAACGCTGCAGTGATCTCAGAGGCAATTTCTATGTTTGTTGAGGTACTGGTGGTATTTCATGTTCATGTTGTTATGAGTTTTCCATGAGTATTCTAGAAAAATCTTACCAGAGTGGTAAGAACTGATGAGCAATTCACTTCTGAGAAAGCTCAAGTGGCCTGTGGCCACACAGTGGATACTGCCTTTGGGCAGTAACTTCACCCACTTTTCTCAGCAGATCAAAGGTATAGGAGTCCCAGTTACCAGAGGTGGAAATCACAGAGAATGTTGGCATAAGTTTGCTTTAAAAGGGATTCTTCCCACGGAGGGAGACACCAGGGTCAGCATTCAGAAGTTGTGGGTGTAGCATGGGAGCAGAGGCCAGTGAAGATGCCCTGTCTTTACTCAGGAAGTCAAAAGCTCTGATGAGAGAGTATCCATTTTCAAACTCCCTCCAGCCTTGAAGAACATGAGGCCATCCCTATACAATACCAATCACATAGGAACTGTACTATCCTCTCTTCTTGCTTTCCTCCTTACTCTGTATCCCCAACCCTCAGCTTTGATTCCGATGGAGGAAGAGACCAGTTACCATCAGGTGAAAACTGAAATGTAAATTAATACATTGGACTAGACACATTTTGTATGCATGTGTTCGAGTGTGTTTTGTTTTTAACTCTTTATTTTGAATTGTTTTAGACTCAGAGGAAGGTACAAAAAGTAGTACATAGAGTCTCTTATACCCTTCACTCAACTTCCCCCAATAGTGACGTCTTATTTAACAATATGAGAAGCCAAGAAATTGACAATGGCATAATGTTAACTACAGACTACATTTGGTTTTCACTGAGTTTCATATATACTCATGTGTGTATGTGTTTGTGT